>NC_046338.1:24646659-24966748 GCF_000738735.6 Corvus cornix cornix
GCTGGAAAAGAAGACCGTGCACATGGTTTCTTCTGGGCTGGGCCAAAGCCTAGAAGTTCGACTAGTACTTTGCAGGTCCTTCCAGACTTGGTTTTACAAGTTAAGAGGGGACAAGGAACCCTTCCAGACCTTCAAAGACACTCTGAAGCGGGGCCTCTTTGTATACTGGATTTACGGTGATGAGCTCCAAAGACCTAGGACCATAATAGCTTACAAGAGCACCTTTCCCAACTGTTCCAGTTATCCAAACCTCATGGGAAACTGAGGCAAAGCAGCTGCAGGGCTTGATCTCTTACCTGCTTGGGGATTTAAAAAAAATAACATGCTTGGAAAGCAACAAGATAGAGTGTAAAAAAAACCTTACTTGGTGCAGAAGTAAGACTGACTTCACAGGTTACCTTTTACCAGCAGATGCCCAGAACTACCAGAAGCCAACCTCCTTTCCAGCAACCCCAAACTGCTCAGGAGTGGTTTATAAGTAAAAGTAAAAACAGTAACAGCAACCACCTCATTCTCTTCTCATCCTACTGGGGAGACACTATGCACACTATTTATTTAAAGTCAGGATGCTCAGACATCAAAAGTTGCTTGGAAAACAACTAGATGCATGTGAAAGGAACATCTTTTACATTCACCAAAATCATACTAGTTAAACAAGACAAGTTTTAGGAGTCCTTTTTCCACAATTTCTTATCAAGTGTTTTTTATTCACCATCACTGAAAGGCAAAACACACAAGACTGACAGACCCTGAGGGCTGTTAAGGAGCAAAACAGGCACTACCAAGGAGTGACTCAGCCACTCCTCAGACTTCCAGCAGTGTCCCCCATCCCAGCCCTCCCAGAAGGCTGCCCTGGCACAGTCTCCCACTCACCAGCCCAGGAACTGTCTAAACTCACTAACAGAGCAGAAGCCTGTCTCTGCTTCTCTGCTGACTTTTCAACGGGCCAGTGACACCAATCTGGCCAAAGAGGCAGCCAAGAAAAAATGAGAAAAGGCAGGAGGTGAGCACCACCCTGCTGGGACAAGGAGGGGGAAGCCAGCTTACCCCCTTTGGCAGAAACAAGCTTAGTCCTTTCATTCCATTGTGCCTGCTGCAAATGGTTTGCAGCTATTACAAATGCAGAGTTGTCACAGCTCTAGCCCCCAAACACACCTAAGCTGGCTGACAACACTCTCCTCCATGCAGCGTTTCCCAATAAAAAGCTAACGAATGCTGAAGCAGTCCGATATGGGGGAGAGGGGAAAGGGAAGGGAAGGAAAGGAAGACTGCAAAACATGCAAGATAAACTTGTGTAACTAGAAACAATGAAAGGAAAAGATGAAGAAACCCACTGCCTAGCTGTTGCTGAGAGGTGATAAGCTAGAAGCTGTCCTAAATTCATTAGGGCCAATGACTGCAGAAGCCTGTAAGTAATTTTAAAGAATAAACTCTCATTTTTATCTTTACAGGTTATTTAATACTTCTCTCCACTAAACCCACTCTCAGCTCAGGTTACCTGCAAAGTTAGAAAACAAAAACGCAGCAAACTCAACCAAAATAAGGATATTGCACAGTAAGCCCTTCTGCCACCCAAAACACGTGCACGCTGACAACAAAGCAAGGGGACAGGAGAAGGTTTACAAGTGATCTTGCAGCTCAATTATCTGAATTTGCTCCAGATTCAGACTCAGCAACATGTTCTAAGCAAGCTTCCTTAAAAGCTCTCAGTTCTTTACCAGGAAAGCTCAAACAATTATTATTGACATTATTGTGATGTCAAGAAGACTGATGCACCATCCCTGTGCTCACAGCTCTGCAGCAGCAGTATGGAAGAGCTGCAGGCTGCCACAAGAGCCTGGATGCCAAGTGGGAGTATGGAATGGGATGGGGGCAGGTCAAACCACAGTCCCCAACCACACATTAATAGCACCCTATAGTAACAGAGAGATGATGCCATATTGCCATTCTTAAAAACTTTGGGGACTACGCTGAAATAAGATGTGTGACTGCAGCAAAGGCAGACACACCACCAGCAGCTATAAAGTAATGAACAACATAAGTAAGTTCTGGAGCTTCAGCCTCCAGCACACTGGAATAAAGCTGCTGTGAACCTTAGGTGCCTACGTCAGGCACTGAGGGTCATCACTTCCCTCACTTTAAAGGTGTTAGATGCAGCAAGTACTTCTGTGCCTGAGTGACTTGTGATCCGATCTCCCAATGCCATTTAAACATACCTTAAATGTACCACAGAGTCAAAAACAGTGATAATTTTGTAGCCAAGCATGCTCTCAAACAAGACGGTAACTCGTAAAAGTCAAAAGCATGTAAAAGATTCCATCTAAAAGCATAAATTGACATATATCTCAGCAGAAGTATTGTCTTCAGTAGTTTTTCCTCCATCCTTCCTATCCTTTCTTTCCCCATCCCCTTGTTCCCTGCCCTCCCACTGAGCCCATTCAGCTGTTCACACAGTCCCACAGTGAACCAGATTGGGTAGCTGATGCAAGATTAAAAATAATCCAGGAAAAAACAAAAAGTGAGGAGGAGGGAGGTGGAAAAAATTAAGTTCCTCCAATCAGTGCAAGATGGAAATGCAAAAAATCATTGTTTCACTGCATCAAGGGAATGCCATAGGGGCACAAACCCGCAGTGGGGCTCAGTCAATTGCCACCACTAAAGGAATACTTGTCGCACTAGAGTTAAGCTCTCGTGGAGAAGGCGGAGACAGAATCGTCTCTTGATACCAAGACGACCTGTTCTCTTCCAGGCAGCTGACACAGCACTCTCCTGAAAGCAGAGCCTGGCACTAGCTAGAACAATGAACATCTCTCTCCCACATGCATTTTTTCATTAGAGGCCCCAAATTCCAGCTCAGAGGTCCCAAGCTTCTCCGATCTGGTGTTTATCCAACATTCCCATACGGTCTGTGATTGTGCAGGCTGCCAGTCCGCGCTCCATGAAGAGGCAAACCAGCCCACCGTGACTCCTTCCAAGTGAAAGCAGTCCACTTTCTTCATGCCGCCATTTGCTTCATGGCTGTACAGCAGCTGCTAAGAAAATCTTCACTTCTGCTACACTGAAGACAGGCGATTCCAGGATTTCCTTCTGGCCAATGACTAAGATCCCCCATTTCATTTTGGAACTTGATATGCTGGCATTCTTCCCCACACATTTCCAAAGTTTTACATCCCTCCTGAACTGTGCTAGCTTGTTACAGTCCCATTTGTATTGGAAACCAACTCCCTCCCCATCAGAAACCTAGCAGGAGAAACTTGGCAGGATCCAGGAGAACCAGTTGCTCTCTCCAAACAACTGATGCCACCAGTCAACTTATCCACAGAGCCTGACAACCATTCAAGGGGCAGCTCCTAAGCCCCCCAGCATGGTCACTCTGCTACTCAACACAACGGGAAGACTTCGGCCACCACAGTGCAGGCTCCTCAGCTCCTCTACCCAGAAATACATGAAGAGAACAACACACTTCATGTCCTCTTGTTGTCAAGACAGCACTGGCTTCTGAAAACAAAAATTTGTGGTGTTTCATGACCAGGCCTAAAGCAGTGACCATGCTTTCTGAGTGAACATACACTTCCAGGAGCAGTATTGATCTGTAGTGAGCAAGCTGCTTTTGGCAGCTGTTAGGTCTGGAGTTCATGTGGCGCATCCGGTAGTCACAAGTGTAATAAGAGATTATCTGCTGAGTGTTTGTCTTCCAGTGGGAAGCATATGAAATGACTATGCACAAATCCCATTCCGGATTTAATCCTGCCCTGGAGTTCACACACAACTTCAGTACACAAAACCATTAGTGGGAGATAGCAGCACCAGAGGTCAGAAACAATTCGATAACACACACTCCTGGGCTCAGGCTGAACAGAGCTCTCACACAGAAACAGCTGCATCCATCCATATGTTGATCTTGGTAATACATCAAATCAGGATTTCATCCATATGGACCATAACAGAACACTGTAACCTTGGCTATCAGCCAGCTGCCTTGCCCTCTGCCTAGAAAGGCCACGGAGCAAATCCTGGGCACCATTTCCAAGAGCAGGAAGGACAAAAAGGTAACTGAGACCAGCCAAAATGGATATTCCAAAGGCAAATCATGCCTGACCAACATGACTCCCCCATCTGGGACAAAGAGACTGGCTCTGTGGCTGAGGGGAGAGCAGGGGGTGTCGGATACCTTGACTTTGTGTCAAAGGCCATGCTAAGTCTCCCACAGCATCCTTCAAACCAAAATACTCAGAAAACTGGGCAATAAAGGTAGGAGGAAAACTGTAACATCAGGTTCAAAGGATCACAATCAGCAGTTACAACCTTCACCGGGCTGCTAGTTACTAATGGCATCCCTCAAGGGTCAGCCAGCCCTGCTTAGAAGCAGGGATACGGTGAGGGATAATAGGAAAAGGGACCCCAGCTGGAACAAGAGAAAATCCATCCAAGCACACAGAAACAAGTATTTTCTATAAGCATGGTCAAATACTGGACAGGGCCCAAAGTAAGAGTGGCATCACCATTCTTAGAGCCTGGGATGGACACAGCCCCAAGCACTCTGATCTACCAGGACATTTTCTAGCAGTAGGTCAATCTAGAGACCTCCAGAGATATCTTCCCACCTTCTCTGGGATGCACAGATATAGCCATACAAAATGCTAAGAGATGACACTCACCACAAGACTTGGCCATTCAGTGCTGAACAAAAATTTCCAGGAAACAACTCCCTTCACAAGGCACACCAGGGTGAATTTCCTGAACTCATCTTGCCTATCATCCTACTCTCAGCATCTCCAAACAAACATAATGCTACACGCGCACTATCAGCTTGGGGCAACCCAAAACAAAAAAGCGGGACAGTCAAGAGTTACCTCCTATACCTCTACGAAACCAGGTGCAACCAGAAAAAAAGTACAAATGTGACAAAAGAAGTGGTGTTTTTCCGGGTAAAAAGTAATGGTAGGCCAGAACAGCAGAAAGAACAGAAAGTAGTTGTTGATGGAGAGCAGCCAGACAGGATGGCTTGGCCACCTTCGCTATATTTTTTCTCTTGTTTACTTTACTTCGGTTTTGCATAACTCCACAAGAAACAGGACATTTTGAACAGGAGGGAACTCCACAAAAACATCTTCCTGTACAGCCTATAGTCCTGGGGAGAAGGAAGCTCCACAGAACAGCTTTTATGAAGGAAAATGGCCGAGCACAAATTCATGCCAGACCACCCTCAGTTTATATTCCATAAAACACAGTCCCAAACCCCGTTGCCTCTCCTTTCTCTTCACGTGAGCCAAAACAAAGGACAATCAGACAGGAGCGCAACCCTGAATAGAAGACTAATGGGAAAGCATACAACGAAACAGCAAGAGTGGAAGGGGAGGCCAAGATCTGCAGGACGTGCCTCACATCAGCCCCCTGGTCTACCAGCAGCCTCTGCCCATCTTTGTGCCCTTTATCTCAGCAACTCCTCCTGGGTCCCCACCCCGACAACCCCGCATGACCCCCCATCCGAGCAGCCTCTCTCTCCACGCCGGGCCCCATCCCGGGGCCTAGCCCCACGGCTGCTCTGTTCCAGCCCCGCTCACCCATCCCACCCTGCCCCAGTCCCGGATCTGCTCCAGCCCCCGAGCCCCCGCCACCCCGAACCTCACATGCCTCGTCTCCCTACACCCTCGTACCCCGTACGACCCCACGCGGCTGTCCCCCCTCACCTCAGCCATCCCGCTGCGCCCACCACCCCGGCTCACCCAGCCCCGGGCACAGCGCCCCGGCTCGCCCCGCGCCGGGCCCCGCAGCCCTTCACGCCGTGTAACCGCACGCCAGGCCTCCCCTCCCGCGGGCAGCCCCCCAGGCCCTTGCCCCACGCCCACGCCCGCGGCCCCCTCCCGGGCTGCCCCGGCCGCCGCCCGCCCCGCCCCGGGCCTGCCCCGCCGGGCCCGAGCGCCGGCCGCACGCGGGAGGCAGCGCGGGGCGGGTGGGTGGCGGGGCCGGGGCCGCTCTTACCTCCGACCCGGTACATGTTGGCGGCCATGCCCGCGACCGGGCCGGGTGCGGGGCGCGGGCCGCTCCCGCCGCCTCCGCCTCCAGGTGCCGGATCCGCTGGAAAATGGAGGCTGGAGCAGGCGGCGGGGGAGGGGAGCGGGGGAATTAAAGGGGCCGCGCCGGCGGACGGGGAGGGAGCGAGGCGGAGGGCGGGGCGGCGGCCCGGCGCAGGGGGCCCGGCAGCGGCAGCGGCGGCGGCGGGAGCGGGAGGGAAGGAGGGGAGCGAGCCAGAGCCGCCCGCCCGCGGCGTGTGAGGGCGGCGCTCCGGCCTGCGAGGGGAGGGACGGGATGGGAGCGAGCTGGGCTGGGGGGGGCACGGCCTCCTCACACACACAGAGGGAGGGAGTGAGTGTACGTACACGGAAACACACACAGAGGCTGCCTGTACACACAGAGAGTCTGTACACAAACACAGAGAGCACCTCTGCTCACACACACAGAGTACACACACACACAGCCGCTCCTTGCACACACACGCAGCCTCCCCTCACACGCAGGCCGCCTGCCCTCACACACAGGCGCACACAGACTGCCTGTACACACCACAGTGGCACACACACTGACCGCCTGTACACACACACAACACCCCTATCCTCACGCAACCCTCCTCACCCAGATCTCCGGTCCCCACACTGGCTCAGCTCCCCTCATGCACCGGCCCTGACCTGGCATGGGCAGCCCTACACACACGAACACCAGACTGTCCTCAGGTACAGCCTCACACACACACACACACACACACGTGGTGCTGTGCTCACACATATGTGCCTGTACACATAGCTCTTCTCCTGCACGTGCACCTGTATTCACACACAGCCTCCATCATGTACAGGTACCACCTGTGGTTTTGGACAGCCCTCACGCTGCCTTGCCCTCACACACACACACAGAGTCTTCCTTGCACACACCCGACTGCCACAGGCCATCCACACCCTGGGCAGGAACAGCAGGTCCCTGCACAGACACAGCCCTCCTTGTGCACACCCACAGCCTGCTCACACCTGCTCCCCATGTACATCCCTCCAGCCCTACACACTCCCCCCTCCTGCACTGTCTCACTTGGGTCCCCTCTGCACTCATGTCCCCCAGTGCCGTACTGGGGCTTTCCCCCCTCCTCGGGTGTCAGCCTGAGAGGTGAAATGATGGGTTTAGCTTTCCCTTGCTCACTGACTTGCTGGTGTCACTGGTCCTGGGCATGCCAGGGCTGTGCCACACAGGTACATC
The DNA here is from genome assembly GCF_000738735.6 of Corvus cornix cornix. Taxonomy (NCBI): domain Eukaryota; kingdom Metazoa; phylum Chordata; class Aves; order Passeriformes; family Corvidae; genus Corvus; species Corvus cornix. The sequence continues at coordinate 24,653,905 of NC_046338.1, forward strand.
CCTTCTTCAGCCCAGCACAGTTCCTGTCCAGGTGTCTCCTCAGCAGCCCTGCAGTGGTTACACAACTGTTGAACAGTTGTCAGCTCCAGATCACTCTACAAAACTTGCACGTTACCACTGCCACTTCCTCTCCTACAGGAACTGACAGGCTGATGCCAAAAAACACACCAAGAAACCACCATTCTGTGGTATGTAACACCTTTACAGCAAGTCCCCCAGCAAGCGCTGACAAAGTACAGCAGTGAAGGTGACAGGCCATCCCCCCGAGGACTTCTCCATGTGTGTGGCCAAGGCTGGATGGTGAACCTCAATGAAAAGCTGACACCTCTGATGGTCAGCAGAAGCAGACCTGGAGCACTGCTGGCAGGGCAGGATGACTACACTTGCTCCTTGGCTCCAGCACAGAGCTGGAGAGTCACCTGCTGTTGCCCAAGCCAGGTGACACCCCAGAACCTCTCCACACAATCACACAGGTCAGGATAGCCAAAAAATACCTGTCATGAAACTCTTTGCTGGAGTAAGTGGTTAACAGTGCAAACAGTCATACCCTTTACCAGGGCTGCTGCCTGCAGTCTCAACAGTGTTTCTCATAAAGTCCTGAAACACCTACATAAGACCACCCAAAACATTGACATCTGACAAAATACATATATTTTTCAGAAAGAACAGGGCTCTTGTTACAATTTGCTTTGTGTGTTAGGAAAAAAACCCTGTAACACCAAATCTCTAAGAGTCCTCAGATCCCAGGAGGGCACAGAGCTCCGCTTTTATGTTTCCAGTGTGTGTGAGGAAAACACTTCTAGGGGTGAAAATCGGTCAGCCAAAAAAGGTCAGTGTGCCGGGGAGCACCACCGTGATATTTCCTCCTTCCCGAGCCATCCAGGGAAGCGCGTGCCGGCACAGGCGCCGGGCACACCGCGGGACACGAGGGCTGGCTCTCCCCAGGCTGCTGCTGCAACCGTTCTGCCGAGCTGAAAATAATCCAGTAGGACACAGAAAAATTATCCAGAACAAATATTTACAAATCCCATCCCAGCGCCCTTGGTAGTTGCACATGAAGTAGCAGACGGTCACACAGCGATGACTGCTTTTTCCAGACGCTAAACCGTGTTTTAAACGATAGCAACAAAAACGTGTCAGAACTTCCCTGCTGTTCCTCTTCCAGGTTAAGCAACCGCTGTGGTCAGGGCCAGGGCGTTGTGCAGTGGGAGGGAGGTGAGCCGGAGCTGGCGGACACAGCCTGGGAAGTAGCAAGCTCTTGCAATGCCCCATCTCCCACCACCAAACCCCATTCCCATGGGTGCCACCGACTCCCACCATGCAAACCCAGACCTCCCAGAAGGCTTTTGGTGCATCTTGGCAGGGCATCACTTGCGTTTGACACCTCTCCCATGGCAGTGAGGGTGCACATGATCTGAGAAAGGCCCAGACATGCAAAAGAAAGATGCCAGTGCTTTGAGAGCCTACTCCTAGGTTGCCTGGCAGAAATTGGTCTGTCCCAGTGGATGAGGGAAGCGCTCTGGGCCCATTGCATGCAACCTGGTACACCCCAGCCCCAAGTCATTCTTTCTCCTCTCTTCCAGGCAACAGGACAGTGTGCCAAGGGCACTTGGCTTGGTGCACTCCCTGCTGATGTGGGGCTGGTCCTCTGCTTCCCCCACCAGCACATGAGCCTCCCCACCACCCCAGTCCCCTGCACTCACTCCCTCATTCATGTGCTGAGACAAGTTCCTCCATGGGCTCTAAAAGGCGATGCTCAGAATGTGCCTCTTTCATACAGCCAGGCCATCAGTGCAAGTTTACAGCTGAACCTGTGCAGACAATACACAGGCAAAACACAGCCTTCACATGTTCGTCTCCCCCAGCTCTCCCATGGTGCACCCCCATTTCACCACCGGCCAGATCCTCTCCATGGCTTTTGGTGCTGTTTCTGCACTCTGGGGTACTGAGTTTGCCCTCTCCTGAGCTACCCCCCTTCCTCCTGCCTGGAATGATCCAGTGCCTGCTCTGTGCCACCATGTGTGGGTCTTGTGTCCCCTCTTCCAGAAAGGGCTTGGGCCATAAATGCATCTGCACCTGGACAAACCATGCAGAGGATCTTTGCTCCACCAGCTGCCACCCCTCCACCCCTCACCCTTGGGTCAGGAGAGCACAAGGATGCAGGCTGATCCAGCACAGCATTCCCATTTCTGCCTCCAGCATCCTGTATCCTAGGGACCATGGCCATGGGCCCATTTCTCAACATTTCTTCTTCACCTTCCTGCTTCAAACCAACTGCTTAGCTCTCCTCTTTCCTTCATCTCTCCACCTTCTGACTCCCCAGCACCAAGCCCAGGTGCTTGGAATCTCACACATCCCTGTCACTGTACCATGGTCCTCCCAGGAGCACACACAGCTTCAGGCTACTACAGCCTCAATCTTCCCCCCGAGAGGCCCCCCTTGGTACCCCAACACTACCGTGTCCATCCAACGCAGCCCCCAGATCAGAAACAGGCACCAGCCTTGTCCCTTCTTGCTGTGCAGAGGTGAGGACTGAGTGCTGGAGAGGGCTGTCAGATCCAGGAGTGCTGCAGGAGGTGAGCAGGTCCTTCTGGGAAAGGATGCAGCCGAAAGAACAGCAGGGCTGCAAAAACTACAGGAGGACTGGATGCTGGGAAGGACGTACCAATCCACCAGCTCTGCCCTGGAAGTGGCAGCTGGATAAATAACACAAGAGAACCCCCAGAGCAGAAAGCCATGCTGCTGTTTCCTGCTGGAGACAACTGCCCCAGTCATGCCAGAGCAGCGCCTGCTGAGAGACGACTCAGGGAACAGGTGTGTGCTTTCATGTCCAGTTTTATTAGTGTTGCATTAGTACCATAAAATAGTTGACGAGGTCGAGCACGTTGCAGTTTGTTCCAAAAAAAAGGCTATTTACATTTAATCTGTCTTCATAAAAAACAACCCTAGAACCCAAACAATACAACAATGAAACAGATGGACAACTCGGGAATCTACAAAGTGGTAACATCCCCTCACACGCTGCAGTCCGGACAAGCCTGGTGACACGCAGCCCCAGAATTCAGGCGCCTACCCATGGCTGGGGCACGTCCGCAGCCAGGCAGGCAATGCTCTGGCCACCGTCCAGCCAAGACTCCAACCAGCAGCTGACTGGATGTGACCCCAGAACAGTGCTCTTCCTTAAGGAAACCAGCGACCTGCTGCTTTGCAAGTTGGCACGTCCCCTTCTGCCCCAGTCTGTCCCAAAGCACCAGAGTGATCCTTCTGCAGGAGCCGGCCCTGCCAGGAACATCTCCCATGAGAACACCACTGAAGAGGCTCCAGGAAACCTCCACGAGATGCTGCTGCTCATTTCTGGCCTTCTCCTGCCAGGTTAAGCCCAGAGGGAGTGTCACACTAAAATGCCACTACTCAAATATCTGCCGAGATCAAGACCCCCCCTCAGATGAAGGGGACAGAGACACTGCATCCAACCTAACTTCAAGAAAGCTCCAGGTCCACAAGCCCTTTACAGCTGCATGGCAGGACTGTCCTAATCCCAGTTTCCCAATCCCTCAGCACACCAAGCAACAGGAAAAGACCACTGGTTCTGCTGCCTCTTGCCATGATTTTCCTCTCAGCCTTGGAGATTCCAGGTGCAACATCCTCTGCCCTGACTCTCCAGTGCTCCCGCCAGCACACGCTGCTGGTAAGAAACACAACCGGGCCTTTATTGCAACCACAGGTTAAGCACAGGGCAGTGTGGTCCCTGGCTGAGTTTGATGATGGAAAGCAAACAGGCACACCTCCTCAGCCCCAGAAACCTCCCAGCCACCTACCCCCGCCCTCTCTGCAGGATAAAGCCACAAGCTTTATCTAGTGTTCTAATTAAAGCAGTAAAACATAGCCAAAGAGACCATGGTTGTCCCCAAACTCATGTGTAATTAAGGAGGACTCTGCAGTTACCGCTGTGATGTAAACGGTGACAATTGAACTGGATGGGAACCGCAGCACTGAGCTAAAACAGCCACACGAGGTGTCCCCAACGTCAGCAGTGCCACAGGAGAGCTAGCCCTGATTAAGCTCTGGCAGGGCTGAAGCCCAGCCTTTGTCTCCAGGAAACTCAAGCCAGAGGACCAGGAAGCACTCAAGGTGCAACACGATGCCACAAAACCCTTCCATCTTTCATCTGCTCTCCAGAGCTGCTAAACTAGGTCAGCGTCGTGCGGCTCAGCGCGGAGCCAGCCCGCTCCCCAGAGCTCACCTCCGAGCCAGGCGGGGGCCCTGCCCAACAGCAGCTGGAAAAGAAACCAGCTGCTCTGAGAAGCCACAGCCAGAGGGGCAGGAGACTGGCTGTGGGGAGCTGGGGTGAGCTCTGGGACACAGAGAAAGGGACACACCAGGGGACACCACCTTCAAAGCACCTCCTGGCCAGAGATCCACTCAGGTGCTGCCCACCCCAGCCCCTGCCTTTGCTGTGAGACCACGCAGCTCCAAAGCAAGCCCGACTTTCGGCTGAGTTTCGTCATTTGAGATGTACCGTCCCCGCCCAAATTCTCCAGAGCTGAACACAGAGCAGTGCTGTCTCTGCTCTAAACCATCCTTCTGCACTCACTGACGTGGCCACAATCACCCCACCCCAGAGGCTGGCACAGCTCTGCAGGCATGGGCCCACTGCTGCCCCAGAAGCTTTTCCTGGTCCCACAGTGAGGATCCCTCAGGTCCGTAGAGCTCACTCCCACCTTCCCAGTTGGGAAAGTGGGAGGCCTGAGATCAGTCACTCACTCCTGTCACCAGGTCTAAAGCCCCTTCCCAAAACAGTCTGAGCCACGTGCTTTGACACTCATTTTTTTAGAGACAGAAACCTGTTTCTACTCCAGACAGGGAAAGAAACAGCTGCACAAAGTGGCTCCACAGGAGAAACAACAGAGGCACAACAACCTGATCAGAGCTGTGCCACCAAATTTGCATGCCAGCCCTTGCCTCCAGGGCCAGGAAACACCACAGCCACCCCCTGGGCACTGGACTCCCTCTGGGATAACAAGGCTGAGAAGCCGGGATGTTTTCTTGCACAGAAGACGCATTTCAGAGCAACAACAGCTTTTCACAGGGGAGAAATCAAGCCCTCAGGTGTACCGAGAGTTTCCTGATGAATTTGCTTGTATAAAGTTAGAACAAAACACAAACCAACATGAAATGCAACGAGCAGAAGTGTTTCTCTCACACATACACACACACACACACAGAGTACAGCAGGGCAACACACATTTGATAGGCAGGACTCTGGAAACCCTGTCCTAGCTACCAGGTTTATTCTTTACAGTAGGTTGAAATACAAAGAGGAGCACAGTGATGGTTCTCCCCTGACCCCCCAGTAAACAAAGTTATTGCAGTCGGTCAGTCCACCCCACCTCTGCAGCAGCACCACCAAGAGCTGCCCAGGCTGCACATGGCTCCCAGTGCTGGAACCCAGCCCAATCACCCTTGTCACACCAGCGTGAGACTCAAGGAAGAAATCACACACTGACTAATCTCCTTTACAAAGCTTTTTTTTTTTGATGCAACAGCCTTGATAAAGATGTAATGTGCTTATACACCCTCTCCCACGCTGCTGCTGCTAGGCAACGCTATACAGTCCCAGAGCATCAGCTCAGGTCACCCAAAAACACCAATTGAGGGACACGACAACACCCCAACTACAGCCCAGCTTCTGCCACAGCCAGGAGCCAGCACAGGGCAGGCAGGAAGGAACAGAGTATTGCAGCTAGACAGTGTGTCCTGCCCAGCAGCATGCCACCAGGCCTGGGACAGTGTCCTCCTCCCCCGCATGGTTTGAAGGGAATACCCAGTCCCTGGCCAAGCAAGCTGCCCTTGTGCTAGGAAAGGGTTTCATGACATCAGTTGGTGAAGCAGCCCGAGCTGCAACAGGCACTAGATCCACCTCAGAACCTCTCTGTTAGCAGAGCACACCACCACTACCTGCCCAACAGAACCCAGGTGGTCCCTATGCAGAGTGGGACCTGCCATGCAGTGCAAAGCGGGTTCCCCAAGCCTTTAAAAACCCAAGGGTAAGGGATCAGGTAAAAAAAAAGAAAATAAAGTTCAAAAGCATCACTGCCTTCAGAAAGTCCCTTCTGGAAATGCTCATAGAGCCTGGCCTGCCCATAAGGGGGGGACCCGAAAGGGCCCATCAGAAATTTCAGTCCCTTACTCTGAAATGCCAGAGATGTCTGTTCTTCCACATGGCAACAACACTCTGCTCCCCATGTCCCACCCACCACCTGACAGAGCAGCCCATGCCACCTCAGGTGTACAGCGTGACAGATGGGCAGGAAGGCAGCTGGACATGCAGAGAGCCTGGCTGGCTCCCAGTCCAGCCCCTACAGTGATGCATCACTCCACAGACAACGGCTCATCTTCCTGGGTTTGTGTTTTCTTTTTGGCAAATTAATTTTTTTCCTGTTATTTTTTGTTTTTATTTTTATCTTTTTTTTTAGAAAGCATTAAAAAAATCTGCAGCTGTTAAAAAAAATCCTTTCCCTTCCAAGGCTGGACGAGGTTTTATTGACAGGTAAATAATCAGTGTGAGTATGTAAATAGCAGCGACCCCACTGACGTGGTGCCCCTCAGCAGCACAGCCAGCTGGGGAACACAGAGACTGGCTCGGTTTGGTCATTGTCAAAGACCTGGGACACGGGAGTTTCCTTACACTTAGTGTTTCCCTAATTCCTGTTCCTGCCCAGCCCTCCTCAGGCATCCCTTCAGCATGAACACCTGCCTGTCCCTGTGGCAGGCTCCGTGCTCCGAGGGGGATCTCCTCTCCAGATCTTCCTAACTCTGCAAGTGGCTTGTTTTCCAAACCGGACAGTTGAACTCCCTCCAGACTCACTGATCTCTCATCCTTTGGCAGCAGGAAGAAAGACTGGCCATCCTTTTTTCCTAGAAATACAGAGGGAGGGGGCCAAACGCACTGTAACGCACACAATCTTCTGCAAAATCCGCTCGAGCTGATCCACGGCTCCCCCAGCCCACTCACACCAATGAGGTCTCAGGTTAATAAGCAGTGCAGTTACTCAGCTATCTGCTTGTAAGTGGTAGGTGTTCTTGGGCAGGTTGCCTGCTCCTGCCAACTCCCCCACGACTTCGTGTTGTCAGCACATCTATATTTAAGACTGGTTTGTTTTTTTGTTGGGTTTTTTTTGCCTTTGTTTAAAGGGGTTTCCTTCCTTTGTAGTAAACTTAAGAGTTAATAGAAAAAAGTAATTCAAAAGTAATCCAAGCACATCTGTAATTAATTCTGCAGGAGAGGGCAGAGCGACGCGAGTCAGAGTTGGCACGCAGTTCCTGGCTCCTGGTGTGCAGTCCCCGGGACGGGCAGAAGGTCCCTGCACCGAGCACAGCTAGAAGTTAGATTTGGAGTGTCCAAATATGCAGATGGGAAAGTGCTTGACATGAGAGGACCACTGTGCTGCCAGCTGAAAGAACTTGACGTCGTTCCACTCCACCCCATCGATCAGGACTGCAGGGGAGGGTAAAAAGAGAGGAGAGTTAGAAAACACCGAGGGAGAGCAGCCAACCTGAGGCAGCTTTGCCAGAAGTCTCCCTGCAGAGGGAGGCCTGGCCACACTCAGCTGCTCTGCCCCACCCAGCTGCACACACCGGGAAAAAAGGCTTGGGAGCACACCAGCTTTATGGAGAACAGCTCAGATTGCTGTTCCAGCATCGCTCACTGATGACACCAGAGCTCCCCACACTGCTGATTTCAGCTTCACCTGATCCGACTTCTCAGGTTTCCTAAGCGCACTTCATTTTTGGTTTTGGGCAAATGCACTCTTACAGAGATGGACATCAGTCTTTCCTCGCTGGCACTCTAACCAGGACATCCATGTCTCCTAAAGAGGTGACACATGTTCTGTGAGCACCCCTCATGCTTGCCAGTCTCACAGGGACCGGGCCAGGATTAAGGAGATGACCCAAGCAAGATCCCTCTGCTGGGGATTATTAACTGAATAGGCTACAAGCTCCACTGACAGATGCTTCAGGTCTGTCTACAAGATGCATATATGGCTCCTGCTGTGGCATGAGCATGTGCCAGTGTCCTGCCCAGAGAACAGCCACAATGTCACCACCCACCACCAATCACCACTTGCACCAGCTGTGCAAGAGAAACAGAAAATGACAGAGAGGGGAATGGAGCCCTGTCCAACCCTTGTCCTCATCCAGAGCACTGAGTCAGAGCTAGCTAAAGATTTTCCTATACCCCAGGCCTATTAAAGCATTCCCCCATGCTGGATACACCAAAGCCCATTCCCCAGGAATATCCCCATCATGCTGGCTCCAGGGCACAGGGCAGGACACCAGGTCAGACCTTTGCCTGGAGGACAATCACAGCATGTGAGCCTTGCCCCAGCACCCAAAGGGATGCAAGCACTGCACTTACCACGCAGCATGTTCTGCTGATGTTTTGCTGTGCAAATCAACCTGCTGATTCCTTCAATACACTGGCTCTTTGACTCAACTTCCTTGTCCTTTGTTTTCTTGGGCAAAAACATCACTGGAAGAAAATCAAACCAGCACACAGTGAATCTATGCCACTCACAGGAGCTGCACTGACACTTGGTTGAGTTTTTGCATTTAAACATTCATGCCAGAAAGCTCTTACTTCTAAGATCCCCCCTTTTTGGCAAGAGTCTGTCAGTGCTGAGCACCATCACTGATGCACATGAGCATCTTAGCCCTAAGTGTCTCTATGTGAAGCATTCCCAGCTCATAATCCTGACCCCAAAGGGCACCTTCAGGTAACTCCTGCTCTGTTGGGACACCATGCAGGAAAAACATCTGTATCTGCAGTGCCAGGTCTGCAGCACTGACTGTGGCCCAACACAGCCTGGGCTGCACAGACACCTGGAGAGCAGGAGGGACTACAAAATGGGGGCAGCCAGTGGATAGGGAAGGCATAAGGAGAATTAAAAAAGGGTCCAGTACCCCAAGAACTGTCCAAATGCATGAGCAAAGATGTACAAGCTGGTTCCACAAAAGCTGGTGGTGTTGAACACCTCTGCTGCAGGCTGGGCCACCCCCAGGGAAGAACATTTGGAGTGTCTCAGGACCGCTTCTCCCAATGACACGACACTTACAGAGGGTGTCACCAGGGGTGGCAGCTCCAGTACCAGCAGGGCCACAGCTGTGCTGGCCTGGGAGTGACTTGGCTGCAGGGTTATGCACCCGTGTCCTGCAGTCCAGGAGGCTCTGTCAGCCTTCTCTGAGAGTCCACCAGGAGTGACTCTCAGGCCGACAGGCAGAGGATGCTGTGAAGGACAACTACTGGCAGCTAATATGTAAGTGCAGAACTGCCTTGCTGCTTCCTTGAAAATACTTTGTTTCAGAGCTGTTCTCAATTTCTAAAATGTTTCACATTACCAAGGCCAGAAGCAAATATAAAATCACTGACAATGTTTAAAATGTCATTTTTTTTTAGTTTGTTTAGAGAAGATAAAGCCACGAGTTTAAGAGCAGGAGAGTATTTAACTTCTACTTGCTTTTGACCTGCGCAGCATTCTGTACAAAAGCATAAGAATTATAAAATCATGGAATTGCTGAGGTTGGAAAAGATCTCCAGGGTCATCGAATCGAACTGCTAATCTAACACTGCCAACTGCACCACTAAACCATGTCCCCAACTGCCACATCTACCTCCAAGCATGTAGTGATGGTGGCTTCACTACTGCCCTGGCAGCCTGTTTTAGGGCTTCACAACACTTCTTGTGAAGAAATTTTTCCTAATAGCTGATCTAAATCTCCCCTGGCAAACCTTGAGGCTACTTCCTCATGTCCTGTCCCTCATTACCTGGAGAAGAGACTGACTCCCACCTTGCTAAAACCTCCTTTCAGGCAGTGGTAGAGAGTGATAAGGTCACCCTGAGCCTCCTTTTCTCTGGGCTAAACACCCTCAGCTGCTCTTCCCAGGACTTTGCTCCAGGTTCTGCATCACCCCACTGGCTCTAGTGTGGGGATGGGTGCAGGAGGAGAGCAGGAGGTCCTAGACTCCAATTAAGGGGGTACTCCTGTTTTCTGATCTCACAGGGATCTGTGATACTTGCTGGGCTATTTTTTTTCCCCTTACATGCCTTTTATTATTCTCTGTGGATCTTTTGAGCTAAAGACGCATAGGATGGGGATATCATCCCAGAAAGTACAGCTATCCCCAGTTTCCAGCACACTGTTAGAAAGGAGGGGCCCATTTACCCTCACTGGTGGTTGGGGCACAAACTGCCTCTTATCTAATCCAACATCCCAAAACAGCACCAGCAGGCTCCCAAGGAGCACAGGGAAGCTGTCCAGAGCATGGCCTTCTGCATGTGCTTGCTCTGTCCCCACCTTTGTTCCTTTGTGCTATACCATCGTAGCTGTTCAGCCATCAGGATGAACACATCCCCTTTCTACCTCACAGAGAGGAACCACCCTTTCAAACCCTATCACTTTATGCAGTCACTTCTCATCAACTGATTAGAATTTTGGGGATAAAAATAGGACCAAGGGGCTATAATCCAGCACTGACAAGTCAGGAAGCTCTGGAGCAGCAGGACAGGGACAGAAGGACACCTTACCTTTTTTGTTCTTTTCTTTTGTCACAACAGTCATAGACATGGTTGGTGTGGTGGCAGTCTCACCACTGGCAGGCAGCCTGCTGACCTGGAGGGACCGGAAAGTGCATTTCAGTGTGTTTTTGGTAGTGGAAGGGTCCTTCTTCTCCGGGTCTCTCTTTCTGTCCACAGGTGGAGCTGCAATCCAGTAATCCACCTGCAGGCCCATCAACTCAGCACCGAGGCCCTGGCTGGAAAACAAGAGAAGGAGGTAATTTCTGCACACCTCTCAGCAGAGTTTTGTCAGAGTGGCTGCTATTCCTGGTCAGAGGATAAACAGCTGGCTCTTTGGGAAATCAGGAAGTGACATTTCATAGTGAGACTCAGCAATTACAGAAGCCCAAGAAGTCACCCCTTAGAGATGCAGCCTGAGTCCCCTTGTACAGTGGCATCAGCTTGGCAGCACAGAACCTCAGTGAGCCAAGACAAGCTGACCTGCAGCACAGTCATGAGGCAAGCAGTGGGAAAGGGAGCACACAAGCACTTCCCTTAGATGGTGCTGAGTTCCGTGACACAGCAGCAAAGGCAGCTCCTGAGGTGGTCCAGATTACTTCATCTTTGAGTGGGGAAAAGAGGCCGTAAGCACCTTGCTGCTGCCTCCTGAGCACTGATGAGTGACTCTGTCCAGGCACAGCCCTGCCAAAACCAACTCTCAACTGAGGTGAACAAAGACTTGGCAGGTCCTTGAACATCAGGCACTCAGTTCCCAAGCTCCCTGACTTGCTTCCATCTCCTGTGTTCATGAGCTCTTCCTGCCACCAGCTGCTTCCCTTCCAGCTCAGATGCTCCACCCGGTCAAAGAGGACCTCTGCTCACCCCAGCTCCCTGTAACAGAGTTGGCATAAGGCAATTGCCTCCCCCCAAGCCTTGCCACTTGCTGGGGAATTCCACTGTTGGAAGAATGTTCTGCCAGCCCTATGATGTTTGCTAAACAACAGCAGATTTCAGGATATGATCTGTTGTTGAAAACTCCTGTGCATCATGTGGTAGCAGCCGTGCATCACCAAATGATGCCAGCCTTTCTTGAGCCAGAAAAGGTAAGATGAGCAGCTTGGGAAATTCCAGCCCCTTCCTGCCCCTGCCTCTCACTGCTAACCCTGAGGGGAGCAGGGGTTCATCATTCAGCAGACCTACAAGTGACAGCCTATACTTCTTCCTACACAGTGACATCAGTGTTGAATAATACACAAGTACCAGACAAAAACCTAAATTTATCTACCAGTCTGTGTCCCCAATTTGAGAAACGGCAGTTGTTAAGGAAGATAAATCTGTGATCCTGAATGAAATATGCATCCCTCTGCACCACCTGTCTAGTAAGAAACTCAAGGTAAAGCAAGGACGTCCTATCATTACAGTCCTCTCAGCAAATCCTTTCATTTTCTTTGCCATTTATTCAGCTAAAAGTCAGACTGCAAAGCAGAGTTCATCTTTGATGACCAAAACCAGGTTTTTGGTTCTCAGGGCAATATTCAGAAGTGAGATTCTTTAAGGATGATGCTTTGGAGATGCTGCTTTGAGTTTTAAGGCTCCTTTGCATCACATTTCTCAACTCAGTCATAAAGACAATGCATCCTAATGTTCACTAGGGCCAGGCAAGATTTTATGTTCCATTCCAGTTAAACACGTGGCTTAATCATTCAGTTTGTGTCACCCTCCACCCCCTGTGCTGTCACTTACAGATCAGGGGAGATGGAACAATGTTGAACCTACACTTCCTCATTTCTTGATGATTTTACCACACAATATGAAACCAAAAAGTACCAGATTCCTAGAGCTGGGGTGTCAGCTTCAGATTTATCACATCGATGGCTCTCAGCTTTTAATACCCTACACTCTTGGGGGCACCAGTTCCCAAACCACTTCCACCTTTGGAAAGCCCATACACAAAGCTCACACACAAGAATGTGTGTGACATCTATGGCTGCACAGCCTCCAGCTCTCTGCACTGCCAGCCAGCTGCTGCTGCAACAGCCTGGGGCACACAGGGCTCTCCTGCCATCAAACCACAGGGACACAACAGGAGGGGCCTGGGAAGCCGGGCCCCTGGCACAGGTGAACACGAACATCTAGTCACTAACAAGCCACTAACATCTCCCAGTGCTGGGCACCTAAACTGGGACTTTCACATCTCCACTTCCTCTTGGTAAAAGGGAACTCTTAAGCCAGTTTAAGAAGTCAGAGGTTAAAGGTCCCTGCAGGGCACTGTGGAGTGGGCACAAAAGGTCCCCATTCTGTCTCCAACAGGAACAGTAGGGGATGCTACTTAAGGAGAGTACATAAGCCCAGCCTCAGAGCATGCCCTTGGACTTCCCAGCCTGACAATCACAGGATTAGGGATGCTAGAGCGGACATCCCTGAAGCATCCTTTAATATCCATTAATGGATCTGCTGTCCATGAATTTGTCTGACCCCTCTTTGATCTGCTGATGCTGCTGCCACAGAAGCAGCAGAGGAAGACATGGTCCCTCCCTTCCGTTCTCCCTTTTAACTGACCTCTTGCAGTGTCACTGTGTGTGCCCAGGTCTTGTGCCACAGACTTCAGAGAATCCCAGAACTGTTAGGATTGGAAGAGACCTCTGGAGATGATCCAGTCCAACCCCCCTGCCAAGGCAGGGTCACCCGGAGCAGGTGACACAGGAACGCATCCAGGTGGGTTTGGAATGTCTCCAGAGAAGGAGACTCCACATCCTCCCTGGGCACTTGTTCCAGTGCTCTGCCACCCTCAACAAACACAAAACCCCCTGACTTTGCAAAACTTGAGTGGCTTATCTCTTTCCTCTCCACTCCTAAACTCCAGAATCCAAATGCTTCTGGTCTCCCCTTCTCATCAGAGTGCTGCTACGCTCCCTTAAAAGTTATGGGAAGCTGACGAAATCAAGGGGAACTTCGCCAAATGCTTCTGAGTACCAAAACTGCACACAAAGTGTTAGACAGCTACACCAACGTTTTGTGCAGCAACAAAATGAAGAGGCCTGGCCAGGGCAAGTCTTACTGGCAGCTTTCTAAGGGTTTCCTCCCTTCAACCCTAAAAATTTCAGCTAAACCAGGGCTTAATATTACCTCTAGGTGCAGTCTCCTTGCTGTTCAGATGTGCTTTCAGGCACACATGTGAATGGGAACTGCAGTTCCACCATGCCACCTTACAACTGCCAGCATTACCCTCACAGAGAAAGTCACCAGCTCCTTCAAAAGTCACTCTGACTCATTTGGCCATTAAAAACATAAGAACCATGAGGGATTAGTCTGGCACCCACGTGTATTAAGTCAGTAATTTTTTTGAATACATATAGTCCCAATAGAATCCTGCCCTTGAGACATGCAACCTTCCTACTAAGTGTAAAATCCAATCCCCCCTGCCCTCCCCAGCTCCTTGTCGGCCTTAGCAAGGACACAGTCACTCCAGAGGCAAAAGAGGTGAAGGGGGAAGGTGACAACTCCAAATGTTTGCTAGGGATGAAGAGAGAACTATGGGTTTTTCTCTGGAGGAGTTCTCTGCCATGTGTATGCCAGATAAGCCAGCCAAGGGAGCTGTAAGGAGACAAAACATGGTTTACCTTGGGGACGAGAAGCTGCCTGTAACAGACGGTGAGGAAGGGGGCGTGGGGGAGGCTTCTTTCACAGCAGGAGACACAGAAGGCGGGGTGGAAGAAAGGACAACGGAGCTTGAGGGAGCCGCGTCATCAGAGTCACCTTAAAGAAAGGAAGTCATACTGTTTGTCTGGGTTTGTCTCACGGCACAGAACACTGGGATGAAGCTCAATCTCCTTGTCCCTACTCCTCCTGCACAGGTTTTGCTCAGGTTCAATCCAGAGGTCAGCTGGCCCATCAGTTCTGACTGTCTCCATGCTTCTGAAGGGCTTTATGTGTCTGGGTAAGAGGCAGGCACAGACATTCATACTCCTGTGGGTTCCTCATTTGGCATCTGCTCTCTAGGGGTTTGCTCCCAGCTGATTTTGAGCCTCCTGCACAGCCACAGCCCAGCCCATTGATCTCCTACAGGGAATCTCCCCGTGCAACCACTGCAGGGCAGCATCACTCTTGGAATCCAGTACCTGTGGGCTGATCACAGGGATCTCCCCATTCAATCTGCCTCCACCCTCCAAAATCAAGGTTTCATCCCCTTCACGTTGGCCCTTCAGGATGGTGGGAGCAGTGTGGCAGCAAGGAGTGACCCACAGAAGGGCTGCCTCCATGCACAAACCTATGTGTGACCCAGGCCACAAGAATCTGGGTATGACAGTGGAACAATACAAGAAACAGTCCCAACACAAGGAAAACAATATTCCTGTGCGTATGGAAGGAGGAAAAAATAAGTTCACGTTGACAAAATAGCACTACCCCACGTCTGCATATGTAAGCAGACAGTATCCTGTATATCAGCCTTGCACTCCCCCACTAAAAAAAAAATGGGTCTAAAACTTTGCCCACCCTAAAGTTCCCAGGCACTGAGATCAATTTTACTCAGCAACTGAGCCCAGTGTAGGGAGACAGGCATGAACTTCTGATGAACTGGCTGCTCAGCTTGAAGCAGGAACCTTCAACTACTCTAACAGTGAATCCACCCTACTGACAATACACATTAGAAAAATGGTGTTTGCACAAATGTGAGAGTAGAGCTTCCTTAGATGAAGGTGTGGGAATTTCACCTGGCCTGAAGCACCATGTAAAGTAACAAGAAAAAGGGCCTCTCCCAAGAGAGGGCTCTCTTTCTGCAGACAAGCCACTGGGAGCTAATAAAATCCAATTCCACCTCACAGAGCTCCAAGGCATCAGCAATGGACAAGTCTGTTCAGCCTGTGAAGTCAGGCTCCCACTGCCTGTATGACACAGAAAGCACACACAAGATGTTCCTTACCTGATGTTGCAGAAGATTGTTCCACTATTCCAACCTTCACCACCTAAAGGGAGCAAAACAGAAGAGCTCTGTCAAACAAGAGCCCCCTGAACTTCAGGAGCCCAAACCCCAGAATTAAGTTCATCTCTGAAGGCTCCATGACACTGTCCCTGCAGTCAGAGTAGTTAAAGAGTCTTCTAAGAGCCAGGCAGGTCCTGGCAATGTCCAGCCATGCAGTGCCAGCTCACAGCCCTTCCCTGACCTACTCAAAGGGCAGCACTGACAGCACAAAGGACAGACCCTACAGTGCTGTTACAGACCTGCCCAGCTCTGAACAGCCCATCAGCTCCAAGCTATGGCAACTACAGGGCCTGTGGCACCTGTGGGAGGAAAAAGGGTCATAAATATCCCTTCAGCACTGCTTTGATACACCTGCTAATTACAGACACACTGCTTCCATTGCTCAAGAGCAGCCACTGCCAGGGTGCGGCATACTTGGGGTTTGTTAGGAAACCATAGAAGCAACAAAGCACAGTTTCTCATCAGAGTTTTCTATTCTCTAAACAAGGGAAGTGTCCAACAAAGAAGATAAAGCCCCTAGCAAAGCCTCTGGAGGCAGACAAACCACCACATGGACAGGTCAGAACGATCCAAATGACACTGTAATAAGGGTACAAATGTGTGTGGCCAACCACCAGCTAGCACATTAAGATTAATGGTAAATGTCACTGGCAATAATTTGTGGAACAGAACATGCTGCAAACAAACTCCTGAGAACACACTATGCCTCGAAAGATAAACTGGTCCTTGGTGATACAAAAGCAGAGACCTTCTGTAGTGATAATCTGGTATGATACACAGGGATCATTACTCTTAACACTGCAGAGAAGAGACCCTTTTGAAGGTCCTTAAGAAACCAGGGCTAATGTCTGCCCTATACAAATGCTGACAAATGGGAAAGAGCTGCAAAGGGAGCTCAGGTCAATAAAACCTGCTTTAGAATGAGAAATGATGTCACGCAGACTGTGTAGTTTGAAAATAGAAGGTCATTAAGTTCAGACACGACCATGTCTGGACCACATCTCTAGGGAGCACATTTCTGTAATATGGGATCCCAAAAAAAAAAAAAAATTAATTATTAGAAGCAAAACGCTTTGCAGAGTTTGGAGAGGTATGCTCAGCAGTAGATCTTGGAGAGTTGTCAGGCTCTCTGGTGGATTCTCATGGTGGATGCAGGCTTGGAAAAGCCATCACAAATTCAGCAGTGTGTGCACAGGCTTCCTGAGGGGCTTGGGAGAAGGAGGCTGTAGCTCAGTTTGGCCAGTCTCCATCCAAAGGGCAACAAATCAGGCTCTGGAGTGCAGCAGCCATTTGTGCTGTATGTGTTAAATGCCAAGACAATGTTTCACAGACTGTCACTGGCTGTGAACAAGAGGAGCAGAGTTAAGGAAGGGACAAGCAACACAGAAAACTGCCTGCAGCCACCTTGATCTGCAAGCCAGACAGGAAATCTCTTCTGGCCTTTTCCTCCTTGTTGGCTGACTGAAGATGCTGAAGTTCAGACACATGGGAAGAACACAAGTTTAAACACTTTCCCTTCCCTCCACTCAGGGAGGTGCATGAGAACACTGCAGTTCCAACATGCCTCCATCCAGGGAAGTTGCAGCAGCCAGCCCCCTTTCCCTCCAGAAAGAGGCACATCCTGTTAACTCTCCTGGCAACTGGCTGTCAGCCCAACGCAGCTTGACCCTGGCTTTTGCATCCATCTGGCTCCCTGTGAGGCTCCACTCCCACCACTTTGAGCCCAGCTGAGCAGCACAGCACTGCTCTGCTCATTTCTGGGTCAAAGACTGCACAATCCAGCTGCAGGACATCAGGTTTTGCACCCCAAAAGCCAAGAGTGCAGCCAACATCAGGAGCTGCAAACCCAGAAGTTGCTGGCTCTCTCCCTTGTCCAACAGCTCTGAGCAGGCTGCACCTGAGGGAAACAGCCTCAGTGTTCATGTTCAGCCTCAGAATTTGTGAGACACCTGCAACTGGCCTTTCAGTCTCTTCAGATGTGTTTAATGGGGAATTACTGTGTCAGGAATGCTTCAGAATCAAGAGCAAGCAGCACTGACTTGATCCTCATCACCAGATGACTTAGGAAGTCAGTCTGTGCTTTCAAGGCAAGATTTTTGGGGGGGGTTGGCAACATTATATACACAACAAAGCCGTTCACTCTTCCACCACTTTCAGATAATCAAAACCAGATGGAAAAGCAGTACTAATGTGAGGACAACAATCATTTTAGAGCAACTGGATAAACATTCTGAGCCCCATTTGCTTGCACATAATAAGAGACTAAATCAGTCCTGAAGAAAAGCTTGCAGAGCCCAACAACAGTCTGGGATGTTCCAAGTCCTCTGGGCTTTTCACATTACTGGGAAAGGTGAAATAGCTGTTTTCTAAGAATAGTTCATCACTAGAAATTGGAGTTCATACAAGCTCCCAGCAAAGCTCATCAGCAGGGAACAAATTGGGTAGATGTGTCTGTCCACTTTTGCAGAAGGCATCTCTTCTTCAACAAACAAAAGTAGATTGTCATCTCAGGAATACTGCAGAGAGAGACTCTCACTGTGAGGAGACACCAGAGTGAAAGCAGGGTCAGCCTGAGGGCAAGAGAGACTAAGCTCTTTAAATGCCTTGGGATTTCAGATTAGCTCTGACGCACCCTCGGACACAAAGGGGACGTGCACATGTCAGCTTCACACAGAGCAGGCACAGCAAGGCCAGCATGCCAGAGAGAAGCTACAAGACAGCAGCACAAACTGGGAAGAGGACATCCAAGAGCTGAAGAGTAGCCAAGGCATTTCTTGTGGCCAATGACTTTACACCCAAAACTTAACGAATTGAAGAGCATGATCAAATAAGGGGAGGGAAGCTAGAAAAGGCAAAGAGCACAGTGCACAAAATACACTGACAGAGGAACAAACACAGCCCTGACCAGATACTTGGCACTTGGCACCTCAGATAGGAACACTTAAGGACAGGAGGAAAAACTAGGGACTACTGTCCCAAATACATAACAGCGGTATAAATCATGTCCCTGCTGGGATGTACTCTCTACTTCCCAGGAATAGACGGGATACTAAGAGGATGGGAGACCATTAGTGACAAGCATGCTGAGGACTGACACTGGAATAACAAATTTGGCCAAAACAATCAACCAGGGCAATGCTGGGCACAGCATCCCTGTGATCAGGTTTCCAAGGACACATCACATTCCTGTCTGAGGAGTAAAATAAACCCTGTAGTTTGCTGAAGTGTCTTAGAGGTTTGCTTACATATCAGGCAGCTGCATCCAACCATCAGATTCTCACGCTGATAATCTGCCTTGGAGCACCCAATGGCTTCTGCTCTACTCCAGAAACCTGTTAAGTTTAGGTTAACACCTGTGAACATATTCGAGCTTGCTTGAGACAGCACAACCATGGTAACACTCACCCCGACAAAGGGAATGAACTTCTGTGAAGACTCTTCGTCAGGGCTAAAGGCAAAGAGAAGAGAGTTGTTAGCAGCTTGCCTGCACCCCAGGCACCATACTCACTCCATACGTTGCATTCCAGCATGCAGCAGGGACGGACAGGATGCAAGCGCCAGTCCCACGCTCCTCTCAAGGCCCCCTGCCAGCACTAAGAGCCTGCACGGGAGGGAGGAGCACGCAACCTATGGCACGTCTGGGGGAGAAGGGCTCTGCCTCCCTCCCTCACGCTCCACAGAGAAACATGCTTGAATGGCATGGCAGTCATCACAGACACACGGCCTCCTACTGCAAGGAAATGGATCTGTGCCACAACAACACGGAGAACTGGGTGTTACTTACTAGTACCTGAGGCGCTCTGCACGCACGGCCTCCAGGCGTCCCCCCCGTGGAGCCATGTGCCATAGCTTGCACATCCTGGCACCGCCAAAGCAGTGGCCCTGCCGCAGGTTACAAGCCGTGACACGTGGTTATTGGTAAAGCACCAGCAAGGACGTGCCCTCACGCTCACACGCACACTCACACACGCTTCCTGCCGCTGGGAGCTCGCAGGCCCTTCCACAGGCACACCGGAGAGGTCGGGCACCAGGGCACACACCAACAGCTAAACCAAGCTGAACAAAAGGCACACCGTGTCCCAGAAACAGCTGGAGACAACACTACACGTTTGGAAAGCCCCTCTTGATCTGGGCCCTGCCCAGGGTTCAGAAACCGGAGGGTGGAGAATGGCCAGCAACGAAGGCCACAGCCAAACCTAGCAGGAATTAAGGGGAGACTCGACAAAGATGAGGAAGAGCTGAGTGAGGAGGAAGGCAGGCAAGAAGGGCCTGCAGAGCCACTGCTCCCTTCAATGGCAACAGAGATTAGAGATGGACCCACAGGGTGAGGAGAAGACCACAGGAGCACATCCACATGTTTTCAAGGAACTATGGTTCAGCAGAGGGAAGTGACTGCACAGGCAAGACACACATTTCTCAGTGACTGAGCACAGGAAACAGGTAGGAAGCAGACAAACACTGAGACTTCTCATGTTTCTCTTCCTGTGCATCCCCCAGTGGTCAAAAAAAAAACCATCCAGCATTCCTTTCATCCAGAATTTAGCTGGGAGTAGCATAAATACTGTGGGTATTTCTGGGCTGTTTCCAGCACTGACCAGAAATGCACCAAATGCACAAAGGTTCTTCATCATTGTGTGATCAGCACAGGTTGGACACTTTCCTCTAAGCCCCATGGAAAGAATGACATAAAACTGCAGTGACTCAGCCAGAGCTCCCTCGTGGTCCAAAGCAGAACATGATTTTGCAAACAGCCTCTCACTTTGGTTCGGCTCTGCTTATCCATCCTTAAGGCAAAGCCAGGGCCTTTGCTCCCTTCCTACCTCACACCCTCAGGCACTGCACCTTCATGGGTCTCCTGAAGCACAGGACCAAGTCCCTGGTTCCGTGTTGGAAGGCAGAAAGGTCACATCTTTGCAAACACAGCTGCAGGTCCCCAGCAAACACATCTCCTACGAACACGACATTTCCAGCTCCAGTTTTGCAAAGGGAAAAGAGAAAACCACAGAGCTGTTGGGAGAGGCACAGAACAGAGGCTCAGTTCTCTTCTCTTTCGTTTAGTTCCATGGGCTTGATGGCTGGCAGAAAGTGAGTTCCACTGACTAAGTGAGGGAAGCACAACAGCCACCCAGTCATCTCTCAGCTACTACTGCATGGGTTTGCTCCGAGCTCTGAAAAAACAAACCATGCCCAATTCCAGCATAAAACTCATTCTCATTCCCCCTGGGAGCATTGATTCCTACTGCGGAGAGCTCAGGGGCAATTCTGAAATACATCGTTTGCTTCAGTCACCATTTATCACCGCTCACAATGATGCACAGGCTGTTCCTGAAGCAATCCAGCTGGATTTCAGCTCAGCTAGCCTAGTACTGTCACATGTCCTCTTGGGAACTCTGGTCTTGCACATGTGTCTCTGAAAATGCAGCTTATCAAAACAGCTGCTCTTCACGTGGATGGAAGAAAAGACCATGCTTGTTCTTCATTTCCTCCTTCATGCTCTTCCCAATTTTTGTTCTTCAGGATCTCAAGATCCCAAAACATTAATTCAGAATCCTTTTACCTTGGTAACAGCTGCTTTGATTCGTCCTCCTACCACAGCCCTGCAACTAAAATATCTCCCATCTCTGGAAAGGCAGCTTCCCCTCATTACCTCAGCTGCACAGATTCCCAGGCTGCAGAGGGTTAACCCCCACATGCCCAAGGCTTTTTTTTACCCACAGGGCTTCTGAAGGCCCTGGTACCTCAGCTGTAACTTAAAGCCAAACCTGGCCCCAGTTTGTGATTTGTAGCAGTTATTGATGTGTCATCTCTCTAACTAGGAGGGTCTCAGGCACTCCCTTTATTCCAGTCAGGTCCTGAAGGAGGCAACAGGAAAGAGAGGAGTTCTATCACTGAAGGACTAGCAGGACTCTAGGCCATTTCACCCCAGGCAATCCAAGGCTTATCCATGCAATCCAAAACCTCTCCAAGGTTTATCTATGGTATGAAATCTGTCCTGCCCACTGGGCAACTCCAGCTGTCTGCTGGCTAACACTGTCCTGGTTCCACCAGGGTCAAACCAAAAGGGGACAAAGCAACTCCATGTCCTCACAACACATCAGAAGAGTCTCCTCTCAGCCTTCCCAAACACCTCCTGTCCAGCATTCTTCACATTGCTATGGCAGGTTGGACATAGTCAACAGGACACCCATAATTTCTTGAGCTTTGACTCTCCTCTGCTGCACTCCTGTTGCATTTCCAGCAGCTGCTCAAGGAGTTTCCTGCAGTAACCAGCCAGATAACGTGGGCTCTGCTGAGCCAGAGGCGGGACCGCAGCCCTCTTCACCAGCCGTGTTCACGTTCAGCAACTGCTGCAGGGTGTGTTTGAGGAGAAGCACCCAGAGCAATGACCTGGACTCTGCTTAGCCACTGCCCTGCAGGGCCTCTGAGACACACAGCAGGCAGAAAGAAGTGTAATCCGTGCTTCCGACTGCCCAGGAGCCCTCCAATCCAAGGGAACTGGGAGCAAGAGCTGGGAAGTGGTCCCAAAAGCTTTTGGTAAACACATAACCAGGCAGGCAGTGATCCAGCCCTTGCCCTGACAAGTGAATAGTGCTGCCACTTCCAACAGCCAGGCTGCTCCCCAGATTCATGCAAGGGCTATCCAGAAGCCACATGGCATGAGCTGAACTGTGCTGGGCACTGAATTACAGTGGGTGACGCCAGCCCAGCAGTCCAGCTGCACTGGGAATGAGTGCTGAATCTCAGACCTCAAATACCACAGGGTTTCTTTCAAGAAAACAATGCAGAGAGACATGCCCCTCCTAGTGAGAGGCCCAACCCTGTCCCCATGGTCTCAGGTCCCCAGGTGTGGCCTGGATTGCACTGTTCCTTCACAATTCAGCAACCAGGACTTCTCCCAGAGCTCACAGATAGAGTCAGTCACCCAGTGTAACTCAGAGGAACTGCAATGGCACTCCATTTCCTTCTTGAACCCCTTTCCTCATTGCCAGCCCCCCGCTTTCAGGTAAGGTCAGCAGATGCTCCAGAAGACCAGGACAAAGCTTTGGCACCATTGCAGTCCATCACAGGCAGTACATGCGCCAACCTTTGCCATAACAAACAGAACAAGGGCACGGGAAGGGAGCAGGGTCAGTCAGAATAGGGACAGCTGGCAAGAAAGTTATAAAGCAGCTCATCACATACAGCTACATCCTAGAGACTGGCTTGGCTTTCCTTGGACCACTAGGGCTTGTTTAACAGAGCAAATGCCAGGGTTCTGAGAGATTTCTCTTGCAATGAATTTGTAGGTAGCGCTGCTTGTTTCTACCCGGACCACTGCCCTGAAAACTGGCCTTGGAGAAGCCACTCACCTCTGGCCTCAAGGGAGAGGGAGTTGCAGTAACTTTGTGTGCTGAGCACAAAATAAACAATGTCCAATAAGCATATGATTCAAAGCAGGGGACCCTGCAGAGCATGGAGGTTTTGGGGGCAGCTCGGAGAGCACAGCTCCACTGCTAGCATACATCTGTCTTCTCTTTCTTAAGCGCAGAGAAGTCCCATATGTTTGTCATACCCTGCCAGTAAGAGACTAGTCCTCAAATTTTTGATTACAGGAAGGAGATTTGCTGGTCTGCACTTGGTCTGCACAGCTGAACCCCACCCTGAGCCCCTGAGTGGCACCTACAGCACTCCAGTTCCAACAGATGGGAACTGAAAAGCCTTTTCTCAGTCCTGATCCTTCTGGAGCTACACTGTTATCTTCTGATGGCTAAGGGAAAAGGTAAGAAAAAACCTCACCTTCTCCATGTTGTACTGCTCTAAGCTACTCTCTCAACAACTCCTTCATTCCCACTCAGTCTACATCCTGGGAACCCAAATGTGTGGTCCAAAGGCACAGCAGTCATTTTCAACTAAGCATTCTGCCAGCAGATGCCATAGTTTCAAAGCAGCGAGCAGAACTTAACCTAAAGCACAAACTGTGCATCCCAGACCCGCAGGAACTGTTAAACAAGGCACAAAAGACCAGTTCACTGGGAAAAGAGATAGGAGATGGGAGAGGGAACCTAAAAGGAACTGATACCTTATGGTAAAATCAAAATGAAAGCTCTTTTTCCTTTTCAGGAAGCAACCAAAGAAAAAGACAAACGTGTTATTATACTTACAACAAAGCGATGCATTCGTTTAGATAGTGCTAATGGAGACACAATTTCTGTGTTGTTTTTGACAATACCCTCCCTAAGCTGCTGCCAATGACAGAGACCCCCATTCCTAAAGGAAGGCACACAGGCGACAACTGCCCATGCTGCATTGGAGAGCCTGTTCCTCTGACTCACTCTCATGGGGTACTGACTTGAAAGCAGAAGTTATTTTAAGGCAGACACACAGAAATACTGAGAGATTGCAGGCTATGCCAGAGTCTGACTATGAGTTTCAGCAATCTCTCTTCCCAATAACCTCCTAACTTAAAACTATGAACAGCTTCAGGCATGGTACCAGTGTCCAAAGGGTGTAAAACCCAAATGGATCATACAGCTTGGTAAAGCTGTCCTGCACATTGCTGGGAGGGGTAAGAGCAGGGCTTGCTCAAATGCATTTCAGATTTTTCCAACAAGGTGCTGATTTGACCTTTCTGGACACATTAGAAACTCAAAATGTTTAAATGTGCGTTAATGACAAAAATGAAGCTGTAACAGAGTGGAGGAGGCAGTGGAAAGCAGTGCAGAACCCAGCACCTGAAGGGTGCAGAGAAAGAACCAGGCAGCTCAGAAGGGGCTCACACTGCACTGGGGTGTCTGATCTCCCTGCTGGTAACTAAGGTAAGCCTTCACACCAAAAACAAAATGGAAAACTGAAGGCAAGAGCTTCAAGTACTCTGTAGGCCTTTAAATTTCATCCTTATTATAATGTTAACTTTACAAAGTCCACAAATACATGAAGAGACTAGACTAGTCTCTTACTTGACTAGTCAGTCTGGAAATACAGGAAAAACACGTAGAATGGGTGAAATTTCACTGAATCATTTCTGCACAGTAATGTGAGAGCAGACACAGGAATGGAAAAGCAATATACAATGAGAATTTCCAAAAAGGAGGGAAAAAGGTGACTCTACCCACAATTTTAATTTCTCCCAATTCTTAGGCAAAGGAGACACCAATGAGGGATGTTAACGGAGCAAAAATGAAAAATCAAATTGAAGGAATTAACAATTAACAACATCCACGCCTCATAGGGATTTTCTGGTCCCTAACTGAGAAAACTCACATGAGCTGAGTTCAAATCTATTGTTCTCCTCTGTCCCTTGGCAACAGTGCTTCTCTACCCTTCAGTAACAGTTACTCTTCTTCCTGGACCCATGGCCACAGGAGGCCCTACATACTCCTGAATCTTGTTTTCAGGCCCCAATCCTCCCTCCTACAGGCTACTTATCCCTTAAGAAACGTTGAAATAAAACCCGCTGAATGTCAGCCCTCCTCAGCAGGAGTCCTGATATCTTGCAACTGCCAATCAACAAGGATTTGTGTCTCCTGCAAGAAGCTCTGCTATTTACACTCCAAAAAGAAAGGGGCTTAGTTCCCTAAATACCAATGTAAAAAGGTCAGGTCTCATGGAAGACACTTTGTGGGGGAATGTCAAGGTCCAGTCTTACACACGTAAGGTTGCTGTGGTTAGAGATCTCTGGAACCTAAGCACACAGAATCTGTCCATCACCCATCCTGCTTAGCCCCCATTTCCCCAAACCACTTACATCTTCAAAAAAAAGAATCACTGCACTTAAAGTAGCCCCACTGCTGTGGATCCACTGAGTGGGACACATCACTGGGTACAGGCTACCGTGAGGCTCCCAAGGGTTTTGCCGTTTGGAGTGCTTTTCAGACTGCTGGCATGACACGAGAAAAGCACTTTGCTTTCAACCTGGCTCATCCTGGGAGCCAGCAGGACGAGGGGGACATACCTCTTCTGTTTGTACGTCAGCATGGCTTCAGCAATGGGCAGCTGGTGTGCACAGTTTGCCCCTGCTATGTACTGCGTTATCCGGGACACGACGTCAGGTGCTTCCGAAACTGAGGGAGAACAGAGGGAAAAGCATTGAAGTGACTTCTTAGACCACTGCCAGTACTGTCCTCCATTTGCTGATGGTGCCCAGCCAGCTGCATTTACACTACCTCTTGCACAGGAAGCTCTGCCTACCCCGGAGCACAGTAAAGCTGAATCTGTACACAGCATTTCTGACTGAAGTGTCTCTGGTCTTTTAGATTTGTTAAAAGCTTTTCTTTGTACCCGCCCAGAGCCAGCTTTAGACTTTTTCACACCTTGACTGCAGGTATCTGCTGAAGAAAGTGCCTGGCCATCTCTCCCAGGTGAGCTGCTCTGCTCACACCAGCACTGAGTTACCTGCGTTTCTAACGGACTCATGGCCTTGCTGAATTGACCAAAAAGACTGAGGGACACACAAGGGTAGGACAAGCACAAAGATCACATGTATTTGTGAGATCGTAGTTGATTCAAGTTGATACAAAGACATTTCCCAAATGCCTTCCATATTTCTTTGGTTTCAATCAAAGAGCCTCAACTGTGAGATCACAGGAACACAAGTGACTTTCACCAGACACTTCCGTACCTTATAATGGGCATTTTCACCCAGACTCTTTGTATTTGAACAGTGAACTGGTAAGAGCTGGGATTCTCTGCCAGATCATCTTGTGCCATCACAGAGTTTCTGTGCAGTTGCCACCACACAGACAAAAATGCAGAATGTACAATGTCTGTACTGTACAAAAATGAGGTGGAATTTTCCTCATAGCATACAGCATATAAGCAAGTAAGGAACAGATGTGGCTCTTGGGCTGGATTTCTATAGGTAATGAAGTATTCCTAATTCAGACACAAAAATCAAGTCTGTATTGTAATTTTTCTGCATTTTCAAGTGCAGCAAGGAATTAAAGGAAACTAGTTCCATATACCAGTTCTTGCATGAATTTAGGATTAAGGGAAAGTGTAGGTTAGGTGGTACACTAGGAAATTTCTAGTCCAGCCTCCTGCTCCAAACTGGGCTGACCACCTTCAGAACAGGCTGCCCCGGGCCTTGTCCAGCCATTCCCGCATCTGCTGGAAAAAGCTCTGAACAATTACAGTGAAGAGGTCTCTCTCTTCCTCTCATGGATAGAGGACTTCCAGGAGCATCCTGGGAGTCTCAGGAACTCTGCAATTCCACCAGGGAGAACTACACTGCAACCTCCTCACACTCACAGTGCTACACAAACTCCAAAGCTTTTTCCTTCTAATGAAATTTCCGTATGGGCAATGCTGCCCACGACAGCATCAAATCTCAAGCCTTCACGTAGCCCTCAGTGTTTCAAATCCTCCTTTCTCCTGTTTCTTTCTGTTCTTGAAGAAATGGAGGAAGAAACTGTAAGCATTAATATTTTAAACAAATTAGTACTTTAACATGAAGTAAGGCTTTAATCTGGCCTAGAACAAACTCAGATCAGAATAGGAACTTGTTGGTCTGACCTAGGGCAACTCCCACTTGTTACCACACTGGTGAAGAACAAAATTCTTTAATGAAAATGTTTTCAAGTCTGCTTGAAAGATCTGCAGGATCTTTCTCACACACAACTAACAGAAGTTAATCTTCCCAGAGCTTCCAGTTTTCCAAGCATTTTAGGCTGCACAGTTCCTGAAGGAAAGCAATGTACTGAACTTGGTAGCGAGACCTCCACATCAAAGAACAAAGCAGTAGGTAGGTAGGAACAGCATGACTCAGAGGCAGCTAGTTAGTGCCTCTGGGAGCCAGTAACTGTTTGCAAACCACCATGTGCAGGACTTAGAAAGGTCAGCATCTGAAATGAGAATGTGGTGGAGTGAGGCAAAAAGAGGAACAAAACCACTTGTCTGCTTCCTCTTGTATTTACTTGACCTTTGCTAAAATTACTCATTCAAGCTTTTCATCCCACACAGGCCAGACAGACAGAGTCTTACCAGTGGTCTGTGCTTCAAGTTTGTTGAACAGATCTCTCCAGGCTAGATCTTGGAAGAAGTTGTTGTATCTATAATCTACGGACCCCAGATACTTGGCCACTGGATGAGAGCCTAAGAAAGAAAGGAAAACATGACAGCTGTTCTTTCCAGCACTGAACACAAGTGTAAGGAATTAAACTCCAAAATCAAAACCACAGTATACACCCCAGAAATAAACTTCTTCAATTATAACCAGGTCATTTAGTCCAGCTTATCTCTACAAGAGCATGCAAATAGACTTCCCAGCACAGACTGCTTCAACACACTGATATCTTTCACTTGACACTTCCCCCCCCTAATAAAATAAATTTTAAAAGGCCAAAGAAAACAGGACTGGGAAACTACCGAGGAAATAAATTATTTGGAAGGCACAAAGGCCCTACAGCTCTCCATGTCAGTCTCTCAGTTTTGCAAGCAGCTTTCCCAAACAGCCCTTCCTGCCCACAGGCTGCACCACAGCCAGGCCACCTCTGCCAACAGGGGCCAGACCCGTTCCTCCAAACACCATTTGCACCCCACAGCTGTTTTGCAATGTTGAGAAGAGGCAATTGCCCCCAAGCAGGGAAAACAACACAGGGAGGCTTGTTTAATCTGTGGAGAAGGGCTATAAACTCAATAAATATGCTGCAATTTGAGACAGAAAACAGAGCCCAAGGATTACAGTACCCAGTGAGTACTGGCATATGCATCAGGTCCCTGCTTACTCTAGCTGAGCCTTGTGGCTCCGCTCCTCTGTGAGCATGGACAGACCTCCTTGCAGAAGCTTTGGGTGTCCAGCCTCCAGCCCTGCATGGAGATCTGACTTCACAATTACACTGAGCAGGACAGGGAAGATGCTCAAGTGACAAACTCTGCCCTGGGAGGTGGCAAAAACTTGCCACCTTCATTTTAGGCCATCTGTGTCCTCAAAACAGACAACCTCCCCCTAGCAACTATCTCTACAATCTTTGAACACAGGAGAAAAGGTGTGCCAGGATCACCCTTCCCAGTCACCACCTGGCAGTCATGGTCAGCAAGAGTCCTGTACATTTACAGTCAGCCATGAAGTAGCCTCAGAGTTCCTCTTAATAATCACATTATTTTCATCCTTCCTGCAGACCAAATTCTCACATCAAGCCACACTTCCAGTGGCTGCAACAATTGAGTCATCAGCTGGTAACTGGAAACCTGACAAATTCTTTCAAGACAACCCCAGCTGCTTAACTGTATTCACCATGGTCCAGGAAAGTTCTGGTGGGAAAAAATACCCCCCCCAAACACTGTCTCAGCCCTCCCAACCTCCAAGCTAATTTCCAGACTTCAAAGAAAGGTTAAAGCAGGAGATCCCTCTGAGCTCCCCTCAATGTCATTAGAGACTGGAGCCTAAGTTCTTCCCCAGCCCCTCCTGATCATGGCTCCTTTCACACCCATCATTTCTTCTGCAGTGGAGCTTTAAGCAGTGCACACAGCACAGCTCTGCACCATGTACTGGAGAAGCTTTCCCATATGCTGGGAAAACACACTGCACATGGCAGATGCAGTTGGAAACAAGCAATAAACAGGAAGTCTCCCAAGAAGTTCTATCCATGGGAGCTATATAAAATGTTAAAATACCCCAAACAGCCAAAATAACCCCCAACATTTTATTTTCCCCTTTTCAGTTGTTCATACAGTGTTTAGACATCAAAAGAGTCTTTCAGCCATAGAATCAGTAGCGTGAAGCAGGACTGAATCTCCCAGTACAAATGTTTACAGACACTAAGCATTTCTGATTGCTAATAAACCACTGAAGGTTGACCCTTCTGTTATTGGAGTGCGTAGCTGTGGATTTAGAAGGTAAAACCATCCAGAGAAAATGTCCACCAGCCCTAGTTCAAAGGTATTGCTAGCAGCAGAGAGGCTTTTCCTTTAAGACATTTATGGCATGTTCACCATTCTGTCTTTGGTGCTTTTTCAATTGTCAGAAATGAGAGGTTGCTCCTCAATCACTTTAATGAACTGCCAGAGAGCTGGCCAGAAATAAGCACTTGATCCGATCAGGAAATACTGCAGACTTCTATGGAAAAGGTCCTGTTAGAGAAGTTTCTATATTTAAAGTAGATTTAAAAAGAATTCACAGTTCTAAAGCATTTCATTATCAAAGTGCCTTGTTAATTTTTTTCTTTTTTGATTACAAAATGAAGTCTTAAGATTAAAAACCAACCCAAACCCACACTAGCTGAATCTTGTGTTTCACTTTCAAAGAGAGAGCATTTTCAGATCATTAAAAACTGCAGGACAGAAAACTCTTCTTCTGAGGCCAGAAGACAGTCAGCAAGTGAGTACCAAAGTCTCAGACACAGACTCTCATTCAAAGCACATTTAACCTTGCAGAATTTTTTTTGTTGTTTTTACTCCCTAAAGAGCTCTCTCTTTTGTTCCTGCCAACCACTTTGGAAACTAAATGCCTTTTTTTACAGAAGGACCCAGCTCTTTTCCTCTGCCTTTTTTATTTGACTTTTGCAAATGCCACCACTGAATGGACAGCCTGACCCCAGTGTTTATAGTGCTGGGCAGCAGCTTCTGATTCCTACAGGAACTGCCATCAGCTGGTCCCAGACTTAGAAAACTAGAAAATACTGGCAAAAAGTGCTTTTCAGGTGTTTTGTTGCTCACATCACTTAAGTGCTCTGTCCACACAAGCCAAGCCCTGGACCACACCAGCACTGCCCAGATGTCCCTGCCCACAGCACCAGCGACTGCCCTGCTTCCCAGGCCTTGCCACTACAACATTCCTCATGTTTCTGACTACAACAAGACCCCTGGTGTTGTCATCAGTCCACTCTACTTCCCTCACCACACGCAATCCAAGCTGGGTAATTTTCCAGCCAGGCAGGCTTGTTGAGCTGCTGAAAGGGCAGAGATAAAGTGTTGGAAAAGAGAGGGAAAAACCTGAGGAGACCAGCACGTAAAGAAAAGGTCAAAAGATGCATGTAATTTGAATAATCTAAATTCTCAGCAGTTTCAGAGCCTTTAAAAAATTTCCAACCCCTCCTCTATGAACATTTTCTGAGTCAAGCCCAGGGAGGCCAGAACAGTTACTGCTTTGGGAAACACAGTTCCCACTGAATTTAACATTTCAGCCAGAGAAAGGGCGTCTAGAACAACATTCTGTGCATAAGAGTCTCCCTGTATGGGAAGGAAGTACTTAAACCCCTTGCTTCAAATAGGCGGCTTACAAGCAGACTTTGGCATCAGCAACTTACAGATGAAATTCAATCACGCAAGAGCAGCAACACCAGCACTACACAATAGTACAACATTTTGCCTCATTTAACCTACAGCCAAAGCTCCAGAAAGGCTTCTCCTGAAGGAACACAGCAGATTTCACCCATTCACCTTTCCATGAAGAAACACCATTCCTTATTTACCTAGAGGGATGATCAGAAATCTCATGTAGCCGAGCCAGTCGGGGGTTTTGTGAGACAGCTGCTCTACAAAGAGCCTCAACACAGCACTGAGGTAATTCTGGGCTCCTGCCACTGCAATTTTAATTGGGTTTGGAGGCTGCGAATTGCAGTTACAGCTAGACAGAAAAAGAGGAAACATATTTTTAATTGTGTTTTCAACCACATATTTCAGAACAAGCAGCAAAGAAAAACCCAACCTGGTTAATAATAATTACAGCAGAAGAGAGTTCGTTCAATACACAAGGCAATATTGCAATGATTCTCAGCAGCTTAAAACATTATTAATAAAATACAACATTCTTCAGTAATTTCTTAATTGGTCTCCTTGCTCCTTCTTTTGCACATTTTGATATTCTAAAGGGCTGGGATCAACTATCTAGGTTAGGATGTACCTACTAACTGCTGTGTCAGAGAACACACTCAGGTACCCACAGCCCTCAGCAGGTAAGCAGGGAGAGCCTTCAGGAACCAAGGAATTAATCTGGGAATTACTTGGAAGGGAGAGCAAGAACTATTTAAAACCCACTTATTTGTTTTGCATGCTTTACTGCTGCATTCATCTGACCTACGAGGCAGCCTCCAAAGCACAGTCTTTTATATTCACTGGTGTTGGTGACTTGTGTCCCCCCACACGAGGCAGAACAGCAGCACCATGCAGGGGTGGTGAGTGCTGAAGAGCCAAGCAATTCTGACTTCAGGAGAGCAGACAGGAAAGGTTTCATGCAGTAGTTGAGAAATAAACTCCCTGAGTCCTGGGGCACAGGAATTGAGAGGCTTTTAGGGCTGAGACAACACAAGCAAGATGAGAACTTACTATCTCTGTATCCTGGAGACAATTGTGCTGAAAGCTGCCTGAATATCAGCAGAGGAACATGTGCAGACCACTGGCAAGGTGTGCTTTTGCAAGACATCTGAAAGGTACTGAGGAGAGAACAGAACATTTTATAGTCCTTTGTTTGGTACAGTTTGTCACTAGAAGAAAATGTGCCTCCCCCAACCTCCTGGGTATTCTCATATCCGTTCTTGGGCACTCTGCCTGTGTCTGATTTGCAGGTGATATGGCTATTTCACAAATGCCTCCTCCTTGCACAGCAGCCAAAGGGAAGTCCTCCTTCTAGAAAAATGGCAACATCTTTTTGATAGACATAACACCATAACCCAAACACGGCAATGACAACTCTGGAATAGCACAGTTTTTACAGCCACAGAGGGCAGGGCAGCAGCAGCAGCCCATTCACCTCACAGACAGCACTGGGAAAGAGCAGACACTGTCTGCCTGCCTGCTTCTGGAACTGCAGTTGCATCTCTCTGATTCCAAATGGACTTACACAAATGCAGTGTTCTGTCCACCCCTGAACACTGAAAAAAGGGAAGGGTGCTACCACACTCATGTTCCTCATGAGGGACTGTTTCCCCTCCATGCAGCTAATGGGGAACACACAACTCGGGTACACATAATTATGGCATTCAGTAATTATCTCATACTCTCAATTTCTGCACTACTAATCTATACACCCTGGTCCACATCCTTCATGCCCTCTGATACTGCAGGCACAAGCTCCTAGAACCACTGGAAGATGATCTACATCTTCTGTCCATCTCTAGAAGGCATTTCTCTGTCTTCCAAGTATAGAGAAAGTGGAACCAGTAGCTCAGTTGGTATTTTTGCTCTCTCACAAATTGAGACCCTAGCTCTTCCAGAAGCAGAAAGCCAAACCAGACAATGTAACTCCACAAGCCTGGCACAAGTTCTCCAGGCAACAGCCACCCAGCACATATTCATTGGTCCTCTTCCATACATATTTTATTGCTTTCTCAGAGTAAGGTTCCAAAAGGAGCAAAATTTGTTCCAAACCCATAACAAACTGCTCCATGTTGCCAGCAAAAGAAAGTATTGCTCAGGGTTCTTCTTAAAACAACTATCACTCATGAAGGATGGGGTGATTCCTGCAGTCAGCAATCACAAGCACATGTACATGGCTACAGAGCTGACCCGGAATATTTTCTCCTGTTCACCACCTATGCTCAGAAATCTCAGCCTAAACCACCACAAGGTCAGACCTCCCTGCTTCCTTTGTCCCAGTCTACCACAGTTTAGGAGGCTTTTGAGTGCAAGGATTTAGCTATTCCCAGTGTGCTGCTAACCAGAAGGAATGGCATTGCTTGAAGGAGAAAACACCTCTGTGGAAAGACTCAGGTGGCGAAGCTCTATAAGATCCCAGCATCTCCTGGCCAGATGAAATCCAACTTGTGGGCACTGAACACTCAGTATGCTGCGAGCCCCCATGCACCACCATCGCTCTTCCAAGCGGCGGAACCTACTTGGTTGGTGCAGAGCTCAAGGCCTGTCCATTCCTGAGGAGGAACAGCACAGGAGAACTGTGCTCCAGGTAATGTCTCCTGCCTTTACCTGGCCTTGCCAGTCAGATGTATTGACAAGAATGATGTTTTCTGGCAGCTGGTCGTCAGAAACCAGGATGTGATTTAGTTGATCATACACTGTTTTCCGGGGGATCTGGAAATAAAGACACAGAAAAGAGAACAGTAAGAGGTGTCAGCTCTAACCACCAAGCCACCAGCTCCTGCTCTTGCAATCGATGAGGCGGCTGTGCATGCTGGCCAATCATCCCATCAGCAAAGGCACACTGGGCTGCGGGGACTGACACTGCAGCTTCTTCAATATTAGCCACCCTGGATTTGTTGGCCATTACCCTTTCTGCCATGCACTTTTACTTACATCACTTTATACCAACTAACAGTAGCCCAAGAATCTGAGATTCATAAAAGCCAGGAACAATCTCCTTTGAGGAGGGAAATAAATGAGTCCCACAGCTAACAAAAGCATGGCACATATGCTGTGCCCAAGTCAGTCCCTAGCAATCTGCCTTATTTCAAAGGAGTAATTCCTCAACACATCCCTATTCATTTCTCATTCTAACAATCTGTTCCAGTGTTTTCAGTTTACGGCTGGCTGACAAAGCTACAAGCTGGCAAACCCCAGCAGACTGGATGGAAGATACAATTTTAGCCAAGACATAAATTCCCTCCTTCCTGAAGCTGCGGGGCCCAGTTCCTTCCCAGCAGGGACAGAGCTCGAACCAGAAGGAAAAGGACCACAGGAGACAGTGGAGAAGAGGAAAAGCTCTGAGTGGCTGGAGAGACAGCAATGCTATTCACACCTGTAAGTGGTGCCGGGTGTCTGGAGAGCGCTCATTGTCCAGGCTGTTCGCTCTCTCATTCTGTGGCCTCACTGGCTGCCTCTCCTTCAGGGATGTGCTTCTTCCCCGGCGCCCCGTCTGCTTCCCTTCAGACCTGATGGAGAGATGTGCTTACATTTCCAGAGCTGGCACAAATCTGAGTGAGATACAGCCCCCAAATCCCAATCACCCAGTCTGGCAAACTCAGTAATATCAGCAGAAGCACTGGGGAATTCTGCACGCAGATCTGAGCTAGCCTGAGACCTGCTGATGCTGCTTCTGACAGTGCACAGCGCACAGTTCAGCACATTCCCAGGAGTCCCAGGATGACTTCCACAGCCTATGCTAACACCCACACCACCTCTCTGCTACTGCTACACCAGCATAATAAGATCCAGCCAGGCAAACTGCAGTCACACACCCCAAAGCAGCACAGAGTACCTCTGAGTGTTCATTTATCAAGTGCTCGAGACCCATCACTTAAGTGCCCAAACATGAGGAGGGTGTCCTTGCAGTTTAGTGCCTTAAGGCCATCCTGACCAAATCCTAGCATGCTGTCCGTGACTTCCTGAGCAGCTCTGCAGCAGGCACAGCGCTGTCCCCCTGTACCTGGTGGATGGGATGATGAGGGACTCTGTCTTTGTGATCTTCCCACTGGGTGGGAGCTTCTCCACAAACACATCTGGAGTGGGGAGTTCAGCGTCCTGGACTTCAGCTTGCTGGTTAGACTCCTGCAAAAACACAGGGAACAGAGTCACCAGGAACAAACCCTCCCCTCTGTCTCACCTTGGGAGCTTAGCTCCATCTGGGGCACATTGAGCCTGCCTCTTCCAGACATGCTCCTCACTGCCAAAAGGGAGAAGCCAATAGTGGCTATCTGGGGCTCCCAGTTGCCAGCTCTGCCTCACAAGGGAGCTGCAGGTAGGAAAGGTGTTCAGATATGCTGTTTGGAACAGGGACTCTCACAGCTCAAAGCCAGGGACATGCCTCCTCACGCAATGCAGATTAATTCAGCTTACCCAAACGAACCAGCTAAGAGAGAAAGACATGAGAGAAGTGTTACACACCCCATGTTCCCAGCAGAGCAACTTGAGCTTTGGGATTTTTCCCTCAGGACCAGCTTGATTTCTGCCAATTCAGCTTAAAGTAATACTTCTGTCTGATGAAACAGCCTGGAGCATCCTTTACATGCTCAGTAGCAAGCTTTGGGCCAGCCTTCCTCAGGCTGTTTGAACAGAAGGTCAAATAGAGCATTTCACCTGCAAAATGCTGAAAGACAAGAACCTCCAAACTAAGATGAGAAGGAAAACGCAGTGTTATCTTCACTGCAGCTGCAGTTACCCATGGAAGTTGTGTTGCTTGTGCAGCTATATGGACAGACAGACACATGCCACAGAATGCAGCCCACAGCTGACACACAAACTGACAGGAGGGAAGTCAATAAGTGCATTTTCAACTTACATAAGGGACAGTGTCAGAAACACTGTCGCCTGCATGTTTGGTTCCAAGACTCTTTGTCTTTTCAGGCACTTCTACCTGCTTGAGAGAAGAAAAATCCTCAGGAGGTTTAGCACCAAGCACAGTTTCCAGCCACACTCTCTGGGTCAGGCTGTTCAGAAGAGATGCTTCTCCATTTAAACATCACATAGCTCTGCAGGATGGCCAGCAGTGCTTCCTGGTCACACCAGGACTGCACACATTAGTGTGGGATGTGGCCAAGCTGATGCACAACACACAGTAGAGGCAATGAAGTGCCCTGAGATGGGACTGACACTTTATGCCCCTCCACGAGGGAATGGAAAAGCAGTTGAGCTGCCCCTGACCATTCACTATCAGCCACCAGGAAAAGTATCCCAACAACAGTAAAGAAAAGCTTCCTCCACAGACTGCTAAGAAGACCCTAAAACTCCCAGGCAACACCTCCCATCCTGGCAGTCATTTCAGGCACATGGGAATCTGAAGCTATTCGTACCATCAGCAAGTATTCAATACATAACCCAAAGATGCACCCTTGAGTTAATACAATATTTACTTTAAAAAGAAAACAAAACAAAAACCCCCAAACCCCCCAAAAAACAAACGTGTTTTCTTAGCAGAAAATTTGTATCTCTGCATCCAAGTCTTTGGAGGGAGTCAGAGAGGGTGCTATAATTTACACATGCAAACAGAGACAGTGCAGGTCTGTTACGTGCAGATAGGTAACACCTGAAATGTGACTTACAGGACTCGGTGGCTCTCTCTGGCTCCTGATGCTGTGGATGCTACCAATTTCTGTCTGAGAGCTGGAGTGTGACAGTCCTTCAAAGTAAGGTCTGAATAAGAAAAGTAAAACCCATTTCTTACTATCAAAAACACTGACAGGGCAAGTCCACCACATTCATAGCAAAGCAACACGACAGTTTCCAGAGGATCTTACTGGTCCCCAATGGTTCCAGTAAAACAGGCTACTTTTGAAAGGAGAGGAAGGTGTCCAGGACAGTAAGAGAAGCCAAAAAGCCCAGGGATCCCTGGATCTCGCTCTTGACTGACATACAGCAAGTAGAATTACTGCTTCCCCCCACACCCCAACACTCTGCTCCTGGGTAAGTGATGCTTGGTGCTAATATGCATTTTATTTGCAGGTTGCATCTGGATTTGGCTGCCAGCCCTAGGCTCCAATTACACATTTGTTCAATAAGGTAAAGTAGCACACACAATCAGATTGTGCTTCTACTCAAAAGGCAGCTCATCACATCAGGCTACAAGACTCAATTATAATGTAAGGCACTGATTTTTTGTTGTTGCAGGAAGAACCTGCCTATGAGCCATCAGCATTTATCACATCCTCTTCAAGATATGCACACAAGAACTGCACACAGGAAACTACAGAGTGTCTCCCCAGGACCAGACACATTAAGTTCTTACTCCAGCATTACTCCAGCAATCACATATCCCAGAACAGTTAGCTCCTCAGCTCCAGGGAACAGGATATGAACTTTCAGTGTGCAAAGTAAAGCATTTTGGCTTGTTTCAAAGCAGCTGCTTACCACAAAACATCGCTTTTCAAATCCCTTCAAGGTAGGGCCTACCAACTGCTTGATATCTTGGGTTAAGCACCAAACACCTTTACAAGCCACCAGCCCTATCATTTACCAACACTGCCCCAGTCTATCCTTGACATCTTCTTGCTCACTGATACAGAACAGGTCATTCCAGACTCAGAATCTGTTCTTAGCCCAATAAGGTAATGCGACATTAATGAGGATATTATGACACCTGGTAATTAGCAGATTTAGCAGATGCTGTACTGACCAACTGCAGTGGTCAGTGCCATAACTCTGTTTCAGAGCCATCAAGCACTGAGGGCCTGAGGATGCAACCACACACCAGTCAGAAGGATGAGTGCAGCTCAGT
This sequence comes from Corvus cornix cornix, assembly GCF_000738735.6. Lineage (NCBI taxonomy): Eukaryota > Metazoa > Chordata > Aves > Passeriformes > Corvidae > Corvus > Corvus cornix. The sequence continues at coordinate 24,691,457 of NC_046338.1, forward strand.
CTCATGTTCTCAGTCTTTATTGGGCAGAGATGTGACACAGCTCTGTTAGCTCAGGGCTCTGCATCTGCTCAAGACCCCAAGCCAGCAACCCCCAGCTCAGCTCCACAGTGCTGGGACTGACCCACACATCACTGCCCACACGAGCCCTTTAAAAACAGGCTTGAGCATATCAGCATGTGCTGTAGTCAATGCCTTTGGGCCCTGAGGAATTCATTTGTTTCCTGCAGCTCTGCTTCCTTAATCCCTGCAAAGACTCTCTTTCCACACAGGGTATTATTACAAGAAAGGTCTTTCCAGAAAGACAATGTGCCTTATTCGTCCCCTCCTCTACTTCTGCCTTCGCGTACATTACCTTCCTGTTTTTACTACCTCTTCAAAACACTGTGTACAGCTCAATTCTCTGCCTGCCTGCCACCAACTCCTTCCCCTGTGCTCAGGTGGCAGGGCAGCAGAACATCTGCAAAGGGAACAAGGAAGAACTGAGACTGAAGGGAAGTTAGACTCCACACACACAGCCTCTAGATCACAAACTGTCATTCCCATTCTAACACCACCATGTCAGGGGAAAAAACAGAGGGGAAAAAACAGCATGGAAGGGTGGGAACGACACCAACATCTGGCACTGTACACAGTCTCTCTCTGGCCCAGCATAAGCTGCCTCACACTTACTTTAACTTTGGCTTTGGAGTGCTCAAGACACTGTCATCATCCTCCATTTCTGGCCCACTGTCACTGGGATTCTCTATATCCAGCGTGTCATATAGAAGGTCCAAATCCTCCTCCACCTCTGGAACATGCTCTGCTGGGTCCTGCTCTGAATCCAGAACCTACTCAGGACAAAAACAGGTATCACCAACCCTCCTAGGAGCCAGACTGAGGAGCCTCCTAGGAATGCAGTACACCAGTCCAGGGAGGAAGATTCTATTCCTGGAGCTAGGATACTGTGTCCAACAGGAGCATTAAGTACATGAGAAATGCTTGTCTTGGATCAAGCTTGTCAGTGCCTGGTTAAGCAGGAGTTACATATTGGAACAGGCATCCATGAGCATGCCATTTAACCATTGGTTATGTTCATTATTCAACCCTATTCTATAAACAAAGCTTTAAAAAGGCTCCAAAGGAGTCCCAGTTTCCTTAGAACCAGTACAAAATTCCAGTATTCCCAACAATGTAACCTGTCTTGGGTTTTACTGAACAGCTGCCCGGACACCTCGTGATTTGATACCCAAAATGTCCACAGGAGGCGCCTGAAACCTGGACGAGGACCCACCGCCACCGACAGGGCAAAGAGAACACACATACTTCACACTGAACTTGCACGGGTTGTTTCACATATAGCCCGGAGCAAGCAGGGGCTGTGCCCAGGCCAGAGCTTGCTTTTTGGGTGGCAGCTCCAGAAAAGCAGCAGCTCGGCTGTCTGAGCCCTCAGCTGTGGGTGCTGACTCTGCCAAGCTAACTTGGGCAGAACAGCAAAGCTAACAGGACTCTTTGGAAGAGATAGGAAGCACGAGGAGTTACTCACTCTTACCCACAAGCACAGAGCCATGCAGCCAAACGAGAAGTTAACTGGTTTTGTATTATATACTTAATGTTACACCGGTTTCTTGGGTTTTGGATCTGTTTCATCCTTTTCAGCTCTGATCAAGCAGCTGACTTGTGGATCTGAGCTCCCTATCCAAGTTTTTCATGTCTTTCCTGCTTGTTCTAGTAAGGTGATCAAACAGGCTGGGATTTAACTTCGCAAGCAATATACACCATTTGGACTATTTGCCTTTGAACGGCTCAAAGATCATTTCAAAGCATTCTGCAAAACTAATGGGTATGCACATGGCTGCCAAAATCTGCTTTTGATAAAACTTCATCTAGAAAATGTTTGCTGACATTTAGAAATTGGCCCTCAAGCCTCCCTGCAAGGCCAGGGTGTAAGGAAAGGTCACATCCACTGTGGACTTGAAAACAAAATGAAGGGAACAAAAGGAAACAGGAGAGTGTTCCTGAAGACTAAAGCAAGATGCACCAAGCAGAGGGCAGCACACAAGACAGGAAGGTTTGCAGAATGAATTACTCACCTCATCAGACACTTTAAACCTCTTCAGCAGTGCCACAACCTTCTGTTTGAAGTTTTGTTGCTGCAAGTTAAAGACACTTTTACATAAGTAAAGCATTAAGTGAGCTGTTTTCTCCCAGTCTTCGAGAAGCCCAGACACATCTGACACTGGTGGCTACACTGCTGTTTCAAATCAAACACCACCCGGCACCACAGACCACCTCTCTGCTGTTCTTACACTGAAATCAGCTTTTCCACACCTATGATAATTTCATTCCTGCATTACCACAAACTGATAGGTCCCACTCCAACAAGCACTATAAATCTGAAAGATGGCACACTGCTTTTGGTTGGATAACAAATTTTATCTGCCATATCACCTCCTGTACCTTTTTGATACGTTTCTGGAAAACACCTGACAATCACCTTTTCTGACTCTTAACAAGGATGAGCCAACAGAGACAACTATCCACTGACCCACAGAACAAATACAATTTCTACCACCAAAGCATGGGAGGTTTTTTTGCAGGAGCTTGCATGGCAGGTTCATTTATTTCACTAGCAGCACTGGAGAAAGAGAAGTTGTGGCGCTTATCCATAGCACTTTCCCCATCATGCAAATGTTTCCTGAGCCATACTCCCAGATCCTGGACACAGTGGGAACCAAGTCCAAAACAACACAAGGTAAACTGCTGCACTTCCTTTGTGTTTGCTTACCCCCAAGAGCTCCCCCTCTTGCAGGATCAAACAGCTGAGGTTTGCCAGGAGCTGCCCAGCCCTTCTCTGCTGGTCACTGACAAAACTGATATGCACACTCTCGAGAAGACAAGAAGGGCCCAGGTCTTAGTGCTGGTACAGAGCATTTGAGGTGGCATCCTTGTGTCAGGAGGAAAGGGAGAAGGAAATGGCTGGTACCAGGCCACTCTTAGGCGAAGAAAGTTGCTCATTTGCTGACTCTCCTGTATCTCACGTGCTCTTGCAAGCCCAAATGCCTACTCCTAACTCTGGCCTCAGACACTTCACACAGATCCCAAACTGCACCCTTTATCTCTGAATTCATATGCTGCAGCTGCAGCCACCTTCTAGACAGCTGAAGTTTAGGTGAAATAAATCCACCACACTCTCCCAAGACAGCTCTGTTTCTGTCCCCAGTGCATCCCTGAGGCTGAGATGCTCTCACAATAGTGACAGTTCTCTGGCTCAGGGTGTCAAGCAAAACCATCCATCACAACACCTTGGACCAGCTCAGCAGCCCACGGAGAGGGGACACTCAGCATGCAGTAGCTAAGGTGACATGGCAAGAGCTGTTTGCTGGCCTGAGCGGTTTCACAGAGAGAAGATCGGGTTTGGAGCTGGGCTGATGTTAACTTAACTGGCATCACCAAACCCAGTTTTGCACCAGCTGGAGATTCAGCATCAGTTCAGAGGTCAGGGCTAGAAAGACATTCCTATTATGAGTTCCTTGCTTAATAACTAAGTGGTGGATTTTGTCCTGACTGGTCACTGACACTTCAAAACAATATGGACACCAAGGATATGAACCAGCACACTCCTGGTCTCATAGAAAGGATTTTTATAGTGACAGATTCAGGACAAAATAGGGTTTATTTCAGACCTCATCAAAACATGGATTTCAGAAACAGCCTTAGAAGTGGTAAAAGGATGTCCAACTTTTTCCTAAAACCGAAACCAAACCTAGCCCATCCTTGGTGATTCTGAGTTATTGTCATCATGGACATGCATAAACACTTGTGAAAGCAGAAAGCTGAATCATTGTGTGGTCAAGCACGAGTCCCTGCTCCACACAAGTGCAGCTTTGCAGGCACACTCATGCTTGTGAGAGGGTGGATAGCCACATGCATCTTTCTAAGTGTATATATATATATATAATATCCAGGTACTTCTTTTGCCTCAGCACCACATGCACCACCTGAAATTTCTCTACCAAGCTCCAACCCCTGGCTAAGCCATTTCATTTTGAGAACTTCCTGCTGGCCTCTCCCACGCAGAGCACAAATAGGAGAGCTTTCCTTCACTTAGAGCTTCTTTCAGGACTTACATGAGCACGGATCCTGCAATGGCTTCTTCATGGGAGTGGAATTTCATACACTTGCATGATTTTTGGAGGTCCTTAACCTTGCACACACCTTGGATGGTCCTGGTCCCTGAACTGGCTGCTTTTTCTAGCTCTTCACATGCTGTGACCATGCCCTCAAGCTCCATGCTGGGCCAGCATGTCTGGTGCTGCTGCTCCCACAAGCCACATGCACTGCACATCCTGGCCAAACCCCATCAGTGTTAGTAGAACTAATTTCCACCGACCCTGGTTATGGACGTCGTTCTTACTATCGATCTCCGCTGCTTCTTGGGCTTCCCCAGCTCGTACTCATCATCATCCAAATCCTGAACAGAAAGAGGATTCCTGTGTTACCTTCACGATTCTGTGACACATGAGCATTTAAGTGCTAAAAATGTTCCTTCTGTGAAGATGAACCTGCTGCTCTGTCTTCCAGACATCCAGCATTTGCCTTAATTGCAGTTATGATGGCAGAGGGAAAAGGAAGTGAAACAGGTCTGCAGGGACAGGAAAAAGAGCTTGGAGAAGTAAAACAGCCCTAGTTCTACATTCAAGGAAGAAGGACAGTCACAGCCCCGCATTTTGGCGGGTCCCTCTCTCAGTACCCTCTGACAGGTGAAAGGCACATGATGCCAGAGTCTGAAAGCAAATTAAGACCCAAACTCAAAAGCATCTCACATCTAGTCAGGGGATTCTCCATAAGGACCAGTTTTGCAAAAGGTATTAAAGACTAAAGACTGCCTCAGACCCCACTGGGCCTTTAGTTACAGCTGGGGATCCAGTTGGGCTCTTTGAATCCAATGAGCACTACAGAAGCAACCAAATGATCCCCTGACCATTAAGCAGAGAAGCACAAGGATGCCAATGTTTTTTCAGGGAGCTCAAGTCCAAACATGTGAACAGATAAATCACAGCATGGTAGAAGAAATGAGTTACTGTGCAGGCCTTCTCCACTGCAGCTGAACACTTGGTAACAGTCTCGCACTGGCGTGGTTTAGATACAGAAATAGACTTTTAGTTTCAAGCACGAGCCGGGAGTGCACATGCTCCACTGAGCCCTCACAGGGAGAAGCCATGCCCTAAACAGTACCTGGCCCTGTACGGCATCATCACTGGCCTCCTGCTCAGAAGAGAAGCTCTCGTACTCTTCCTCGGAATAGTTGTCTGAAAGGGAAGGAAAGAGGGGAGAGATCCTGTGAAACTCTTTTAAGGTGAGGGCATGGTCTCATCTCAGGAGCAGAAAAGGCCAACTAAGTCACAAATCAAAAAAGGAGGCACACAAGGAGAAGATAAACTAGCAGGCATCTCTCTGTGCTAGAAACAGTGAAATGGGAACTGTCTCGAGGAAAGGAATATGGAGAAACACACCCAGTAAGAAGGAAGGATCAGGACACAGTAAAGGCTCCTCCTCCTTTTACCCTAGAAAGAACCACCTGGTAGACAGCAGCAAGCAAAGAGGTTTCTCCACATGGGAAATTACTTCTGCCCCTAACATGGGCATAACTGACTTAAAGGGGCAAGTAAAACATGACAGAGTCTAAAACCTTTATGGAAATGACACTTCAGGTGAGCTGCCTGGCCCCAGGCAACAACACACAAACACCTACATGCACTCCTTCAGCAGGTCACTCTTGCAGCAGCAAGCAGAGGGCTGGTACCACATAAAAACATCATCACAACTATAAACCCAGTGACTTCCCTATACAGTGCACAACATCATGGATTTACACTCACTAAGCCAGGCCATCATCCACAGCAAAACATGTTGCAGGTTTGCAGGTCTTATCTAAAATTAATCAAACTTACTGTACAATAGTCAAAGGAAAAAGAAGATGGAAGAGTAGCTTAAATGTAAATCTCCTGAATACAAGACTGGTAGCCAGGTGAGAAGCTACAGGTTCTCACCACATCCACCAGTAATGCTGGGAGAGCACTGGTGAGAACACAGCCAACCCTTGCTGGATGGCTCAGGTGTGGTGTGGCATGCAGGAGAAGCTTTGATAATTCAATCCCCCACTCCTGTCACAGCTTACACAGCAACACATTTGCAAAGTTGAGTTTTCTTTGCATTGATCAGTTACAGACACAGCAACTTGTGCAAACCAGTGCTCATTTGTCCCAGGAAGCATCCAAGCCCAGGAGGGGTTTAACTCCAGCTAGTTCAGGAAAACACTGGTCCTCAGAGAATGTGGTTGGACTCTTACCTGTAGACTTGATTTTCTGGCTGGCCTGCATAGTGCTGTCCTCATGGTCGATTGGCTGACTTGATAAAGAGAAGATCCAGATTTCTGCAACCTTCAATGGAGCCTCTTTGATGTTGCTGAAAAGGCTCAGAACCTGCCCACCTTCTGTAGGGTGCTGCATGACCTGGGACAGAAATTAAGCAGTACAAATCTGCATTTAAATGTCATTTGCATACTACAAGAGTTATTTATGTTAATAGAGTTACTCTAGATTTCCAAGACCTTGTAACCACAGGAACCACTTGCAGGCAATACACAAGGCTAGTTGAGATTTTATCTGACTCCTAATGAAAGTGATGGAAGGAAAGAAAAAAGCATTCTGAGTTGATTAGCTCATCCTTGAAGCAGAGTACTTGACTACCTCGTTACTACGTATTTGCTTCCCCAGTACAGTACTGATTTGAATTATCAAGTTACCCACCTTCTGAACACCTAATTAAGGAACTTTGTTTGTCTTAAGGTTTTGAGCTGGTAAAAGCAAAAATTCTTGGTGAGATACAGATGTAAAGTGTTTCCTAAGGCAAAATATCCCTGCTCCAGAGAGCATGGAAAACACATGAATCTCAGAATGAACTGGCCACCACCCTGACGTAATGAAGCAGCAGGTCATGAAAAACAAGTCAATGGTGGAGGCAGAGGGGCATCTTGGTGCAGGTTTCTCCTTCCTTTGCCACTCACAGCTCACAGGTTTCTCCCCAGAATGTAAGTCTTGTGTTCTTCTCCTGACCCACCAGAGTGAGCAAGCACATCCCCACACCTGCACATCAGCTTCCCAACACACACCAGGCTGCTTTGTCAGCTCCTCACACGGACCTAACCAGACCTGAGCTGATGAGGAACATATGTCCTCTGCTCTGAAACTGCCCACTCTCAACTCCAATTCACTGCTTTGTTTCAACAGCTAAGAGAACTTTTAAAGTTTTTTTAAAGAAATGAGTCAGTGCAGTTTAGGGGTCATCTTCCTATAAACTCCAAACAGGAAGGGGGGCTTGTAAAATCTGTTTTCCTGAAGACTGCAATTTCATAAATATTCCAGATGAGCTGGAGAGCAATTATTCCCTAACATGGTGAACCTTTGAACATTTTTGACCTTCTAACCCCCAGTCAGCTGACATTACAAACAGACATAAGAAAAACCACATGTAGCAGCAGCAAATGCCCAACACTTAGAAGTTCACTGATGACTCTAATTAATGGGCCCTCATGTTTTCTGCCTTACAGCACTATTTACTTTTTAGTTCTCCAGCAAATCAAACAGTACAGGAAAAATGTTAGCTGCAACACCACACATTTGGCCAATTCAAATAAGGAGTTCACCTTTCACTGCAAGACTGAGAGAAGCTGAACTCACAAGAGAAGTAGTCTTTAGAGTGAATTATTTAATGTAACTCACCACAGCATAACACAAGCTTATTTTGGATGAAAGTCGGTTGTTGACAGAATGCAGTCTGATGAAAAATACTGGTGTTAAACTGAACTTGCTACTGCTAAGCCCATTTCTAAACACTCAGAAACTGAAACAGCAGAGGTTAAACAGGGCATGAAATAACAAAGCATGGACCTATGCCATTCAGAAAGCCTTAGTGAATAATTTAACCATACTTGACTCCAGCATTAATTTTATCATTTACTTCTCATGAATAGAGCTCCACCTAAATTACCAACAGCCATGAAATAACAATGACAAAGTGTTTTTCAAGCAAAATGAGAGGAATTACTTAATCCTGAACTCTTATACTGTGACACTGAGAAGCACAGCAAACCTTGCTTTAACATTACCATTTCTCAGTGTTGGAAGGCTTGCCCAAGTGACTCTGTCTTGTTCTGCACTTTTGATCTGGACCCCCTAAGTCTAATAAAGCCACAAAACAATAACAAAACCCTCAAAAGGTCATAAGCTATCCTTGTGAAAGCTTTAGCTATTAAGATATGAGGCAGAAAACGCTCAGTATTATTACTCAGTAATAAAATCTGGTTAAAATATTGCCCTGTGAATATTGATTACAGCTATTAAAACAGCTATTTGAAATCCTGCCAGGTACTTCTCAATGAGGAAAGTGACAACAATGGGTTTGAAGAGAAGAGAGAATGTCCACGTGTGTAAACAGACCATGTGAAGAGCAGCTCACCTCAGCCATGTTGATACACCCCACAGCCAGGGTCTTGTAGCCTAAAATGGTTCGGTTCTTGTACCGCTTCCGCCGCTGCAGCATGATCTGAAGCTTGTTGCCTTCTCTCTTCAAGAAGTGAGGGTACTGAGGTGGGAAACACAATGGAAAAGTTTGTTTTGTTTCTTGACAGTATCTCCCAAGCTTCACAGATAACCTCCATTCCTAAGGAATAACCCCAGGGCTTTTCTAATCGCCGACAGCTCACTCACACTCAGTGGGCAATCATTATCCCGAGCAAGACTTTAGCTCTGCCCAAACCGCTCAGACAACCACTCCAAAAACACAATCCAGGCACACAGAGGAGCTGTTCAGTTTGGGAAGGGCTGGTTCCAGGGAGATGAGCAGCCTCCAGGAGACACTTTCCCCAACAGCTGAACAGAGGTTGCCCAGAAGTGGAGCCTGAGGTGCTACCCAGGGGCATGGGCTGCCCTGCACAAACAGTGGGCAGTGGCAGGGACAGCCACAGACCCTCACGCTCTTGGCAGGACACTGCCTTCCCTCCAGCACAAGGACACTTCTCAAGTGGTTGTATTTTAAGTAATTGAGTCAAGAAAAAAACGTGTCCTACTGCCAGGTTATGTTGCAAAGACATAAATCCTCCCCAGATATGTTCCATACAAGAAAATACATTTGTTTATACACCTCCCCCAAAAAGTCCCCAGGAATAGAAAGCTGTCAAGTCCAGCAGAGACTAGTAGGGAAAGAGCAGAGTTAACCATAACCATAACCATGAGGGAGAAGCTGTGCAAAGGAAGAAAAGTCTTCAGGAAAAGATAAAGCAGCAACCTGAGCAGTCTCATCCCCAGAAGAGAGGAGACTGGGACACATGCTCCAAATATACAACATACATAGTACTCAATAACCAGCAGACAGGAGAACCCAGTTGCTGGGATCTCAAAAAGGACATTGCCAAGTGAAGGATGCTTCTCTTGCAGGGAAGAACTACTTTGTTTTTTCCTCGGTACATTATGAAAATTAACTTCCTGCCCATCAAAACACTTGATAAATTCAAATACCAAACACCATCAGAAATCCCTGAGATATTAATTTGTAGTCCAGAGCAAGCCTGACTGCTCTGCAGGGAGCTGGGAGCAGCGGCCACACAAACAAGAAGAATACTAATTAGCTGATTGCTCTGCAAGGGCAAGATCTACTGCTCATTGCCCAAGGAAGAGGCGTTGCAGAGGAGAGGAACAATAGTCCATGTAACTAAGAGGCAACCTCAAAACACACAGAGCCTGTGACTCTACAGATGTGCAACATCTCAAAACAAGGATGGAAGAAAGTTATTAGAGAGAAGGGGTAGGTGGGGCTCAAAAAGCCAGAGGCACCTTTCACATTCAAATTTACCATATCCTTGCTTCTGGGGCCTGTCTGCATGTTGGAAGGGCAGCAGGGAAGAGGGACTCCTTGCTCTCAGTTCAGAGCATTTGAGCCACACCAAGGCTGCTTAAGTACAAACCTAGAACTGAAGTCCCAAGTCACACGTGGTCACAGGCCAGGTAAATTTGAATGTGTCCAATTTGCTGGGATTAAATTGAATAGCTCAAGTCCCTATTTGTACAAGTTTCTGGTTTCTCAGGTGTACTGCCTGGCCACCTCTGATGAGCATTCACAGAGGTTGTAAAAGAAAGGTATAGGGAGACTCAGGCCACTCAGCTCCTCCATTAAAAGCAAGGCCCTCCAGAAGAAAAGACCAGCTATTTGCATAGCACAGTCCAGCTTTTTTAACACCAGCCATGACTTACCAACTCTACAGAATTGCTTCAACACAAACTTTTCAGTAATTGTCAATCCATGACAGAGATTGGAGAGGAAAACAGTTTGGCTCAAAACATTTGAAAACTTTTAGAGGGAGAACCAAACACCTCAAGGCACCTCTGAGGAGTGAGAAAACACATACACCAGAACAGTGAGAGTCAGGGCAAGACTTTTTCTGAAGCCCCAATGATGTAATCTCTCCCATCTGGAAAGGTTTATTAGATTAAAGACAGGAATTAAGTGCAGAGCTCTTAATTAATGCCAGAGAGCTGCGATGTTGTGCTTGGAATATCTGGGGAATTGTGGGTCAGGAGAAGCAGACATTCCAGCAGTAAGGGTGATGGTAGCTCTCCTGCCAGAAAGGCTGCTGCTGGTCTAGCCCTAGCTAGAAGGTGAAGCAGGATTGGACACACACCACTAACTCCATTCGTACTCAGCTGTGTAACAGAGCAGCAGGAAACTCCTCCCTTCAGTTTGAGCAGCGGCCTGCCAGACACAAGGGGCTGCTCACTGTTACACCAGCCAGCACAACACCTCTGGCTCAGCTCTGCAAGGAAACACTCTGCACAAAGTACAAGAATGTCACCCAGGAGAAGGAGCTGAGCAGGCAATGACTGAAGGCACAAGGGGCTGGAAATCCAGGCAGGTAGCACAAAGCAAGGCATACGGTGTCAAGAGCTGACAGTGCAATATGGAGATACTGACTGCTGCAGGACAACAAAACCTCGTTCCGCGACATCCACGTGCTTTTACTTTGTGGCCCACCACCACTCTCAAAATATATCCCAGGCACTAAATTCAGATTGTACCTACAGTTGTTAGCTAGAAGTAGCTTTCAGCCACTGTCCAATTAAGTAGCAGTAAAAGTTGCCATAAAAACCCAGCTGTGCCATTTCAAGAATGCTTCCCAGGCCTTACTGCATCCAAGACCGCCAAACTTTCCTGCAGTCAGAGACCAGCAGCACATCTCTGCTTTAAGCTCACTCACCTCTGCTGAAGGCTTATTGTCACAAACACTCCTCTCCCCTGTTCTGGCTCAATTCCCAGCCCCGTCAGGGAAAACAGAGCTAAAGGTAGTGCTCTGCATCCTGCTGCAGCCTTGCTCTGAGCCCCAGAAAAAAAAACCAACCCACCATATTCCCAATTAATTCTAAAAAGATCTGCAGACTTGCTCCTTGCTGACACAGGACTGGCAGAGGGCAACCTGGCTCATCTTACAGCTTTGCTCCCAGCCGTGGGAAAGATGCAGCCACAGGATCCAGGTGTACATATTCCTGGCATGCAGCTTGGTTATTCCTGTTCACAAAAGAGGGGATGCAATGCTGCAGTTAACTCAGTCTGTGCGCTGCATCAGGACTGAAGCAAAAGCATCAGCCGTCTGCTTGGGCAGCTGCAGGGTTACCATCTGTCTGCAATGAAATCTTACCTGCTTCAGCTCTGCACAGGTCTGAGTAACAACCAGTCTCACATCATCACTTGAGCCTTTCTCCTTACCAGATCAAAGTCCTGAAGTCAAGATCTAACCAACAGCCACAAAACGAAGATAATCCAGGTAAGAATGCTTCTGAGTGTCTGTCTGGCTCTGCTCTATGCATGCAGGATCCTCTCTCTCACTTTCAGCAAGCCAGCCCTTATTTACCTTATTTCCCTGCTCAGGAAGTAGGACCAGGACAGCAGGCTTTGAAGAAAAGAGGAACCAAAAACTGCAGTTATTCCAATTCACAGCTATTCCCGTGACTCTGGAGCCAGGAGTAACTAAAAGCACACTGCTCCTGCTTCCCCAAATGGTGCCTCCCCTCAGCAACTCCAAATCAGAGGCTCACCTGACTCATTCCTACTACTGCCTTCTGTCAGCCTGACACTCCACACCACCCCCATGGCTGCCATCCTCCACTGCCTATTCATAAAGAAGGCAACAAAAGGCAAAAAAGAGCTGACTTGCTCTGCTTCAGTTCTTGCCACAGCCATAACTTGAAGAGGACAGCCTGCAAAGTCTTCATGTTCCAAGATGCACTGTGGAAGGAACACTGTGAACCAGCACCCTGCTCCAGATCCTCAGTGCTGAGAGGCAATTCAGACAAGTTGCGTTGTTGCACACAGGACATGCAGAGGATCTTCACCTCAGAGCCACCACACATCCCTGCTCCCTGCAAAGCAGTCAGTCCAACAAGCACCCACATCCCAGCCTACCTGCAGCGAGAAGGTCAGCGCAAGCTCCGTCTCCACATGTCCACTCGGGGGCAATACAATCTCGTGAGACCGCAGGATGCGCTTGGAGCCCTGCACGGAAACGAAGTCCAGTGGGTGAATTCCCCCGAAGCCAGCCCTTACATCCCATCCCAGCCCTATTTACTGCAAACCAGGAAACGTTGTCATGGACTACCACAGAGAAGTGAACGGATGGGTCTGACCTTGTACTTCTGTGAAATATTAATGAGATGAAAGGGAGATATTTGACTAATAAAGATTTGGGCATATTTACTGTCCCTAACTGCAACAATGCAGCTTTTGTTCTGCCAAACCCCAGCATTGAAAAGCTGTGATTCAACCCCCACCCCTGGAGTTGAAGTCTCGTATTTTCACTTCAGCCAATAGGTACAAGGCTCCTCATCTCCGGGGTCTGGAGACTGCAGCATCATGCTTAAATCTCCGGCATTAGCCATGACGACTGGGCTTTTATTTTTGTGAACGCACCCCTCCCTGGGGAAAATGGGGACTTTAACCTGTTTAAACAATTGCCAGTAGCTGGGAATATTAAAGAAAAAATTCACTAAGCATCTCAGTGGAGTCTGGAGATTTAATGTATCACAGGGCAACTCCAAATCAACCCTGTGTGTGGGCTGCCTTATGCTAAACAGAGTTACCAGGCTATTTACTGTGTGAGCATTTCATTTCAGGGAATGTTTGAAGGAAAACTAGCAGGAAAACATGACAGACTGCTGCCTAGCAAATCCTTCTGCATTGTTCCAACACAGTGGCAAGTTTCAGAGGTCTCTGGCTCAATGCTCTGCTGAGGCTGCAGATCTGGCTTTGTCCAGAAGGGCTGATCTCCCAGAAGCACAGAACTATAGCTCTCGAAAAAGCAGCATCTGGGAAATCAGAGACAGACTAGGGGGGGTAAACACCTCCAAGCTACATCCAAAGGGAAATGTGGTCTGCCCCTATTAGCCTCAAAGAGCATCATGAGATGAGACAGCAGCAGAGCCTCGTTTACATCCCCTCCTCCCCAAACGCATGGCTCAGGCAGCCAGAGCAAACACTGTGATCTGCAGCGGTGCCTCAGCTCCCCTCTGGAAGCTCCAGCACATCAGACAACAGAGCAGAGCCAGGCACCCAAGGGCTGCCCCCAGGACAAGCAGCACGCGTGCAAGTGAAGCACAGCCAGCCTGGCCGCTGGCAACAGCAGCAGCTGCTCCATTTGTGCAAAGCTCCTAATAGCAGCAATCTTGCTTTACTGGTTACGCAACCAAAATCTAATGAAAGACCAAATATAGTTGCTTTTAAAAGACCACAGCAGATAAACAGAGCAATGGCTCAGGAAATACAGCTGACAACTCTTTGAACATCACTGCTCAGGAGGCTGCAAGGAGACATGGGAAATGCAGGTAAGATGCTCTCATTAGGTCTGAATTCAGCCATCCCCTCTGGAAGGGCTCTGGTGTCTGACAACTCTCATGCAATTCCCCATACAAAGGCAGTCATTTGACAGAGATCATGTATTTGATGATCCAGTATCACCAGCCTCAAACAATAGCCATGTCAGAAACCTGAGTGCTGGCAGATTAAGCATCCCTGAAAGAGCTTGTCAGCATCAGCATCATAACCTGCAAGCTCTAAAGGGACTTTTAATAGCAGGGCTTCGAACCTGGCTGTGTCGACAGCTGCAGTGCTACTGACCCACTGTTAAACAGCACATCCCAAAGAAATATGGGTGCAGAGCCAGCACAAGGGACACCCAAGGCGAGGCACTCTTTGGAACAACGGCCATTCCAGCCACTGTCACCTCTAGGTCAAGTGGACAGGGCAAAATAAGGGTAGCCTGGTGATGCAAGTTGCAGCCTGGGACATGCAGATGCATGTCCTGAACAAGGCATGCCTGTCTGCCTTCCAGTTCCTCAGGGATGGGCCCTGGTGTGAAGAGGACTGCTCAGGTTCCAGTGTCTGGATTACAGCAGGAATGCAGATCACAACAAATACACAAAATGGGATGTGAAACTCCCACGTGTTAAAATTCCCTTTGGATTTGTGGGTCTGGGGCAAGCTTTCACCTATAGAAAGTGTAAGCAGTCAGCAGTAATCTGGAGAGGAAAAGAAGGTTTTGCTCTAATAAAAGCTACTGAATTCTTCAACCCAAGTCTGGCACTCTCTGGGTATAGATCATTCACTGACAAGCCTCAGGTCCTTACAGTGATGCATTCATCATCTAGGAGCACAAACATATGGAAAGCTTTCAGCCTTGATAAGCAGTATCTGACAGCCTGGAAACCCACAGCAGTGCTTCTTCTGAGGTTCCCACAAACCAGGTGTGTGAAGCAATTCCCTGCCTTTCTGCTCCCTGCTGTGGCTGCATGAACTCCCTCCAACATAGAGGGACACATTTTTACCCCAGCTGGACAACTTAAAGATGAGAGATACCAATTAAATCCTCAGCTATATATTTTTCCACCACAGGCCCTTCCTGATTTCACCTTCCAAACTAGATTTTGTGTGCTTTGACACAACCAGCTCTCTGCAGGGGTTTGCCTAGTTCTTTATTTGAAAAGCAGCAGCTTTTCAGCACAGTTGACGTTCTACTTATAGGTCTGCCAGGCTTTTACTCGTTAAGCACTTTAGCATTTGCAGTGATGGGAGCACATGAGCTGAACTGATGCCGTGACGCACTGTGGAACTGAGTCCCCTTCCTTCCCAGCCCGCCTCCAGGCAGTGTGACCTACATGGAGTTACCTAATTAAATGGCAAACATCTGCTGTAAAGTGGGTTATCTACCTAGGATAACAACTGTATTTTAGGAAAAGTAATTAGTCTGTACAGGCACCCTACAAATCCACTGACAAGCTTGGCCACAGGCTCAATAGCAGAGCTGCCCACCAGCAGAGGAAGGCCCAGACTCCCCCAAACCAAGACCCAGTTACCAAGATGTTCAGCCCCAGACTGTTAAAAAGAGAACCAGGCTTGGATTTAGTGCCAGCTCAGGAAGAAAAGGTGACATATGATTCATAAAGAGCATTTTTACATGCAGACAAGCTCATGCTGAGCCATCAGTGAACAATATTCTTCGCTTACAACAGTGAAATGAAGTAGGAAGATGGGAGAAGGAGAGTCTGCACAGATCCAGAATGCCCTGATGGACTTGGGACTGTGGATGCAATGGACCCTTATGTGGAGGTAAAGTTCAGTTTGGGCACCTGCCAGTATTTTTAGTCAAACAACACAATTCTTAGAACTGAGCAGCAATTACCTGCATTTTGACAGCAATGACCCCAGAAATAAGCTCCTTATCCAATTCCTTTAAGACTACCAGTTTCTTTAATGTCAAGCTGCACAACCTGCAAACAGGAACAGAAGAGAAACAGTTACAATCATGCCTGAAAAAGGAAAAGCTCTGAACAGCTTTTACACACAGCAGTATCCCAGTTTAAGGGTGAACAGGCTCCAGACACAAGCCGCACACTGATACAAAGACAGCAGAAATATATGAGGCTTCCCTGGCTTCTCAGACTCAATTTCTCAACTTTCAATAAATACAAGGAGGTGGACAGGAGGTACATCTGTCTCTGATACAGACCCATGGCCACATGAGAGCCCCAAACAGCACTGGCCTTCACCGACCACAGCCTGGGAACCCTTGCTCTGAGTCAGACCAAAAGCTTCAGGGTCAGAGGAATTAAATTCCAGCAATATGAAAGCATAGGGTCAATCTAATTTTAAACTTGTCTACAAGGCTTTCCTAGATTGTTGGCTTTTTCATCTTCAGACTCCTGGCTCCTAAAGATCTTGCTCCCACCTCCTCTTGTCAACCCACACATTCTTCTCCTCACCCCCAAACAAAAGTAGTAGCAAGTGGCTCAGGCATCTCTAATAGAAAGGAGGGAGAAAAAAAGGAAAAGAAAGAAGGAAAGGACTCAAGTGGTGCCCTCTGGCCCTGGTGTTCACATGCCACACATATGCAAGTAATTCACATTCTTCACCCAGGCAATGCTACATTGTTCTGGTTAAAGCTGTTTGCACTTCTGCCTTCCAGCACAGGGAGCTTGGGAGCAGATGAAATTCAGCCTCTGCAGCAAAGTTAAGGCTCTGGGTAACAGAACCATGGCACTGGCACTGTCACAGTTTCACAGAAGTTACCACTAGCTGGGGGAATTCAGAAGGCATACTCATAAACGAACTTCAGGGAAAGATAAACCTGAAGCCAAGACAGCTCAGTTTGAGGATAGCAGAGGCCAGAGAAAGTTGCTGGGCGGGCTGCAGTGACTAGACATCATCTGTCACGCTGGCCAGGAGCCAGCACTGCCTTTGTGTCAGGCATGGGCATCTCTGGCCTCTGACATGGAATGTTAGCAGACATGAGCATTGCTCTTCTCAAACCCACTGCCGAGCTCTTTCTCCCAGATCAAGTGTAACATCAGGACTGTTCATGAAGGGGTGAAGTCCAGCAGAAGATGAGAAGGAAAGAGGAGCTGATGCTGGATTTTGGTGCATGTCCAAGCAGCACTCGCACAAGTGCCACTGACTGATGCCTGCACTTGAACTACGGTACTCCACCCTGGTGCCAGGTGCCCAGTAGTTCAGCACTGCAAGGGTGACTTGCATCTCCACCATCTTTTCCACTGTGGTGGGAAGCTGAAACACTGCTTTGCTGCAATGCCTGAAGGTAGACAGGATCAGCCTGGGTGCAAAACAGCAGGAGAGATGCAGCTAAAGGCTCTTCCCAACAGGAGTGGGGGTAGATGTTGAAGCAAGTACTGCCTGTCTCATCCTGAAACATCCGTAGCTCTGTGTGAACTCTGGTCTCTCACACAGGGCCAGTAACAGGGAAGAGCCAGTCTGGGCTCTTATGGTTTGCACTCCAGCACCTCTCCAAACATGTCCTTGACAGCCTCTTCTCCACCCAGCCCGTTCCATCTGTTCTTCCTCCTCCTTTGCAAAGCACTGGTTCCTGCTAAAACCCCCAAAAACCAAGAGAAAGAGAGAACTACAAGCTCTCTCCTTTGCAGAGCTTTGCATCACAAGACAGCACAGCCAGATATGCTGCAGAAATAACAAGAAAGGTGGAAAAATGGGGCCTGCCTGGGCCTCTGTCCACTTCTGTCCCCCCACCAGCAGCTGTGTGCACTTCGAGTCAGGTGAAGCTGCATCCCTCAACCTGGAGCACAGGAGAGGGTGTTGGCTTTTCTTCTGCATCGTGAATAAAACAGCAAGCGCAGACACACGTGGCTGCTGCCGTGAAGCAGCCGGGCCAGGATCTGGAGGAAGGAGGCTGTGAAGCCGTTTGTTTTCTTTGTAACGCGGTAGCTGGAGGACAATTGTGCTCCGCTTGCCAAAACCCACAGAGCTCCGGCCAGTCAGGTGCTGAGAGCAGAGGTAGGACAACACACTGGCATTGTCTCAGCTGACAGGCAAGGAACAAAGATCTTTTCTCTCCAGCCCCGAGCTCGAGGATGGAAAAGGTACAGGAAGAAACAATGGTGTTCTCAGCACACAGAGCAGAGCACAAGGAGGGCGTTCTGTTCTCCGCCGGGCATTCCTTCAATTCATCATTTATGAGCTTTGATCAAACCCTGTGGAGCACTTGCTGCTTGGGAAAAAAAAAAATTAAAAATTGAAAGCCTCCTTTACAGTGATCAGAAAAACAAAAGCAGTTTAAAAAAGACATGGGACACATCTGCTTTCTTTATACCCCATTGCTGGGCTGCTGGTACTAAAAGGCACTTCACACAAAAAACAATGAAATGTTTATCCTCTCCATCGGTGGGGGGCAGGGTGTGTGGGGGATGGATAAAAAGCAGTTTAAGTCCCATCAAATCACTCTTACCCTCAACACACTATTTCAGTCTAAGTTGGCAGCTTACAAATCAAAGCAATCTTCAGAATATGTGGCAGAAAGGGGCCACACCTTACTCAAATCATGATGAAAAGGCAGATGCCAAGTGTGTCCCTGCCACCAGCACAAGGATCCTGAACTACTCGTGCACACAGGTACAGCAAGGATTTGTGTGCAATAACTGCTTCTGATAACAGCGGCACCTCCTACCACGCACTTATCTTTTGCCAAGGTTTTACTGTACTTCCATCAAGTCTCAGGAGTCAGAACAGGGACCAGTCTCACAAGCCACTTCTACCAATGAGCCCGTTAGCTTAAACACCGGTAAGTAAAACAGAACAGACACAGGTGGACCTGGAAAGATGTGGAAAAAGAACAAGGCTGCATTTGGAAGCTTCTAATACATATAGATATGATCTCTGTGAACACAGAGAAAATAACCTAGCACACATAAGGGGAACTGAGGAAGCCTCAAGCCTGGAGCTGAAGAAGCCTGAAGTATTTTGAAAACCTGGGACAGCAATACAGAAGGTGCAGAGAAATCCTGTCTTCACGTGTTTCAGCCGTGAACTACAGTTGCACAAGGGGCATTAAGTTAGCAAAAGCACTAACTTAGCTGAAGCAGACTTAAATAAGGACAATAGAAATCTGAGAGCCTATATTTCCACCCTTTATTGAAGGTTCATAGTTGATATCCCTGTTAGGAGCTCAGCTGGGTCCCTAACAGCAGCAGCAGCCTCTGTCCCCTCTGGTCACTCACGTGCCCCCCAGCAAGCATGTACAAGGTACTTGCCTGATCCTGGTCTCAGGTTAACAAATCATGAGACAGCTTAATGCTACAATAAAACTCCATCTTTTTACATCACTGCTGCAAGACCAGAGTTTTAAAGAGGAAACCTGGACCTGATCCAATGGTTTCAACTTGCCTTGCTAATGCAGGTTGTGCTGAGTAGCTTCATCACAAGCCCTTTGCTTAAGGAGGCAGCTCTCTGCAAAGAACATAACATTTTGGTAACTGAGATGCAGCAAACGTGTCCAGAACAACCAAATAAAGTGTCGCATACTTTACTCACTGGATGTTTTGCTTTTGCATCCCCCTGAGTAGGAAGATCAGGAAAATAAACCCCCTCCAAGAAAGAGTCTGCCTTGCTGAATTAAATGTCTGTTTCTCCACAGGGAGCACAGTAATTGCACTGAGACCTTGTTCACGCAGAGACAGTCGAATCAACAGGAAGGAAAAATTAAAAATTAAAGACCTGCATTTTAATTAAACCCCATAGAAATAGAGAATAATAACAGGAGGCATCCACACTTATAGGGGACTCCGAGTACAAGATGGGAGCTGGGGCAGGAAGACCATAGTACACAGATACCCTTTGTCCAGGTTAAGAGCTGTGAGGAACTATTCCTAGAGAAAGTGTTTCATGCCAGGAGCACTCTCCTCTGAGGTCTGAAAACCTCAATCAGCCAATGGCTATAAGGAAGGAATCAGTTTCCATTTGGCCACTGGACAGTTTCATCTCACCCAAGTTATTTCAGCATTTCAGGACAGCAAGCAGCCTCTTACCCTGGTGCTTTCAATGTCCACGTTGAGCGTTGTGCTCCAAGCTGACACTTTACACCCACATCAATCCCAAAATAAACCACAAGCCACTCAAAGGAGAAGTGGAGAGAGACACCCACCTACACATGGTTGCCCAGACAAACAGAGCCATTCTGCACATAGCTATGGGGGTGTCTGTGCAGGAGAGGCCGGAGCCAAGAGCCCTGCACAGCATTTTTGGGAGACAGCTGCTTCTGGAAGGTATGAATGTCTGCAGTGCACCAAGAGCTGACTGCACCAGCAGCTTCTTACACCTGCTCAGGAAGAAAAGAACAACACATGGATAAACCTGTTGCTGCAGTTACGTGCCAAAGGCAGGGCTCTGTACTGGCCTAGGAGCTAACTTGGGGAGAAAAAAGGGCAGAAGTACTGTCCTCTGATGCCACTGATACATCAGATTTGGGCCTCTGGTCAAGGGCAGCACTAGGAGCCTCAGGAAGATCCTTCCTCACTTTCCAAAGCTTAATGAGACAACTACCTCAAAGTGATCTAATCTTGGTCGCATTATCAGGGAAGCTCCAAGGCAAGGTGAAATTAAACGAGGAGGCAGAGGTCAAGCACCCCATTTTCTGCCATGCCAGAAACATAACCTGAGTAACCCGCAAAGAAACCTAATAGTCCTTCATTCACATTTCCCACTAAGCTGACCTTTAATCAGCTGTTCTGGATATAGATCCATTTGAGTAAGGTTTAAGCAGCCAGGAAACAATTGCAGAGCCAGTATTTTCATTGTTCTTGTTCTCAAGGATCTTGAAATCCTCCTCCCAGCATTAATACAGAGAACTAAGCTCTTAAGATTCTGGAGACTAAGATCCATAGAAATGCTGGACCAAGCAGGTCTTGTTCAGCCAGGTAGGAGGATGGCAGCTTATTTTATGCAACAGGCTCTACCCAGGACCTCACGAGGACACACATATACAGCCAGACACTATCCTTTTATAGTTGAAATACTGTCCTGCTCACTTCAAATATATTACAGATATGCCTACTCCAAACTGAGCAAGCAAAAGGGGATGGGCATGTTAAAATTTTGCAGATCTGCATAATTTTTACAAGATCCTAGAACTCCACATGAGCACACTCGCTACTTGAAGTTAATATAACCAAGTAGCAAAGCACATCTGAGCTTAGATGCTCTAATCCAACATATCAATTGGGAAATGCTGAGAGATGTCTTCCTTCAGTAGGTCAAGACATTGCTGGCTGGCTATTGGGGACTCACCAAGGTCACAAAGGGATCAGGATCCCTGCAAGCCAAATAACCCTGATTCACAAAGCAGAGTTTACATATTCCATTAGCACTTCTCATTTCTTAGTGCTTCAGTAATCTGGGAAGGAAAGGGCACTACCGAGACACAGCGATGCTGGTGAAACACACAGGTGAAGCTAAACCTCCACAGTCCCACACACTCTTCAGGTAGCCAAGCAAAATCTCTTCTGGCAGTTGCTGGCAGTTGTGTCACACACCATGTTCTGACTACCCAGCCAAGATGTGAGGCATTCCAAGTCACACCTGCAGGAAATCAGCCTGTCTGACACCAACCGCTCACCTCCAGGTACATGCTCTGAACTGTGCTACTGAGTAACAGTAGCTTTCTCTCCCTTTAGGAAATCATCTCTGCAAGAGCAGGGGTAGCTCTTCACACAACTGTTGGCCTCAGTCGGATCTTAGTTCCTGCACACATTGTTACACATTGGTTTCTTACTTCTCAATTTGATGATTTCAAATCCCTTTACAGGGTGACTCAAAGGAGGAAAAAACCCAACCACTGACAAAGCAGGGATTAAGTCTGTTTCTCAGACAGGCTATGGAGTATAAAGGAGTCAGGCAAACTCACCTATGTATTCACACCATGCTGCCTGCAAAGCCAGGCACAGGCACAAATGTAGTTAAATACACCTCTCCTGGTTTGCCTCTTCCAAATCCAGCATCCAGAACAACAGGACTGCACAGCATCCTGATACCAAAGTGAGCATCAGTGAAAGTGCCTGTGGTACTGGTGAATTAGATTTGATCAATGTTTTCAGAGTTTTGAGGCAGTAGGAAGGTGCTTTATTAGCTTTAAAGAATAAAGTCAGCTGATTCATGGTTAAGGCTCCTCTGACAGGCATCAGGATCACATTTTCTGTATTACAGATGACACAAACACATTTGATATTTGTTGTATTAATTCACTAGTAGCTGGAACAGCCAGAGGCACCACCAAGGAACAAAATGGAGGCAGAGTAGGCATAGCCACATCCATCTGACCAAAGGCTTGTGGTAGCTATGGGTCTAACAAGCTTGCAGGAGACACCCAGGGAGTGCAGTAGAGCCCAGAAAGCCTCGCAGCAGCGCTGAAATGCCAATCTCCCATCTGAACACCTAATGAGCGCAGTCAAAATACCACTGTCAAGGAGGGGGAGCCTTTAGGATGTGGGCTGGTCAAGCTATTTCTGTAGCTAGGGCTTCATTTCTCAGCTAGTCAGCAACAAAGCAAAGGCACGACCCACTAAGTTTACGTGAGCCAGCCAGGGTGGAGGGCAGCTCCCACCACACGCCTCACACACTGGCAAAGAAACAGATACACAAATGAGCAAACGAATCACGCCCTAAACCACAAGGAGACTCCGGGAGGAAGAATGCAAAAAAACAAATCAGTGGGTGGGGGATGAAGAGGAGAGACCTTCGCAGCTGGAACAAATCCAGCAGCCCTCCACTCCCTGGCTCATCCTTGCATGCCTTCCTTATGCAACCTGCCTTCTGGCTGCCCCCCTGCCCCAGACAGCAGCGCCTGTCACACAGCAGGCTGATCACCGGGATTGGCTGTTCAGGCACGATACAGGAACACTCCCTGCCTGCCCGGAGCCGTTCCCATCTGCCCCTGAGCCCTCCAGGACTAGCGGGAGCTGCATGAAGTCGCCAGCAGATGAGAAGGACCATCAGAGCTAAAGGCTTCCTGCTACGTCCAATTTGCCTCAAGGCATGGAACAGCACATCCGCCCTGTTTGTAGCAGTATCCCCTTCCCAAGCTGTCAGTGCTGCAGCCGGCTGCAGGAACAAAGCCGGCACCCAGCCGTCCAGCACACGCCCAAGGGAATCCTCCCTGTGGCAGCCACCTCTGTTACAGGCACGGTCCGCGAGATGAAAAGGTTAAAGAAAGTGCCTCAGGGCACAGGTTTTTCCCAGCACATGCCTTGCCCGGATAACCCTCAGTCTCTTCCCCGTCCTCTCCTTCCCCGAATCCATGCCCAACCCTGAGCACAGCATTCCCAAACACAGCAGCAGCGGGCTGGGAGGTGTAACATCACCGCAGCAACTGGGGCTGTCACAGCCCACACGTCACCAACTTCTCCGCATCCATGCAACAAATGAGACCGGCTCCTCCGACAGACTGCTTGTTCCTGCTCACTCCCTCCGGAGCAGTCTGATGGCAAATCCTCCTTCACTACTGCGTCAGGAACGCTGTTCTCCAACCAACCACTGCCCCAGCAGCTCCCCTCCCCAACCCATCGAGGGGATGGAGTGCAGGTAGATTCAGAGGGAAGTCCTGCACCAGTCAGTCTGGCTTAGTATTTAGTATTTTCCTTTCGATAGCATGAAGAACTCTCCAAGTACTCTTGCGTTCAACTACTTTCAAAATGCCTGGTGCTATTCTGCTTTTTGTTCCCACTGCTGAACAGCCCACAGCAAGAGCCCACTGTGCTCTGCACACTCCTGCTCCCCACGTGGTACCCTGGGGAGACAGCACAGTCCCAATCACAGCACACTGCCTCCAAGGCCTGCAAATCTTTGGAGAAAAGGACTGTCTCAAATATTCTGAGCTTCCCCATTGTCTGTAAATCAACCATCAAGAGGAAAAAAACTATGCCAAGAGGAGCCTGGACTTCGGGCACATGTTAGAAGAGCTTGTAAGGAAGGCTCAGTTCTGCCTGGGTTACCAGTCACTGTGATTTCTTCAGCGTAAGAAATCAGGACTAGGAAGCCTCCAGCTAGGAAAGCAGTCAAGGAAAAACAGACGGCTTCTTGGTGTACCCAAAGCTGAATTTGTTCTCAGGGCATGAACAGCGTGCCATCTCTCTGCTTTATTTCTCTCCACTTCAAATAGCTCCCACACCATCACCTGACACAGAGGCAAGCTAAACAGCCTGTCACCCCAGAGACCAGACTGGCTCACACCATGGGTCACATCAAATTACTTCTCACTCAGCCATCCAAGAACAATTCCTAGCTCACTAGCAAGTCAGGCACATGGCCCTCCCACCCAAAGCCAAGATCCTGATGCTATGTAATTCTTAAGACTTGGTGCTTCTTTGGAAGACAACCACATTACACCATTCCAAATAAACAAACTGTCTGAAAACTGCTGTAGGAGTTTTTTTTTAAATTAATTTTGGGGGTGGGTTTTATGGTTGGTTTTGAAATTGCTTTTCCCTTGCTGACCCATCTGGACCCAAGGCAGCAAAGCCAGGGCAGGTGACCCATTCCTAACCACTTTCTGTAACCTCAATTTAAACTAGCTGCATCAAGTACCAGTTAAGAGGCTTTTGTTTGTGAAGTTTGCCATGTGGCCCAACATGTACAAGCTGGAAGAACCACAGAGACATAATTTAGACCCCAAAATGCTGTTTGCTTTTTTTCTGAGAACTCAGTGTCATGCAAGAGTAAAGGCAGAGCAGCTAGCAGCAGTGGAAAACATAGTGAACTTTGATGGTACGTTTGGTATTAGCCAGCACAGCAATCAAATATGAAAAGCATGCTGCTGGCAGGCTTGCTTTCAGGCTAGGAGAACACTTCACAGATCCCAATACCATTCCCATTGCAGCAAGGCTGTCCAAGCCTGCCATTCTGACCTTCTTCCAGACAGGCATGTGCAGCCAGCCACCCCAACACCTCTCAGAGCCAACAGCCTGCGCTATTCCTTCAATTGCCCCATGTTTAATGCTGGCTCCCTTCCTCCCCGACTCCAGAGATGAATGGTATGACAATCAATGAAATATCAAGATTGGTTACTTAAGTTTGAAACTGACTTGTTTTCCACAATTCTCATTGCACCTCAAATACAGGAGAACTATTCAGCACCCCAACATATGATTTCTCTCCAGCGTGCAAAAATACAGAACTGACAACTGGAACGACAGGAAAGGAGGCAAGAAAATTGAAACTATAAACCCCAATGTATTCAACAGCAGGTCAGAAGGAAGGTTAGGAGAAACACCAGCTCCACAAAGAGCAATTTCTACAGCTGTACCAAACACCCTGTGTAATGCTCACAGCACCTCAGCTGTGCACTCTGACCTCTGAGCCCCATAGCTCGGGCTCACGTGTGCACAGGTACTTTCGCCATGGGACTGCAGTGTCGGCAACCCATTTGCTCTCTGGCCACAGCTCAAAGGATGTTCCCAAATCAAACACATTAAAACAGTTATAAAAGAAAGATGGTTCTTTCCCAGAAGCGTTTATTTGAACAGTGCTGGTTTTTACAAGGCAACGATATACAGCTGACAAAGCAGCCTCCATCAGCACTAAATAGAAATTACAAAGAACTCTGAATCCTGCCACTAAAGCTGGGGAACCCTATTCAGCATTAAACTTGCTGGAAACCTTGATGAACATCCCTCAAACTGGAACGAAACATTGAGGGTAAAGCAGCTGAAAGGTACTGTCCTTTGCAGATTTGTCTCCCCAGAAAGGAAGGGGCAAACTGAGAGGAGCTTTCCAATATTAACAGTGGTCAAAAAAGGTCTGAAAATGCCAAGTGCCATTCAGCACTCCTTGCAAGAAAATGCCTCTTATTGAAGCTCCATTGTGCTCCAGCACATATCCATTGCATTTCTTCCATCAAATATTCTGGGTAGCACTTGCTCATTTGCACACTGTCTGCTCAGAAGAGCACAGATAAGCTGGGAAGGAAATCACCAGAGAACAGAAATAAGGAATCTAGTGAGACTCTAAAAGCCAAATAGCTGAACATTACCCCAGCTAGTGCAAGAATGAGACGGCTGAAGCAAAACTACCAGCACTACTGCCAGGGATGGAACTATAGCAGTATCCAGAAGCAGTATTTTAACTTCCAAAACCAGCTGAACTGGACTGAAAAAGCTTACAGAGAGTGCAGTGCCCAGTCTGCTGCCAAGCACAACATCAGCTCTCCAAACACAGCCCTGAGAACTGCAGAACCCACCAAAAGTGCACTAATGAACAGAAACTGGGATGTCTTGTAGTCTTTAAAGCTGACCCATGGAAGTGACCTTACACTGAAGCAGCAGCAGATTTTGCACTGGCAAAGACTGCATGTAACACCCTTGCCCAGCCCTGAGGAGATACCTGAGTGGGGAGGCACCTGCATCACCAGGCCAACCTTACGACCTGGGGGACAGCCAGGACATGCACTTCCAGACCCTGCAGAAGGGTCTGCAAACAGCTTGGGTTTTCAGAGCACTTCTGATCCCCTCTCAATAAAAGCAGCTTCATTTAGGGAAAATCCCAGCCTCCAGGTGATCTCAAAATGTCTCTCAACAGAACCTGAAAAATGCCTTCCCCCACAGTGTGTCTCTTTACATCTAAATATACCCTGTGTGCTCTAGTTTAAAGAATCGCTACTGAAAAAGAAAGCACTTGTTTGGAAATAACTCAGCACAAGGTTTTCTGTTTATTTTCTTCTCTGTAAAAACCCCTCATGACTGAGATTTCTCTGTATTTCTCATGAAAAAGGGAGAAACCTGGCAACTCAGACTTTGTTCACCCTCTTTTCTGAATGCTAATATCACCTTTAAGTTTGTCAGGGAAAAAAGCAACCACAATTTTTACTAAAGAAGTACAGAAGAATCCCAGTGCCAAACATTTGCAGTGGCAGGCAGAATACAATGGTTTGCTCCAGAAAAACATTTGCATTTCCTTAATACTCTAAACCTCTTCAGCAGCTGTGGGAAGTTGAACTGGCAAGCAGAGATTCAGTATTATTTAGAGATTACAGTTCTTCAGCATCATTGCTGGTGATATTTCATTCCTGAAAGCAATAAGGGAGCAGCAAAGCAAACCAAGTGCCTAAACTTGCTAGTTCAATTTGTCAAGAATATTTATTAAAATATCAGTGTGACCTGTGTAAGCCAGCAAAACAGTGAGCTTTGACAGACACAGGGTGCTCCAAAATGTTCATCTTTGCTGCTCAGAACTTGTTCCAGACTCCTGTAGGACTTTTAAAATGTTGAATACAAGCAATAAAACAAAAAGTAATTTATAACAATCATAATCCATTCAGTACCCAGAACCTTTCATCAGGCCTGTGAGTTCCCACTGAAACTGGATTTATCAAGATAAGCTGTAGATGCACCACAAAATAAGCAAACCGAGGTAAATGAGACATGAACAAGCTGAGTTTGAATGAGAGGCTGCTCTTCCCTAGCAGGATATTAAGGTTCACTGCAAGAAGGGATTACTAAGGAGCCTATCCAGGAATAAGATAGTTACTCCACTTATGAACAAGATCACACCATCAGATCATTCATGGAGACCAAACCCCACAGCCAGACCAGTCTCAGCGCCCTGAAAACATTCTCCTCTAATGTCTTTGCTGATGCAATCATCTAACTCTAACATGACAGTGATGCTAAGAGCAAGGAATAGATATCAGGATCATTTTGTGGTCAGTGCTCCTGCTCATGGATGAGGCATGGCACATCTGAAACTAGGTACACACACTCAGGCTGTCAAAGAGCATTTCTGTCACACAAACAGCTGAGGATCATCAGTGGGGATGAGACAAGGCCAAGTACCACAACATTAGGATGGGATTTATCCTTAATTTTATGCTGTCCTCACTCAGAGGACCACACTCAACCTCTGATTTTCACCACATGACTACAGCTAATACCAAGCACATCAACTTTTCCATCAGAGCCTATGGCTAATCATACAAAAGAAATGTATTTACATGCGTGATACGTTTCCAGCACAGTCCTGGTGAGCCCAAGCTCTCTAGAGCACCAGTGTAGATTTTCTACCACTTCCAGAGTGTTTGTTTTGAGCCTTCATTTCCATCACCGTGAAGCAAAGGTCTACTCATAGCAAGCACCTTGAAACTCGCTGAAGGGAAACACTGGAAGCGAGGCGGTGATACAACTGCTTCACCTAGAGATTTTGTGTTATGTATAGTGTATGTTATGTAATCACACATAAGTGCTCATGTAACTACAAATTACTAAGACATTCTCTGCTTTCACACCTGAATCAGCAAGAATACTGCAGACACAGATGACCCCCCATGACTGATCCTGTCTGCAGATGTGCCACCTCAAACAGAGTAGCTTCCACTCATAAGAGGTCCTCTTGCAGAACTGATAGAGAGTGAATTCACTCACAGGAGAAAAGCCCAAAGTTACTCATGCAATAGCTTGGAAAATGTGGTGATAATTTTGGAACTGAGATAGGCCCAGGAGACTCAGCAGGAGCAGCAGCAGTCTGCTGGCAGAGGACAGAGAGCAGAGAAACAAAACCTAAAGGAGCCTCAGTTCACTGTTCAAGAGTCAGGAACTGTGGGAGACAAGATGAAATGTTTAATTTCGAGAGATTAGAGCATTGTTTCCATTAAACTACACCAAATTCTGCCACTAAACTGATTCAAGTCTTCTGAGCTGTCCTAGATGTTGATAAATCTATTTCAACTTATCGATAAACAGACATTGGATCTTGGTATGGCTGAGATTCAAGCAGCCCCATATCAAATCCTTGCAACACTGGGCCAACAGTAACAGGATACTGCATGCCTGCAGCTTCCACTTGCTGGGCTTTGTCACACACCAGGAAAAGCAAGGAATCACAAAAACATCTGGTGGATCCAAAGAGGGAAAGAGAGTTGCAAAAATTCTCCATTCAGTGGGAAGGCAGAGGAGAGCTGCAGCATGCAAGACTGGATATGACACTTCAAAAGTCAAGAAAACTTTTTTTAACTTTTGTCTTTTATTGTACTCCAGCTGTCATATGATTTCCACAATACAATGCGGGAAGAGCAAAGGATAACTTAACTACATCCCATTTTTCAGGGACACATCTAACATATTTCTCCAGTGTAGATCTCGCCTGCTCCAGATACTTCCTATCTGCACTCAAAAGTATCAAGTGGTCAACACATTCTCAGAGCTTGATAAAAATCAAAGGCAAGTGTTTTCAACAAAATCCTCTTTGTTACTGCACTCTGATGGCTACTGAAACTGCCAACCTGTTCAGAGAGATGCTTTAACGATGAAGCATCATTTAAAAATGCATTTGCAGCTGTGCATATTTCACTTCACTCAATTGTGAATTATACCTCAGCAAGCCCTTGGAAAAAAGAGGTGGGCTGTCAGAGGGATGTGAAGGGGGAGAGAAAAGAAAGGAATTTCTACCAAACAAAAGAGCTCCAAGAAACTGATATAACTTCGCTGGAAGCTATTCCCAGCCCACTCAACATTTTTTACTGTATACAGACATACCAGAATCCCAACAAGGGGCATTTTTCCCTGCTAAAATACAAACCATCAGCAAATCTGATCACCACCAGAGAGAAATACGACAACCTAGCGGATGCAAAGCAAAGCAGAGTGAAATAATCTTAGAGTTGTGTAAAATGGAGAGCTACCTTTGAGAGCTCACCGTGGTGGCAGCCTCACACAAGCACTGCCCAGGGCCCAGCACACTGCTTGGCAAAGCAAGCGTCCTGTTTGCTCTACTGACAAGAGTTGTTTACGTAAGATAAAAGTACACAACATACAAAGCACTTTCCCAGGCCTCCCCTGAAGGCTTGTGAAGAATTGTAAAACTTTGCCAACGTTCACCAGGCAGTTTTACTGTCCATTCTGCATTGCTTTTGGGACTCAGAGCCACAGCAGTGGCTGGTGGCAGTGTTGAGAGAGGCCAGGGCAGAAGTAAATACCACAGAACACTGGAGGCAGCACATGGTTGGAATGTTGGTGGGGTCAGCCTAAACCTATCCACAACCCAGCTCTGGACCAGATCCTGTACTCAAGTACCTGGGTGCAACTGGTTTTTTGATCCAGAGATCTTCTTGATCACAAGTGCTGTGCAAAGGTGGAAACACCAGTAATCAGGCTACTGGAACCTGCAGGAGAGCAGTGGTGCCAAGCAAACCGAAGCATGCAAACCCAGACAAGGCAGATGGGTCCAAATGCAGCACCATCAGGACGTGTGAGGAGAGCTGAGCACTTTGCACTCCACACAGGCACAGCAAGGGGCCAGCAGTAGAAAGCTGGCCTTGAATGCAGGTGCAGCAGGAACACAAACAGCCGCTCGGACGTTTAGGTTATGGTCCTGGAACAAGGAAACAATTGAATGAACAATAAAAGCTTATTATAAATGTTTTTTTAAAGACACCCAGCAGGACCTGCCATTTAGGTATCAGAAAAACAAGAGCATGCTGACCAAAGGCTGAACTGAGAAAATCAATCTCTGAAATCCCTTTTCCCTGGAAAAAGCTCCATGTGCTTGCTTGAACTAAGCACTATCCAGGCTTCTGATCCTCAGGCACGTCCCCCTGGACCAAGGGTAAAAAGCCACCAAAGTTTTGTCTCAGTGAACAGCTTTACGCTTGAGCTGCTGAATGCTACATGTTGGGAGGAAAAAATCCTCTGATCTGCTTTGGTATCTGCAAGTGGCTGTCTCAGATCCTCACTGGGACTGAACTTGAACAGGCAAAGCTTATCCAAGTACCTGGAGACACTCAAAGTCTATTTGTGAAGCAAGGACAAAGCCTACACTAACGGTCTTCAACTCTATTAAGCAAAATAAAGCAGAATTGTGGAAGAAAGAAGATACAGATCCCTCCAGCCTGAAGGAAATCGGAGCACCTTAAACTCTGGCATACTCTCCGGGAAGAGGTAGAAGAGCAAATAAAAGGGAGTTCAGCCCCTAGCAAGCCACTAGCAACATGAAATATATATGATCCAGTTCTTGCAGTTCTCAGCTTTCCTTGCAAATCCTTCATTTTGAGGCAATGGGTGCAACTTGATCGGGAAGGCAGCATATCGTCTTTCTACCACTTAGAAAGCATGCAGGTATATTTTCATTAAAGAGGGCATTTTGGAAGGATCCTTTTGATGCTGAAAACTGCTCATCTGAGAGGAAGAGATCACAGAGGAAAGGCTGCAGGACAGCCCCCAAGTAACTCAGAGCAGACCCTGCAAAGTGTAAACCAGCAGGCGGATGGAAGAGCAGAAACAGGAGGAGGGCAGGATTAGAAGAGCTATAGATTTATGATAAGTGATGCTCTAACAATAGCTTTATTTTAAGAAGGAAGCTCTTCCTGCTGTAGTTAATCTAGTTAGTCTGCCCATACATTTATGCACTGGGGAAGGACTGCATACAGGACAGGCAACTCCTCTGTCAAGTAAAACCACCCATTTTAAAGCTCATACAATACCTACCCAGTAACATGGACCACAGCAGAGGGGAAAGAAGGAGTTGCTCCCCTCAGCAGCTGTCAGGGGCTGTTCAGGGGACCTGTTCCAGCCTTTACATAGCCTAGATGTCCCAGGAAGGTCTTTTTCAGCCATGTTTTCCATTTTCATAATTTCTCCCCACCCTGAAAGGTCATGCAGATGAAAACATCAATTTAACTAATGCCAGATGGAACACAAGTTAAACCATATGAATCTTTGCTGATTATATAATTACCTTCATTTCTTGCAGAAACATGGAAATGCTTACAGTCACTGGCAGATTATTTAATATATAAACAAACATTTCTAAGCTGTTTGTACTTTAAAGAAATTAAGTCCACATGGTTTTGACCAACTGCTCCATCACCACGTGGCACATGCATGAAAAAAACAACCCTGAATTTGAAACTACACCAGGAGGTTGCAGACACCCATCTTCCACAAGAACCCAAAAATAATACTTTTTAAATGGGCTCATCAACTCACAGTTACAGATTTACTGGATTGAAACCTAAGATGATTTGTACTCAGTGTTAAATACACCAAATTATTTTCTGCAGACCTCAAGGTCATTTAATTTACCTCTTATGAGACCCAACACATCAGCAAGGAAAAGAGCACTGAAACGTTCAGGCTCATTTGCTCCTGAGCCAAAGCAGTATGGCAATGGGCAGTGTCAACAACAAACACACCAAACAACGTGCCAGAACCTCCACAGGTGACTTAGGCAAAATCTACAGGGAAACTTCATGTGTACAGGTAAGGACAACACTGAGAAACTGACAGATGCAGCTCTGCAAGTCTCACTGACTAAAGCCACAAGCAATTAAAGATCCAATGCAGGATGCTGATTACTGAATGGAGCCGGTTGTATTTGTAGGTGTCCCATTAGAAGCCAGGAGCACATGTTTAAATTTGCATAAGAATCGGTGTGAAAGATTCAGTTACATCCCCAGCAATCTCCAGCAGCTTTGGTTACACTGTCAATTACTCAAGTTAGAAAGTGTCTGTTTGACAATTTCATTGCAAAGAGCCCAGCTCCCAAAACCTTCTTCCTACCAGAGACCTCCCCACAGAGCCAAAAAAAAGACCACCTCCACTCCAACCATCTCTTCACCCTGACCAGCTCCGTGGCTCTGACAACAGCAGCCCCGAGCTGGAGAACACACACAAACCTTTGGACCACCCAGGGTTTATAGCACAGAGCTAAAACACCAGCCTCTAAACAAGGGGCTGGACTTCTCCTCCCACAGCCATTCAAAGTCATTTCCTTGGCCCGAAGAGAAACTCCACTAAATTAGAAACGTGGTGCAGTGCTACATTAAGTGGGTTACTTGCTCCATCCTCGTCTGCAGACTCTACCTGCACAGCCATTTGGATCATCACGCAAAGCACAGCAGAGAACTGATCCAACTGAACACAGCCCACTTCCTCACCTCTGCCCCCCAATAAACCTCCACCCTGATGATCCACTTTACCATGTGAACTCTTGTGCACTGGCACAAGGCAGAAGGTGCTGGCAAGCAGCAGCCAAAGTGGGTAGTTTACAAAAAGCCAACAGACACACCAGCTTCAGAGGAGCAGGTAAAAGCCACCTGGAGGCTGTCAGAACAGTACAACAGCTCTGCACACATCAGAGAGAGCTCTTCAGTGAGCGAGCTGCTGGAGCCTTGCTGTAACAGGCAGAAGAGGTAAATGCTTGTGTCCTACACCCCCAAACACCCACTGCACAGATGGAACAGTAAGAAGACAGCCCTGATGCTGGCTGCCCACAGCTGGGAGACCGGCACTACAATTGCTCTGCTGAGAACAGCAAGGGCCCTGTCTCCATTACAAACCACCGTGATCACACAGCTGAGGCAGCACTGAAATCAGGACACACAGGACAAGGTGAAGACTGCACACATAAGATCTGGGAAGTTTACAGGACTGTCTTGAGATTAGACCCCATAATACAGACACCCATTTTCAGCACAGCCCCTCCAGAGGCAATCAAATTGAGCTCCAGCCCAGCCTCCAGCTGAAGTGTGCAATCCCTGAAGAAACTCAAGACTGAGTGACCTCAAACGATCCTGCTATATTTGTAAAATCATGTGTGAGGAGATGTCCTCCAACAATCCTATGACTTTCACAGACATTACACCACCAGACCAGCTCCCTAAAAGAGAAAGGAATCCATGTCTCCAGCACAGAAAATGGGGTTGCTTTCTGAAGGCCTAGGGCCACAATCTCAAAGCCAAATGCATCCAAAGAGAAAGCCATGCCTCCAGCTGGTCCAACAGAACCTTACAAGCTGTTCACGACTGACATTTCAAGCTGGTACAAAGCTCCCCAGACTCTCACTTCTGTGATTTCAGGATGTGCTGCAGAACTGCTAAGTGGGCAGCAAACTTTCTGCAGTAGAAAGAAGGCTGTGCTCCTCCATGGCTGGCACTGAGCAGCTGCCAGGACAGCTACGAAATATGGTGGCGCACCAGCTGGAGAAAGTAATGTACTAAATGGAAAGGAAGGCTGGGAATGGCCTCAGACATTCTAATGGTGAAACTGCACCCACATATAAATTACTAGGAGACCACACTGTTGTGTGAAAGGGCACCTTGTCCACCTTACTGTGCGTTCCCACTCCTGATCTAAGACACCTGCTCACAGTTTGTTTATTTGTTTTGAGTTTTTCTGCAGGTGGGCTGAGCACTGCAAATTGTTTTTCATTCCCAAAGCAGCAGAATGTCTGGTAAGCAGCTGCAAGAAAGGGAACTGCACTGGCATGAAAATCCTAACATAAATTATTTCATGACAAGTCACTGCCAAGCTACGATTTCATCGCTTTAATGAGAGCACCCACCAGACCAACGTGCTCCAAAGGCACAGGCACCATCAGCTCTGCATGAATGATGTACCCCAGCCCCCACAGCTGTTCCCTCTGTGCTTCGTGCTCCCACAGAGGACAAGCCTAGCTGGCCACAGGAGCGTGTCACCAGCCTGCCACAACAGCACGGTCATGGCACGGAGTAGCACAGCTGGGGCCCTCAGCAGAGAATTCCCCACTGCCACCCAGAGCAGCAGGAGCCAGGACATGCACAGGATCACTCAAAGGACGCAGCAGACGTGATACTTATGGATCTTTGCCTGGTTCTCAGAAGCTGGGCGTATCTGTATTAACCACATTCCCTGGGCAGACTGTGCTCTCAGCAGAAAGGGGATACAGACTTATATGGACTATATATAGATAAGGCTTCCTAAGAATCTCCCAGTGGGGGTTATTCTCTGCTCTATATCTAGATCTGGCCTAGTGCCTGTTGGGAAACACGTACCAGACAAGTGCATGTGCAAACTGCAGCTCGCTTCAGCCATAAATGAGAGCCCTGCACTAGAAACTCCTGAAACACAGGCCAGAACCACATTATGAGCTCCATGGTTTTCCCATGTCTCCATTTACAGCCTTCCATGTGTCTCCTTGCAGAGATAAAGATCCCTTTAGAGATCTCTCTCCGACACATGATATTTACTTGCCAGCAGTGAGGAGCACCTCCAAGCCCTTGCACAGCAATGGCTTTGTAGAAAAATAAAAAGAGCAGGAAAAAATTTTGAACAGTTGAGCTCAACAGAGCAAAGGGATCTGATGAAAGCAGTGTCTTTCTTCAGAAGATTTTAAACAGCAAAATAAAGTGCTTTGTTGAGCAGTGAACATGTTTCACTTCACTCTGCACACACAGGCATACCCTTCATGTCCTGCTCCTTCACAGCCTCACGCCTTCAAACCTCCACCTCTCCCCGCCAACACACATTAAAAAAAAGTCATCCTGGATCACCAGGTTTGATCCATTTTTTTTTTTCCTTCTTTTTAGAACAAAACCAACTACCTCCCTGAGGTCCAGAAGGACCTGCAAGCTATGTAGGATTTGGATAAACACCAACATTCCCCCTTGGCTAGTCCCTTTCACTTTCCTCCTACAGGCTCCAGAGCACCTGACTGCCAAAAAGGCAAACAAGCAGGAGAGGGGAGTGGGTTTATCATCAGACCAAACTAGAGCTTGGGGAGGGAGGTCCCACATGTTAGAGCACTGGGGGAAAAGTGGCTGAACTGCCATTTCCCAGCAACAGCAAAGCCATCACATTTATTTGTTTGGATGAGCCACAGCAAGAAACAGGACAAGGTAAAGAAAACCTCACAGTGCCCAGGTGCTGTTCCCTGCCCAAATAACACATACCATCCTTGGGATATTTCCCAGCCCATTCAAACACTGATGAGACAAACAGTTAACTCTCCAAACCAGTACAAAGGCTATGGATGAGGAGCACACTTCGAAGGACATCAAAGCTGATATTTTATGCTAATCCATCTGCTTACAGGAGAACAAATGCCATTTTCCTTGACAACTCTTCTGAAATCAGATCTGAGCAACCAAGAACATTTCAAACCCTTTTGAAACATCAGTAAACCAAATGCTCTTACTTTCAGTGCAAAAATTCCCAGGAACAGCAGCTCATTCAGTGACTTCCACAAAGCATACAACCCCCAGGAACTGCACCCAAAACACAGGCACTGCCACACACACCCCGAGCCAGGTGAGCACCTGAACACTGCCTGGCTTGAAGACCCTAGCTCTGGTTTATACACACGAGAGCCTCCACCAAGTAAACTTCACAGCATGCAAAAGCTGCTCTCAGTTTTACTTTTGCTGCGTGCTTTAAAAATTAGACTGCTTTCCGGCTGGAGCAGGGGAAGCATTTAAGCTCCTGATCAAAAATAGTTATTGCCCTGCAAGTAACTGTGCTGGGAGGCAGCCTGGCCTGCAGACTTGCAGCTGCTAGATGAGAAGGAACAAGCAGGCCACCTCAAAAGAAAGGCACAGCTTGTGACAAGCGACACAGCCACATAAAGCTCTGCAGGAAAGGCTGAAGTGGTTCTAGAGGAGGAAATGTGTTCTAGACTCCAGCACACAACAAGAGAGCCCACGCATCTGTTTTTCCAAACAAAAGGAGCTCGTCTCCTCCTCACCTGGAGACCCTCCACTATAGCTGCACCAACCCAAGGACAGGGTCTTCATGTGTGGTAGCCCCTCATTTTTGAGGGATCCCTTCTCCAAGGATACTGGCTGCAGCAAGCACAGCACGCTCATCAGAGCTCTCTAGGCAATTCATTATTTTAAACAAATGAGTGATTAGCAAGGATCCACTCTCTCCTTGTGAAGCTGGCTGCATGCCCTGCAAGCCTCCACATCACTGTACAGTATCATAATCCAATTAAACCTCACCATGAGAGAAGCTTCACGCTATCACATTCAATTAGCCAGTTAAGCCTCTTATCATCTGCACGTTAGGATCCATTCGGACTGAAACTCCCCCAGCACTGATTGGGAATCCTTCAGCCAAACAAGGACACACAGATGTCACATCTGGAGCTGCAGGAGGACCATACAGCTTAGGAAATTCATACTGCTGGCTTACAGGGAGGGAGGAACACAGGAAAAATAAAACACAGTGACCAGTTCCTGTCCACTCACAGTTACATGCTGAGGTGACTCGCTCCCCTTCATTCTCCTGCTCCCCAACTTCCCAGGGAAATGGGTCAACTCTGAAGGAACTCAAGGGGCCCAGAGGAATTTCAATGGAAAGGCAAAGGCTAATAGAGGACCTGGCAACAGAGAGTCATCTGGCAGCCAGCCACCAATTCCATAGGAAATACCCTCCCTAGAAGGTCACCATAACGGTGGCAAAATTTGGCCCAAAAGAATTGGAAAAAGCTGCCAAGATGTGACGCAAATGAAGCCAGCGAGCAGGCCAGCTTCCTGCGTGAGGCCAAAACACGGAGCGCTCTTGCAAGAAAGAAAGATTAAGGGTTGCAAGGAACATAATGGCCTCTTGTAACAGCTGAGTTGTTGCCTTTCTTTTCTTGGCAGAAAAGAGGGATGTTTTGTTGCTGGTTGATTAATCTATTATGCAAATCATTTCATAGCTAATTTGATACAGCCACAAGCTTGCCACAGAAATTGTCCGCCTGCTCAGAGCTGATGAAAGGTGGAGCATCAACAGCTCCATTTGACAAGCACTTTTATTTCCTGGACAAGCAGCTGCAGGGTCACCTCCTGCCAAGCAGGGCTGCAGGAGCACAAGCCAGACCTGCCAGGGACATGAGGGGAAGGTCCTTTGGGCATCCTCACTTCGTGGAAGGCAAGGAAAGAGGCCTTTCAAAAGAGCAGCCCACTCCTTCCACTACCAACATCCTTCTGTACTGGGCATACATAAAGCATCCAGGTGAAAACCATGTAAAATCCGGCTAGCAGCTTTGAGATTTTAAAATCTATTTCAGAGCCGTTCTTGACATGCATAGCTTCACCTTAAAAGATGACTCAAAATAGGTCTAACTGGAACTCTGACTCCAACAAACCACTCAGCCTCTAGACAGAACACTTCCACTGAATAATACAAGCATCCAAATTACATTCAGCAGTATCATACAAAGATAGGATTTACATGGGGAGTACTTAGGGATCACGTGGGTTTGATCTCTTCCCCAAAGACTGAGGAGGAGAAATAGGATGTTCTAGCTCCAAGAAGGGTTGGTTCTGGCCACTGCGCTTTACTCCAAGCAATTTATGTCCATTGCTCAGCTGTGGATGATTTTCCTCATGCATCTCACACATTCAGCATCACCTAAGTGATATTTTTAAAGCCTGTCCTGTGCCCTCATTTGTATTCAATTTCCTTACAAGGTAAAATGTTAGGCATTTCATGCTATTCAAACAAAGTCAAAACAAAGCCTCCAAATAAGCACTGCTGAAACGTACCTAGTCATCTGAGTAATTAGACATTTTCCTAGTTCCAAATGTACTGAAAAACTATTGTCAGCTCACAATGAACGTGCCAGAAGTTATCCTAACCAACAACAGTTCTCTCCTAAATGTTAGCATACCCACAGAATAGAAAGTTAAGATACATTTAAGTTAATATCTCTCCCTACCTGAATTAACCAGTGTTTTTAATTATGTAGCATCATCTGATCATAATTATTACTCCAGCAAGTTGTTCACCTTTCTCTGATGATACGATGCACAGTTGCCATTGCTCAAGCCAGGTCAGAACATGCTCTCACTGGCCAAGAGAAGTTCCCATTCCCAGTGTAGGCATGCATCCCTCACACCAAGGGACAGTGTTTCACCTCCAAGTGAATTTGTAGCAAATCCTCATGGGGAAGAGTCAGCTGTGGACTTCACACAGGTAGGTCACAAGGCCCTGAACACTGCTAGTAAAAGGAATTACTACGTATGGGTATAAACCTG
Source organism: Corvus cornix cornix (assembly GCF_000738735.6). NCBI lineage: Eukaryota > Metazoa > Chordata > Aves > Passeriformes > Corvidae > Corvus > Corvus cornix. The sequence goes on from NC_046338.1 coordinate 24,730,092, forward strand.
CAGATTGCTGGAGTGGCTCCATGCCCCAGCAGTCCTCACTGTGCCCCTCCTGGTCACACATCTGTGGTGCTGTCACCTTTACATGCTTACAGAGCCCTCTGCAACTCATTAGCCCCTCCAGGAAGCAGACAGCCAGATAGGTCAGTGGAAGAAGATGGGAGCTGGCAGAGAGAGGAGCACATAGCCTGGGGCATGAGCAGGATCCACTCAGCTGCCGTGAATCCGAAATCTCACCCCCATCAGTTTCCACTGCCCCTGGGGATGCCTGTACCAGGGCTGGTGTGAATGTCCGAGTGTTGCACAGCCATTCCACAGCACTGAGCAGTCACATCCCTGCACCCCCAACCTCCTGTGAGTCCAGGGGATGTGTGTGGATTCCTTTCACGTTTCCTGACCCAGCAGGCAAGCTCCAGAGGTGAGCAAACATATGAAATGTTCAGGCAGTGCCCAGTCAACAACCTCAGATCTCCAGCACCATCTTTTCACAGGTCTGTTCCACAGGCTTCTTCCTTCATGTCCCCAAGGGACACTGGGTCATACCTGCTCCACATCCAGTTTGGTCTCAATCCGCTGAACTTCATTTTACAGTTCAAAGCTAAGCAGCAATTTTTACAAGTTTGTGACAATTAAGGCAGTAGCCTGAAACAAAACCTACTCCAAATGGGAATACTGGTTATTACTGCCTTCTCTTGCTTCAGCAGACCCTTCCAACAGAACCTTCCCCCCAAGACCACTCTTCCTCTGGACAACCTCCACATGGTGCCATCTCCTCATGAGGCTCCTTCAAGATGGGACAGTACTGCATCCTGCCATTCACACCTACAGATTCATCAAAATATTGGAAAGTAAAAAAACCAACATCAAAATCTACAGAAAAATTCTGAGAGGAAAAGGTGTTGATTCTCTCACTGCCATGCAGCAAGAAGATTACTCTCAGTGTTTACAGGTGGTAGGGAGAACTTTATGTAGTGTAACCTTCCTCAAAGGAAAGTCTTTCAGTGCACAGAAGAAAGAAACAGCAGGAGAAGGTAGGCATCTCTCCCTTCTGGTATGCAGTGGATACGCCCAGATAGTGAGACATTTTGAGTCACATTTCTGGGATGACTAAAAGAAAGTAGTTGCACTTCAGAAGCACTATGGTCAAACCTCCCAGGAGCTACATGTGCTGAAGAATAAATCAGAAAATCATTTCTGCAGATGGCAGAAGAGTAAGAGAGGCTAGAACAAATGCAAAACACTACCTCACCTTATGTTTCACTCTAAGCACACAACTGCAGAACAACACCACGACTCTTCACTATTATTCTTCCTTAAGTTTAGACGCAGCCTTTTCACACAAGGAAACTCCATGGATGCACCAAGGCAGCCTTCCAGATTTTGCTGACACCCCACCCAAGCTGAATGGACTTTCAGAAAATGACCTACCAGAGTGTGTTGAAGAGCAGTGCCTTCAAGATCTCCCTCCCACAGTCCAGCTCCCAGCCATCATCTGGGAAGCATACACACATCCAGATGAGGCCCTCCACCTCAACACCCACCCACACAATTTAGAGCAGTGCAGGCACAGACCACTTCAGGCACTGCTTCCACCCAGTGCCCCCTGCTCCAGCTTACGCTAGGAGAAACAGCATAGAAATGGGGTAACGTTTACTGAACCAAAAATAAAAGGAAGCAACATTCCTTCCCCAAACACATGCTCCTCTTCATGAATCTTCTGACTTTGTGCCAAGTTCAAACCTCTTCTCTGCTTGGAAAGCCCATCCTGCCAACAGAAACCCAGAAGGGAACTCATAACTGGTGGAAATCTCAGAAGAGACCAAGGCAGTTCCACAGCGTTTGACCGCACACCAAGGCCCAGTCTCCTCCACATCCGCCTCTCACGTCCCAACAGACGTTTGCTGGGACAACAAGCTCATTTGGGATACGGTTTCCCACGCAGAAATTTTCACTCTAGTAACTCTCACTTTAAGATAAGGACTCCTAAATGCTGCTGTGCCATAGTAAAAATGCTTACAATATGAGCTTAAAAGGCAGAGGCAGTGGTGTAACTTAAAGGCTTTCAGACTCCTGCTTTCTCTGAGAGAAGGATTTGTTGCAAAGCCTGCAATGAAATGCAAAGCATGACGATAAATGATTAGAAACAGCAACACTGACTGGAGACTGCTGCAAAATTCGGTATTTGTCCAGCACACACCTCACCATGCTATAGGACCAACATCCCTGCAGAACCTGCAACCTCAGCTGCTCCTGCCCTCACTCTGGGTTAACAAAAGCCACTTGGCACCCACAGCTACAACTGCAGACCTGTCACACGCTGCAGCCTGTATGCAGCCTTTGCACACGTGCCCAGCCCATGGGGGGCACTGCATGTGCAGCAGAAAACTCCTCATCTGTGGAAAGACAGGCTCATTTGGTTGGCAGCAGCAGATGCAGCAGCTGGATGTCAGCTTATCCCCCTGGCTCTAGGGAAAAACGGCACGCAGGAACAGCAGGCAAAGGTGATGGCAACAACGGGGCTGAGAGCAGAGGGACCCCCTGCTACATACAAACTCCCTCAACCGAAAGCTTTGTTCCTAGAAGGTCCCAAATGGCCCAGGTCTTCCACCAATGCCTCAGGGCAGGCAATCTGAGCACTTTCATCATCCCCTGCTTCACAGCTTGCTTCAGCAACTCCAGACTATCCCCCTCAAACCCCAGTTCTGTCCCACCTGCCCAGATATCCACATGTACTTTACATTCCCCAGATTCTTTCAGGCACCTCAACCAGCTGCCTCCAATCTGCTGCCCACCACAATTCCAGCACGCAGGACCCACCCTAATTGCCATTCTGTGCACCCCACCCCCTACCACATCAAAGCAGGGTCAGTGTCCTTACACTGCATTTTCTGGTCATCTACAGACTTGCAAACAAGCAGGCTATGTTGTGAGCTCGTTTGCAGATCTGCAAGTATCAGCATAAATGATAATGCAGAATGAAAAATCCTTGACAGTGTCGGACATTTGGGCTTTTATTTGTTTAACAGCCACTATTACAAGGTTGGATGAGATGGAAACCCAACTGCCTCCCTGTAGTAAAGGGTGCAATGGAGAGAATTGTTTTCAGAGCAGTGCTATGAGATGCCTCCATGTCCTCTGCACAGCAGGGACAATGCCAGTTGTGCTGGAACCACAGAATCACAGAATGCTTTGGGCTGGGAGGGACCTTAAAGATCATTTAAGTCCAACCCCATGCCAGGAGCAGGGACACTTTCTTGTCTAGTGCAAAAATGAAAAAGCACCAACTGCTCCTCCAGCTATTCTCATCCAGGCAACAACTTCCATAGCAAAGGGACTCCTTGAAGAGGGGCACATTCCCCTGGGTGCCAATCCCTTCCCAAGATCTACCGTTGCAGAAAAGAAAGGCAGAACGAGACACAGGCTGAGAAGGTTGCTGCTCAAGGCACTGCTAGCACAGATAAGGTATTATAAACCAAGATTACCTGCAATTGAAGGACTCAGGTTTGCTTCTACCCCTCTATCTTCCTGCCCACGATGTCAAACCACTACGACCATGGGCAGTGTTTATGCCGAGACAGTTACTCGTCCCTGCAATACGGGGGCATGGCCACCAAGTCCACCCTGCTATCTGGATGGCGCAGAAGACAGAGGGATTTGGGGGGTTTGTAAAGCTTGCAAAGCTTTACGTTCCTGCCAGGTCAGCCTGATGACTCTGTTCCTTTTCTGCTCGCTCACTATGTCCTCGTTTAAAACAAAACAAAAAAAAAAGAGAATGAGAAGCGCTTCAAAGATTTTTGTCAGGCAAAGATCTGTCTCAGGCATTCTGTTCTGAGCTAGACTTGAAGAGCGCAAAATTTATAAAAACTAAGAGGAATGCCTCCCATGCGGGCTAAAAACAGCGCAGGCAGGGACCACGGCCGCGTGTTTACACACACCAGAGGCGGGGAAACAGACGAGACGGGGACAGGGTGAAAAACCAGCACTGGAGAAAGCGATGCCCAACCCGAGCCCATCCCTGTGGGGCATTCCCAGGGAAAGGCGCCGTTAACAGGATACTCCCTGAGGATGGCGGGGCTCGGGGGAAGCCCCAAACCCTGCCACCAGCACACATCCCACGCTAGGGGTTTGAGGGGGGACACTCACTGTGAAGGTGACCCCCTCACACACCTGACATAAACGGCAGCAACCCCCCCCACCCTTTTTAGGGTCGGGGGTCCCTACACCTCCACCCATCCCAAAACCCATTGAAGGGAAAGGAGGAGCCGTGCCCGTTACTGCGGCAGAGGCGAGGGGTGGGAAGGGACCCTGAAATTACGGGAAGGACAGCACAGGTGCTGCGAAAGGGGGCTGAGGAAACAGCCGCGAAGCCTCGGGGAGGAAGGGGGTGGGGTCCGCGCCCTCGCCCTCCCGTTACCTGGGGACGCAACTGGGGCTGGAACCGTCGATCTCCCAGGTGGCGAAGAGGTTCATAGGCACGGGCCGCCCCAGGGCCCCGGTGCCGCCGGGGAAGCTGAGGCGGCTCCGCTCCGCCGCCGCCGCCATGGCTGTGCCCGCCGGCCTGGCGCGCGCCCACCGGGCCGCCGCCACCGCCCCGCCCCGCCCGCGGGGGGCGCGTCACAGGGGGCGGGGCTAAGGGTGCAGGGGCGGGGCTGGGCGGTGGGCGTGGCTATTTGGCAGGGCGTGGCTTGAGTGTGGGCGGTGCTCCCTGAGGAGGGCGTGTCCCTGCTGAGGGGCGGGGCCGTGTAGGGGGCGTGGGCGGGTCTTGTTGGCGTGGTCAGAGCGGGGGCGTGTCCTTGCGGAGGGGCCGCGTCTGCTCTAAGCGGGCGCGTCTGTCCGTGGGGGCGTGGCCATCGCGGAGGGGCGTGGCCTGTCTTGCGCATGCGCATCCGGTGCCGCCGCACCTCCCACAGCCGGGCGGAAGTGCCGGTGGCGCGGCGGCCGCGGACCGGAAGCGGCGGTGGCAGTTTCCGGGCGGCTCCGTGGCAGGGCGGGCGGCGGGCGCGACTATGGTGCTGCTCACGATGATCGCCCGCGTGGCGGACGGGCTCCCCCTCGCCGCCTCCATGCAAGAGGACGAGCAGGTGGGGCTGGCGGGGCGCGGGCGGGGAGGGGCCGGTGTGTCGGTGAGGAGCGGGCGGAGGGCGACCCACCGGGACCCGCGCAGTCCCTTCGCACATCAAGGCGGCTCTGGCACAAGCGTTTCCCTCCCGGTGGTGGCGGGAGGGAGGCGGAGAGCCGGCCGGTGCTGTTAGGCTGGTCCCGGCAGTCCCGGAGCCCCCCCGGTGTTTCTCCGGTACCGCCCCAACAGCCCGTTCTCCTCCCTCCCTGCCCTCTCAGTCAGGCCGCGACCTGCAGCAGTACCAGAGCCAGGCGAAGCAGCTCTTCCGCAAGCTGAACGAGCAGTCCCCGACGAGATGCACCCTGGAGGCAGGAGCCATGGCTTTCCAGTGAGTATCGGGAGGGATGTGGGGGATACTGGCTCCTCTGCCGTGGAAACAGGCGAGGGCTCTTCTGAGTCAGGGTGAGGGTTTGTTAGAAGCGGGGCTGCCTGGAAGAGGTGGCCTGTCAGCCCCGCTGGAGTGCAGTAGCTGTGGGAAGGGGAGAGTGTCTGAGTTGTCACTGCTTGGCACAGGTATCTGGCACTTGATTTTCATCCAGGGTCATAGTTCTGCCTTTGCAGAAGACAATACAGGTTCTGTTCCCTTTCAGGTTTTTCTGCTTGTTTGCACTCTCTGTTATAACTTCACTGTGTCTTCTGGACCTCCTGTATCTTGTCTTTAAAGAGATATGTCCTTGGTAAAGCCAGCCTAGCAGTACCACTGTGAGTTCTTCTGGCACAGGATTGTCCTCTCTGTGCCCTGTGGGAGCCCAGCTTTTCATGCATTAGAAGCACACGGAGCAGCTCTGAATATTTTTATTATTATTGTCTGATGTCTGGCAAACTTCCTTCTCTCACCTTGTAGACTCAGTCTTATTGTTGCTGGATTTGTTGGGTGTGTTTAATGAATTTCCTAGACTGTTTGGGTGCTCTCGACTTAAAGCACTTTTGGCATTCTCCAGTAGTACACCTGCAAGGGAGCTTGGATGTGGAATAAGGAAAGCTTACAGAGAGTACAGGTCAGACATCCATATTCCTTAATCAGTAGCAGGGGAGGTGGAGAGGCAGGTGAACAGAGGGGGAATTGACAGTCACTGAAAGGCAGGAAAGCTCATGTGTGAGAAAGGAAATGCTTCTTTCTGTGACATGTCATTACCTGGCAGAATAATGCCTGAGAACTTAGTCAAGGTCCTGTCAGGAATCAGAATTGTGCCATGACAGGAATACTTGTTACAAGTCTCTGAGATCAGATGCTAGGTGAGGTCTCCAAGCCGAGTTGTGCAGTTGTGGCAGGAATGATTCCCACATTTGGCACCACTTCTGCCATGCCACTAGCAGCAGGATCCCTCTCAGTTTCCATGTGATTCCGGGTGACTGGGTGTGTGTTTATGGCTGGGTGAGGGGGTGGTGGCCTTTGAATGCAGGGCAAGGTTGGCTTTAGGCCTCTGCTCCAATAACAGGAGCCCTTTAGCAAATCTCCCACCCTGTCCCTTTGTTCAGAGATTCGGCGACATGGAAAGATGGGAACAGGCGTTTTATGGATGGGCAATCTTTGGCAAAAGCCCTGAGGTTCTGAGGGATACTTTTCTTGTGGTTGTCTTACATATGGTAACTGCGACAAGATTTTAAAAAATCTTTTCTCTGGGCTTCTGGTTGCCTTTGATAGGGAGTTACAGTTGCCAAAGGATGGCCCCAATTGGCCTGGCCGTCCCTATCTCCTGTTGGATTTGGATGTTGTTGCCAGAGTTAACTGCTAAGTGCTGCTCTTCATCCTGTTTTTTCTACCAGTTAGAACTTCATAGAATTTAAAAACTCCCTCCTCTTTAAGTGTTTCCTTGGCACAGCATGGGTGTAGCTCTGACTGGCAATGAAGCCTTGGGAAAGAGCCTGTGTAAATCCCAGTAAACTCCTTCTTGAGTTACTTCCATGATGCAAGCCGAGCGATGTCTGGGAAGGTGGCAACACTTGCTCAGGAAATCAAAGCCTCTTAGTGATGGCTGTAATGTCACCAGTTCTGATGAGGAGGGAGGGCTTGGGCAGGCCTGTTTTGACAGCTGTCTCAAAGGAACAGCCAGCTTACCTGGCTGGCAGACAGGCAGGGACAGCAGTGTTCCTCCTTCTGGGTTGAGTTAGTCCCTAGATAGGTTTTGCTGGCCATTGGCAGCTGCTGCTGCAGAGCACTCGCAGCTGCCTCCTTTGAGGTGGGACATTACAGCAGGACCTGTGTGAAAAGAATACTTTCAGGTCAGAAAACTTCCTCTACAGGAAGAGGAGGTAATGGGGCAATTTGAGATTTAGTCTAAAATAACGCTGACCGATGACCACACTGCTCGTTAACTCAGCACACCAATTTTTTCCTGCCAAATCAGAGCTCTGACTGCTGAGGGCAGCGCAAAGCAGAACAGAGCATTTTGTGGTGGGAGTTAGTGTGGCCAAGGGTATTGCTGAACTTGCTGAGGTGGTGTTGAACATCTTTAGCTTCATCAATTCAAAGCAGAGCCAAGCCTTGCTGAAACATGAAGTTTAAATTGTGACCACTTAAGTGATTTCTGTCAAATGAAATGCCCAGGCTTCAGCTGCAAAAGCTGTGTCACCCTTTCAGCTGCAGCACTGGGGGCTGTCCAGGTACAGGAACACTGATGGCATCTGCTGTGCTGTCAGTAAGCAGGTGACCTTTGGCTGCTGGATGGCTGAAGTGATTCTTACCTGTTGTTTAAAAGCAACCCTTGGCCTTTGCTACTGTTACCAGGATAAAGCTTTTCTCTCTCAAAATGTCCAACATGATTACGAGAAACCTAATGACTGCACTCAGTGTGCAGTTAACAGTGGCAAATGGCCACATCTGCCCCTCGTGTGAGGACATGCAGGCAGCTGCTGTGCTGAAGCTTGGAGGTGGACACAAAGTGTAAAACTGAGAAGCCCTGCTGTGCAGGAGCTCTGGTCTGAACTTGACAAAATTGTCTGAATCTGGGGCAGAGTTAGGTGAGCTCGCTCTCTGTGGTGCTGACAGACACCAACTTTAAATCCATCATACTGAATATCACATCAGGGAGAAGCAAGTGGGAAGGGCAGCTGAAGAGCTCCAGGCAGGACCAGGCACAGATAAACAGAGCTGTGGTGATGGGACATGTTCCTGAGAGTGCTCTCAACTGGAGAGTGCTGCTCCAGCAATGCTGTCAGAATTCTCTTCTGACACTGGTTCTCCTTATTTCAGAAGATTTGCTCAGGTCTTGCTCGTCATGGCAGTGGCTAAATCAAGCTCCAGGTGATGATATATGGCAACCCCAATGTGTCAAGCAGGTGTCCAGGGGTAAGGGAAGAACAGAGGCTTGATGATGTAGTGTAGGGTTAGTCTAGGCACTGATGTGGTCCAAGCTGAGGAACATAAAAAGGAACAAAGGCCATGGGCACATGGGGGCATGCTGTGGAATGGATTATGGCAACTGGAGTTTCTTGCTTCTGATTGGGGTAGATCAGTTGTTGATTGAAGGCTGGCAGGGTTCACACACAGGCCATATAGAGGCAGGAGAAATGGATACTCCTGAGCCCAGGAACAAGTTGAGGATGGCTAATTCAGAGGACATGGCCCTGTTGGGGTATCTGGAGAAACAGTGGGGAGTGGGGGGAAGTTGTTTTGTAAGCCTGATGTGTCTATTAATAAAATTTTTAAGCTGCTTATTTTACTATGGTGCCCTGAGGACTGGATCATTTCTTTAATATACTGCTAATCTTTATGCTGACCAGACTAATGCTTAATGGCATTATGCAGAAAGTCAAAGGAAGGTAACCTAAAAGTAGCATTCACACTCCACTCTGAAGAATATAGATAAGCATTCAAAAGTGTTTACAGGGCTGTTTACTGTCTCCACCCCCTTGGTTTTGGTGGGAGTATTGTAGCCTTTATTTTTATATTGACTGAGTGAGGAGGAAAATTCAGTCGGGAATGTGGAGCAGCAGAGTGATATAGTGAAGCCTAAATAATCTCAAGGTTGGTGGTGGGATGAGAAGAGGACCCATGTGCCCTCAGGTGCAGGGCAAACCAAGCAGCATTACACAGCAGCAGGTGTGTCAGTGTGTGCTTTGGGGCTCCTCACCTTGCAGCTAAAGAACTGGTAGCACGGTCACACCTACCCATGGCAAGCCTGTAAGGTCACCAGAACCCATCTAGCACCAATACTCTTCCCCAGGTGCCCTTGAGGTGATGCATGTGCATAGCAGCACCCCTCCAAGAGGATGGTGGTGGTGGAGGAAGGGGATATCCAGCCCTCCAAAATGGAAAGGGACAGCTGGTAGTCACTGGGTGGCTTCCTAGCACACTGAGACCAAATTCCTGTGTGTCTCCTCATCTCAGTGCCTCAACTTCCCATTTGTGGGCCTCAGGTACTTGGCTATGCTGCCAGTTAGAGATGTGTTGGCCACCTTCCCCTCTACTCTGCTGGCAAATTTTCTTGTGCTCCCCTCCTCCTGACTGCAGGGTGTTCTCTCTTTTATAGTCCAAAATTATAACTCTTTTGTTGCTGGTATTTTGTTAAGCTCATGGTATTCACAGGCCAGCTTCTGTTCAACTGAAGTCAAAGCCCAGGACTGTTGGCAGGCATGTAGGGTCTGAGGCTACAAGAAAATTTACTTTGGCCAAAGAAAAGATAAGCTATTGCTTTGCAGAAAGGTTTACACTTTATCCAGTTATAGAAAACCTGAAGTTCTTGTACCCAGTTCTCATTGCCTCATAGGAAAAAAGGTATGCAGGGTGGTGCTTGATAGGATAGGTTAAAAACTGATTGATTAATGCTCTGTCTGCTGTTCTTTTAGCTACATCATTGAGAAAGGAGTGTGTTACCTGGTCCTGTGTGAAGCTGGATTCCCCAAGAAACTGGCCTTTGCTTATCTGGAAGACTTGCACTCAGAGTTTGATGAGCAGCATGGCAAGAAGGTTCCAACAGTGTCCAGGCCCTATTCCTTCATTGAATTTGGTGAGGTCCCTCTCCCTATGGCTAGGGAAACTTCTTGCTGGGAGGGAGCAGCAGCCACAGGATTCTCTGCAGCTTGTCCTATAGAATTGACAGTTCAAATTCTTCTTGGCACTAGAGACACGGGTGTTCTGAGCAGGAGAATAGAGAAGTGGTAGGGAAATGGTACATGTCCTCAGATTCTGATGACCTGCTTTTAGTCTCTTGGCCTCACTCCGGGGAATATTTGCATGTAGTCTTCTGGCTGTCTCAGCAATGCTCCCACTCCTGCAGCAGCCAGGCTGCTCTGTGTTAGGTGAGACTCCCCCTGATAGCCCTATCTCCTTCCAGACACCTACATCCAGAAAACCAAGAAGCTCTACATTGATAGCCGGGCGAGGAGGAACCTGGGCTCCATCAACACAGAGCTGCAAGATGTGCAGAGGATTATGGTGGCCAACATCGAGGAGGTCTTACAGCGAGGAGAGGCACTGTCAGGTACTGGGAATGGCCAATGTTTGGCGCACAGTTCTATGTCTCCTCGGTCAGCTGTGTGGGCAGAGTGTCCTGAAGAGAAAGGCTTGACCCTCCTGAGAAAAGCAGTGAACACAGTGAATGTTTCAGTTGGATCAGTTGTATTCTGAAACACCTGGCAGGTGCTTCTTTGGGGAGAGACCAGCACCTCACCAGCTTGGGTGGCTCTCACCCAGCAGGACAAGCACTAAAGCACTGCAGGGAGGCACAGGCCATGCCACCGTGTGAAACCACTGCATTTCCAGCTGCTCCTGAGAAACTTGTACACTTAATGTAACTTTTGGGGAACATTCAGGCAGTCCTGACTAACTTCTCTCCCCTTTCCCTTTAACAGCTCTTGATTCCAAGGCGAACAACTTGTCCAGTTTGTCCAAGAAGTACCGCCAGGACGCAAAGTACCTGAACATGCGTTCCACGTACGCCAAGCTGGCGGCTGTAGCTGTGTTTTTCATCATGTTGATTGTCTATGTGAGGTTCTGGTGGCTGTGAGCTGGCTCAGTCATGGAAGAGGGAAAGCCGGTAGCCTGGCAGGTGGATGTGTGCAGGACACTGTTCATGGGGGATGTGCATTAGAATCCACACAGGACCATCACTTTTACAGGAGTGTCCTGAAGTTGTTGGGTGACACCTGGCTACTGCATCTCTTAGTGGAGCCTAACAATAGGTGTAAAGGCTTGTTGACTGCAGGCTTTTCCTCTCAGGCAGTTTGCACTAGGATACTGCAGAGTTTGGCCTCCCAAGGTTCTTCCCCCTCCCGGGGCACTCTGGGAACAGTCAATCAGTGCTGTTTAGCATAATCACATTGTACATCCTCCTGTTGAGTAGCTCTAGTGGGAACTGGACTCTAATGAACATTCCTTGTGTTAGTAATGTTTGCTTTTTTAGAATCTGGGTCTGCAGTTATTTTTCTTTCTTTCTTTCTCAAGACTCCCCTGTTTGAAGGCAAATATTTCACTGTACATAAAGCAGCTTTCACCTCTGTCAGAATACCTGTCGAGTGTTCTGTGTCTGACATCCCAGCTTGTTACACTTTAAATTGCTTTAGGAAGAAATGGATGTTAAACTATGCCTTAAAATACATTCTGTCCAGTACTAGGAGGGACAGTGGAAGGCTTCTGTATTAACTGGTTCCTGCAAAATTAAACTCCGGATTTCTAAGTGTCCACTTTCCCTCTCCTGACAGCTGTGTGTGACAGTATGTTTCCACATGAACAGGGTGTGTAATTCAATGCTGTTGGAACGGGCACAGTGCAAACTATGTCAGCACTCTCTATTTTTCCCTTCTAGATGCAGATTCACTACATAATTTCCTTCCTTTTTATAACTGTGCTTTCCTTCCGAAATGTGTCAAAACTGCCAGCATTTCATCTCTGGGATCCTTGTTTTCTTTCTCCCTCTTTCCCCCACCCAAAACAACCAAAAAACCAAAACTGAATGTTGTTGTGAAGAAAAGGCAGTGTTTCTTTAAAGAACACTTCACATGAAGGATTAGAATAACTTTAAAACCGTGGAATCCTTTAGAAACACCACCTCTTTTTCCTGTGCTCACCTTCTCCCTACCTCACTTGGGAAGTTGAAACTGTAGGTGAAGAAAAACTCATTATGGGGCAATAGTATAGAGCTTCTTCTTTCTTGTGGGCCAATCTGTATATCACCACTGTAATGTGATTTTTTTAATTTTTTTTTTGGTCCACCTGTGCTAAGAATAACATTTTAGCAGTCAGATTTTGGTTTTATTAAAAAAAAAAGAGGAAAAAGCAACCCCAGAGGTCCGGCACTCTGCTGTACTCAAGTGCCTGCCACTTGGTAGAGGAAGAAAGTAGTGTCACAGAAGGAAGTTTCAGGACTTCCCAGCACCTTTGACAAGCACATAACCTTGTGTAGTTCTGGATGTATAAACTGTGAGCCTGGAAGTGTTTCCTGCAATGGGTGGGAAACAGCTGTTGGCCTGTCTGGGAATGCTCCCCAACTTGGCACCATGTTGGACTGGCAGAGGAGCAGTCAGCACTCGTCCACTGATAAACCCAGTAAATCTGAGCTGCCATGTAGTCTAAAGTAATCCAGTTTCTGCATGATGCCTCCAAGTGTTACTTTGTAGATTGCTTTATTATAATTATTATCATTATTTTAAGTCCTTTTAAGTGGTGTCCCTACCAGGTGAATGTCCCAGTGATGTAGGTCTGTGTAATGTAGGTGCTGGAAGGTCTCACCATTCAGACACCGACCGTCCGTGGATTGTTGTGATTGAGGGGGGTGATGTTTCTGCAGCGCAGGGCAGCTCAGGGAGCAGCTGCCTCCTGCAGCCCCAGTGTCAGCAGTGAAATAAATACTTCTGAAAAATCCCCTCTGCAGCATGGAGTGTCCTGTGTCTCTTTCCTGTGACCTTGGAGGATGCTTTCCTTCCTTCCAGGGACACAAGAGGGTAAAGACCTCATAGATGGAGCCACCTGGGATAAGGGCTCCTTTCAGGAGGCAGAACTAGTGGAAAGACATGAGCTTGATTGTTTTCTGGTGGAGACGCTGTGCTTTGGTTATAGCAGGGGTCTCTCCCTGCTGGCACATCTCTGCCTGGTGGCAGGCAGCCTTCTCAGCCTGGGTGGAACTTTATGGGGACAGTTTTGTGGCGATGCTGTTCATAGGGGGCACAGACACAAAGCAGCACAAACTGGGAGTGAGTGGGGTGTGTATCCCCCATGGGCTGCGCCAGTGTGAAGAGGGCACGGAGCTGCAAGTGCCGCTTGCCTAGAGGGAATACGAGGGGCCTTCCCCTCCGCAGGCCAGCGTGGGGCTCCAAGGAACACCTTACAAGCAATTCCTTCGCTGCGTTCAAAACACGGAGCCCCCCTTTCGTCCCTCGAAGAGCAGAGAGGTGCTGCTGCTGCTCCGTCCGAGGGAGGTGTGAACAGGGTTTGGGGTCTCTGCGCCTCCTGAGCAGCCAGGTGTGAGCTCAGCTCCTGTGCGGCTGCGTGGGCAGAGGGGAGGAGAACCCATTGCCCTTTTCTCCATGTGTGTCGTGACGGCTGCTCGTGGCTGGGCGAGTCCCGTGGCTCAGGGCTCCCTGCCCGGGTGTGCGGCGGCGGCGGGCCGCGTCCCTGCCGGCTCGGGGGTCGCGGTGCTGGCGGCGGCCGGAGCCGGCGCCGGGGCTCTGCCTGCAGGTGGCAGTGCCTGCGCAGGGCTGCGGCGCGGTGCGGGGCTGGGGACATAAAGGGGGCTCCTCCTCAGGGCACCCCCAGCTCCTCGCCATGCCCTGGCCTCCCCAAAGAGCCGCAGCCTCCCCGTGAAGGCGGGGATGTGCCTGCCAAGGGCTCCCGGACTGTGCCGCGCCAGGCAGCGCTGCCTGGCCTCATCCCATCGTGCAGCCGGGGTGCTGCGGCTGAGACGGATGGAGACACTTCCCGCAGGACTTTTGCCTGTCACCTCCTACCCAGCACCCTTTCCATTTTCACTTCTTTTTTTGAGCTGCCCCTCTACTTCCAGAGGCTCTGGAACAGTCTTTGCCTGCTGGATTCGTTGCTGGGCTTCTCCCCAGTTCCTGCACCTGCCCCCCTCAGCCTGGCAGAGGCATTTGTCCCACGTCAGGCACATGTGGAGCAGAGGGGAAGTGGGACCTGGCAGCAGTGCAAACTCCTGGCACCTCTGTAAGCACCTCAGCCCCTGCTCTTGGCGGGTCTAGAGAGCAGAGCAGAGCTGAGCTCTCCCTTCTCCCACAGTGTGCCCATTACCACCGGGAAACTTTTGGCACGGGATACAGGGAGAGCGCAAAAGAAAGATGATGGTTCTGAATGTCCTGGGAGCTGCTGGGCTCATCGTGTGAGCACAGAGTTAGAAAGCTGTCAGTTTTGGCTGTGCTTGCTGCTGGCACCGCTCAGCTCAGGTCTGGGCACCTCTGGGTGTCTTTGTGTCACGGGGCCAGGGGTGCTGCTGGGGACAGTGCCTGCTGGAGGGAGCAGGGCCTGTGTACCGGGGACATGGCTGTGTACCCCGCTGCCCACTGGGTGGTTTACACTGCTGGGCACGCCGGCATCGGGTGACGAGGGTTTTCTCCCAGAGTGAAGCAGCAAGAGCAGACAGGCAGAGCTGGTTCCCAGATGCTGCCAAACCTGCCATGGGTGTGGCACGGCACTCTGGAGAGTAAGAGTGCAGCAGGATGGCAAAAGCTGGCCGGGTGCTCCAGCCACCGTGTCAAATATAAACCAGGTCTCACCTGGCACAGGCTGTGGCCACTCTCTGCACTGTCACCACTCTGGGAGCAGCAGGGTTTTGGTTTCTGTGTTGACTCGGGCACCAGCTGCTTCCTTTGCTTTGAAGCAGCTCTTCACACTTGCAAACCCCTCTTTTGAGTAGGTTTTGAGAAAAATCCAGTTTCAGCATCTTTTCCTATGGGACCCCAGGGCAGTTTGGCCACAGATGGTTTCTGGAAGCTGTTTTGCCATGGGTAAATGTCCCAGTGGTGTGGAGGATTGCGCCTGCAGCACCTGCCCAGGGCACCCAACACCAGAGAAGTGCTTGGACAGCACTGGCCAGGGCAGCAGGGCTTGAAGTTCAGCCTTTGAACGCTCTAATCCTTGTTCTCCTTCCCTGGGTGGCCAGTGTGAAGCCACAGCAGCTCTGAAGGGCTCTGAATCCCACCAGGCTAGGGAGGGATGTACCACAGAGCCACACTGAGGAGCTCAGGAGGTGCCCTCTGCCCCTTATACTTTGCTCTGCTGTGTTACCTCAGCGTGACCTTTTGGAAAAGAAGATGTCGATTTTCTGCCACCTGAAAATGAAGGCTTTTCTGAGGGCAGGGTGCTGGCTTGGCAGCTGGCCAGGAACAGCTGACTGTGGGACCAACCCCCCTGCGCTGGCCTGAGTCAGCGCCACATCCTGCCCCAGAGCACCCCGAACTGCGCCACCTCCCGTGTCCCCAGTGATGCAGCTGTGCTGGTCCTGAGCACTTGGAAAGCCCCAGGGCAGGCCTTGGGTCACCTGCTTAGCCCCTGACCCCCTCCCCACTCTGTCCTAGTTGGTCACCCCAGACCTGAGCTCTTTTGGGGTCGCTGAGGATCCTGCACTGAGGAGAGGTGGGGTATAACTTCTCCACTGCAGATACCCTGCCTGCACTTCCTGGACAGTCTCTGACCCGTCTGCCCAGATCTATTCCTGGCTCTGCTTTCCTTGGAGCACTCATGCCACCTGCCCCAGCCTGTCCCCCTTCTCCCCCGTCTTGTGCAGCATTTGGGTCCCCTGCAGGGCTGCCCCGGGGTTTGCCCACAGCACCGAGCCTCGCAGAGCATCACATGGCTGCTCCCAGCTGGCTGCATTTATGTCTGAGCTCACAAACCCACGGCAGAGGATAAAGCAGAAGCTGGGGAGTCCCTGCTCCCCGTGCACACTCCAGCGGGGCTGTTGGACCCTGCCACGAGGCTTTCTCACAGCTCACGGCTGCATGGAGCAGTCCAGTGTGATTTTGAATCATGGCTCAGAAAACCCCTTGTGGCTGAGCCCCAGAGCTCTGCAGAGAGATGATAAACCTGTTTCCTCTGTCATTGCTTTTTTTTGGTCTTTTCCTTCCCTCTGCACCCCCCAGCCCTGCGGGTGCTCTCTAGCCACCCCAGCACACTCTGCTTCCCTGGCACGCTGCCCATGCTCACTGCAAACGGGATTCCCCAGCCCCACTGTGGCACAGCACCCGGAACAAAAGTGCACCCTCCCTTTCGGCCACAACTGGGGCCCCCCCAAACTGGCAGCAGAGACAGGATTTGCACAGAAAAGCAGAAAAAAACGTGCTCACTGGAGCGACAGTGACCCCAAATCCTACTCACTGGGACCTGCATGGGTTCCTGTGGTGCCCAAGCCTGGAGATGCTGAGCTGTGTGTGGCTCCTCAGGACCTTTTCTGGAGTTTCATGTTCCCCGCTTCATAGCCATGAGCCCCTTGCAGCTGTGATGCCCCTAGCATCCACCTTGGGAGAGGAGGGAACTCTTGAGCCCAGAAGGGACTGGGGGGCCTCTGGCACAGCTTGGCTGCAGAGCACCACAAGGCTCCTGCCTGGTGACAGGAGGGACATAACAGCCTGTCTGTGGACTGAGGCCAGGCTCTGGGTCCCATAGGAATAGAAGGAAGCCCCTATCCTGCTTTCCTGTGCCCCTACATGCATGGGGACCACACCTGATGGGGGCTGTGCCACATCATGCCACCAGAAGGGTGGCTTGCATGGGCTGTGCATGCACTGGGAGAGGAGCAGGATATGCCTGCTGCAAATCACTGCTGTAGCTACCTAGAGGCTGATGATTAAGAGGGAGAGTTACAGATTCCCTTTAATTCAGCCAGTCCTGGATACAGACCCAAAAAATGGAACCCAGTGATTGTGGTGAGCAGCTGCCCGTTCCTTGAGCCACGCCATCATTACAGTGCTGGCTGTGACCTGGAGGGTGACCACAAATCAGTGGATTCTTGTTGCATTGCATGCCCAGAGCCGGGGGCATTTCGGGAGCTTAATGGGCACTCTGTCCATCAGACCAACTTTGGTAAAAGCTACGCAACTCTATCTGCAATTTAAATACTCCAGGGGCTGCTGAGAGCAGGCAGCTGCGGGTAAGGCAGAGGGTACGAATTCCCCTGGCGATTAAGCAGCAGAGGCGGAGAAGGGAGCCCAGTGCATTCCTGCAGGGCTTGATGCAGGAATGCCTTTGCACTTCTCTGTTTCTTTTTAAGATGAGGCTGGCTGTCAGGTAAGGTAATCATGGCATAAGCCAAGTCATGTGGATCTTAAGAGTTTGCAGATGAGCCACAGGACAAGCTATTTGCAGCACAGGCACAAGGCTGCCAGCCCTGAGGATTTTGTTGGAAGCTTCTCTCCCTCCTGCTTTTCTGAAACCTCTTGGCTGCTGACATCCTGTAACTGAAATACCCTCAGCTTCCATTTTAATGGGGTTCCAGCTTTTCTGTTCACAAAAGAGAAAGCTGGGACATATGACTCAAGCATGTTTGTCCTAAGGACCCCAGATCAGGGGCAGGTTAAGAGGCAACACTTATCTGGGATAACATGTAAAACACTGGGATATAAGACAGGCATTGGGGTGTGGGCCTAACTGAGGTCTGAATGCCTGAACCACTGTCAATGTCACTGAAATGTTACTGCAAGAAAACAATTTATTCTGAGCAAGCCAATACAAAGCTTTTGAAATCAGCAGTTCCTCCAAGGCTAAGGACAGTACTGCCATGATCCACACTGACCAGCTACAGACACACGAAAAGCACCTCAGAATGCATTTTCATTGTTCAAATGCATTTTGCTTTCTGCAAGGAGAGCAGGGGAGAGCACTGCAGAGCCCTCAGCATGTCTGCCTGGCAGAATTCCCTGGCTGCAGAGAGGTGGGGCATTTGGGATGTGAGGAGATGCTGCCCCTGTGGGCTCTCCCTCTGAGAAAAGTGCACGGATGCTCTGTGGAGCAGGAACCAGATTCACGGCAGGGTGAGACTCCGAGTGAAGCCGCAGAGAGGGCCTGATCTCCCCCAGTCTTTGTCAGACGAAGTGCCAGGATTTCCCTAGTTGCTGGGGCCATTTAACTCTGCTGTGGATATGGAGCCTGTTCAGCTCTCCTAATCCCACCGCTGGCATCGCTTCCAGTGCCAGAGCTCACCCAGCCCTGTGCCAGGCACCCTGCCCGCCTCCCCTTGCCACCCTGGGCAGCCAGGGCTTGGTCCCCGCACATGGGTGAGACACTCCGTTGGCAAAGAGGGGCAAGGCATGGTCAGAAACCAGATGGAAACTGCAGGAAACCTTGCCAGAGCTCTCCAGTTCCTGTGTCAGCTGCTGGTCTTCTCTGGGTGGGAAACTGGGGGCGAGGTAGTGTGTAGTAGGGCTGCATGAAGATGAAGAAATACTGAAACACATTTTCAACTCTTCTGTATAGGATTTTTTGCTTAATGACAGGATCATGGGTATGATGGGGAGCTCATTGAAGAACTTTGACATGGGAACACAGTGGGGCCCATGTCCCTGTCCCTTTCTGCTCTGCTTTGTGCATTCCCTCCTGGCACAGGCAACTCAGCTTGCCAGGGCAGCCAAGAGCAGCTCGGCCCTCACCTTCCCAGCAGCAAAATCCACTCTGTCCATCCGGATGCAGTCACTCCCAGCCTCTATCATGTAGAGGACCCACTGATGGCTACTCTCATCCCTTTTATCTCCCCAACAGAGCTGCCATGGGATGCTCTCTTCCATGAGCAGCTGAATCCATGTGCACCCATGAGGGCAAAGGTCAGAGTGGAGAGAGAAAAGCAAACAGCAGGTTCCCCAGACCCGCAGGAGGGAAGCAACATCTTCCCTCTTCCTGGCTGGATTCTCCCAGTGAGCCTCAGCTTCCAGCTGGAGCTGCTTGCTTCCAAGAGCTGTGCCAGGGAGGCCGTGGATCCTGGCCATGTGCTGGGGCTCAGAGCCTTGTGCTCAGGCAAAGTGAAGCAAAGTGGAGGATGAGCCACCTCAAGGTCGGGGTGATAAGTAATGCTCAGCACTGAGGGGAGCTGGAAAAGGCAGCTCTTGGTGAAACACCAGAATACTTCCTGGATTTGCACTCAGGAGAGGATCCCCAAGCCCTTTTTGTTGTCGGATTCCCTGCCTGTCCCTCCTCAAACTCCCAGCTTGGCTTTGTCATCATTTTAACTTAAGTGCTGGTCAGTGCCACTCGTCATTTTATATGTGGGAAGTTTTGGGGCATACTGGGGGTCTGGCCTCCACCTCAGCAGGTGAGGAGCTGCAGGGAGGGCAGTGTGCCAGGAGCAATGCTGTGGAATGGCCGTCATGGCTGTGAGGCACAACTGTCTGCCCACAAGCAGCTGTTGGAGTGGCGATGGGAAGCTCTGGCAGCTGTGCAGAATGGTGGGGGAGTTGTCAATGTGCTGCACTGGAATACCTGGAAAAATCATAATGGGGTTAGGGCACTGACTGTCCAGCCCCATGCTTGGGAGGAACTCCGGGATCTGGAGAATTACGGGGGAAAACAGTGAGGTTTATTCATTGCCCCCTCTTTCCCCCAGACCCGGTACAATCCTGCCTTCACGGCCAGGCTGCCATGTCAGCACTGCACACAAAGGGCTCTCAGTCCTCGGGAGTCTGAGCCAGGGCAGAAGGATTTTTAACGCTTTAAATGATAGCTAAGGACTGGGAGGGATCTTGAGGCTGAATCCATCTGCTGTCCTCCTGAGACCTCTTCTGTGGGAACTCAGGTCCTCCTCCTGGGCATTTGCAGCAGGAGCAGCTGTGGGGGTGAGCCATGGGGCAATGAGCTTGTCCGTCTGCTCCAGAAGATTCCCTGCTCACTGGGGTGAGCCTTGGTGGCTGAGGCTGGTTCTGGATTTCCCATCCCGATCCGGGGAACACTCCAGATCCCCGCCCAGCAGCTGCCTGCGCCCCACATCTGAGCGAAGGGCAGCGCAGCATGTCAGGTGGACAGCCTCACTGTCCTCCCTTGTGGGTACCGGCCACTGTCGCCACCACCCCGCAGAGGCACGGCGTGTCCGGCTGCCCTCACCCTCCATTCCCTCACCCTTGCTGCCATCCGCTCCTATCCCCACTGCCCCCCATCATCCCTCCTCCCCACGGTCCAGCCCCCTGTGCCCCCATTCCGACTGTTTCCTGTCGTGCCGCACGCATCCCTGCACTTCATCCCCGCTGCTCTGCACCATTCCCCATGCCACGGCTCAGCCGGGGCCCCATCCACTGCCTCGCTCCACTCCCATCCCCGGTGTCCCCATGCCATCCCCACTGCCCAGCCTCCGCCCATCGCCCCATCCCCACTCCCAGCCCGCTCCCCCATCGCCCCATCCCCACGCCCAGCCCCTCCCCATCGCCCCCATCCCCACTGCCCAGCCCCCTCCCCATCGCCCCCATCCCACTGCCCAGCGCTCCCCATCGCCCCCATCACTCCCAGCGCTCCCCTCCCCTCCGCCCCGCTTCCCCGTCCCCGCCCTCAGTCCCGCGGGGCGGGGCCCCCTGGCGGCGGCGCGGGAGGGGCGGGGCGCGGAGCGACGCGGCGGAGGAAGCGGGGGCGGCGCGCGCGGCCGTGTCCCTCCGCTCGGGGCGGGCGCCCAGATCCCTCCGCCGAGCCCGTGGCGGCGGGAGCGGCCCTGGCCATGGCCCGCGAGCGGGGCGCGCTCGCCGCGCTCCTCGCCCTGGTGCTGGCCGTGCTCCGCCGCGCCGAGCCCGCCGCCGGTGAGTGCCGGGGAGCGCGGGGGGGGCTGCGGCAGGGCTCCGAGCGAGGGGCGGCAGGGCTCCGAGCGAGGGGCGGCGCGGGGAGGACCGGCCACTCTCTCCCGGGTCCGTGTCGCCTCCCCGCGCTGCCGCCGGGGAAGGGCACCGGGGCCGGGTGACATCGCGCGGGGGCCCGGGGCCGCCGGCGCTTTGTGCGAGCGGCCCCGAGCCGGCGGGCGCGGGTGCCAGCGGCGGCGGCGGGCAGAGCCCCGTGGGAACGACGCTCCCTCGGGAGCCGCTGCCCGGGGGAGCTGCGGAAGCCGCCCCTGGCTGGCCGAGCGCGGCAGCGATGGATGCGCTGCTCCCGGGGAGCTGGAGGGTCGGGGCTTCAAAGCACGAGAGTGAAGGCTTTGCGGCGCCCGTCGCTTCGCACACCTGCGCACCGAGCCTTTGTTGGGGACATTCCTGCACACACAGAGAGAATCTCTGCGTGCCCTCCTCCTCATCAATCCAGGCGCGATGAAGCCATGTGTGCACATCTGAGGGAAGTGCCGCTTTTTGTCACTGTTTCCCCTTGCACGCTGGCGTTTGCATTATATTTGAAGCTTGTCTGGAGCGCTGGTTCATAAGCCATAACTGGTGGGTTCTGATGGAAATCTTATGGCACTTCCAGCTTTACTCCGGAGTAAAGCTTGTGCAGTCTTGCACCGCGTTAAAGCTATCGAGGACCAGCAGTCATTGATTACTTGCGTGCCTTCTCATTCCTTCTTTTTACTCTTGAGAGGCTGGGTTGCTTTTCAGATGACT
This sequence comes from Corvus cornix cornix, assembly GCF_000738735.6. Lineage (NCBI taxonomy): Eukaryota > Metazoa > Chordata > Aves > Passeriformes > Corvidae > Corvus > Corvus cornix. The sequence goes on from NC_046338.1 coordinate 24,751,645, forward strand.
TATGAACAGTGCAGCGATGAGAGAGAGTGTTAGTGGAAGTTGTTTAGGGCTGAGCAAGCAAGACACTGGTATTTTCAGTAGTTTTGTTGTTCAGTATGGTTTTGGAGTGGAAAATGCTGTATGCAGAGTTTTAACCACTTCTTGCTGGTTTGAATAAGAGTAGTTGGGTCAGTCAATCGATCTGTTTTGACTTTGAAATGGTCAGTATTTGTCTCCTGGGAGAAATGTTGTTGGGTTTTTTTCCAGTAATCCCCTCTGAAAGCTGATTTAGTTTTGCTAATATGTTGCAAGAAGATGATTGTAGTTAAAAAAAGCTGTTTCACAAATGTGTTTCAGCTAGGTTTGTTCAAAAGGAAAATTATAGGGTCTCTCAAGGGTAGGTGTCTTAGAAATACGCTTTTGTGGTAGTATAGACTTGTGGTGCATAGTAGCACTGTTATTTCTGGAGATGGCTTACACAGTCCAGTAAGATAGAAAAATACTAATTTTCTAAAGACTAAATGTCATGTCCACTTAGTCAAACTATACTTTCATACGAACAACTTAGCAGCTTATTGCTGGCCCTTTCCCTGAGGGGCCGAGAGAAGTAGCTGTGGCATCACCTGTTGTCACTTGCCTGGGCAGACACCTGAGGTGGTTGAGGTCATCCCATGCTGCCGAAATTTTTTGCCTTTGTGGGTGAAATCTCTTCCTGGTGCTGAACAAAGGCTGGTTGGCAGAGATGACAAATCCAGGCTGAAAGTGACTCCTGTTGTTCGTGAGATACTGACCTGCATCTGGTTCCTGGGAGTGGGAGCTGTGGCTTGAATTAATGGGAAAGATGAAGTCACCGAAAGGGTATTTTCAGGTGCATATTCAACTGGCTTGATGCTCTTGTGCAAGAGAGGGCAGGTACCTGATGTCAGCCCTCTTGGTCAATAAATAGGAGGCTCCTGGATGCACGGAGCGCTATGGTTTGGACTACTCAGCCTTGTCTCATCATGCAAGCCCCATGGTGTAGCAACTCGCTTTTCCAGTTTAGTTTTGCAAAGGGCTGCAGTTGAAGGTGCAGTAAGCTGGGGTGGGGCAGCAACACCTGCGCTTTTGGTGAGGATACTCACCTGATAATTGCTGTGAACCATTTGCTTCTCTTCTGATCAGGCAGAAAGATCCTGGCTGTTAAGCCCACCCTAATTACCTGCTGTCGTTAACTCTGGTGCTCTGCCTTGCCAGGCTGCTACTGCCTGCCAGCCCGTGTTTCTAACAGGTTACAATCCATTTTTAATCGGTGCTGTGCTGGCGTGGACTGCAGTTTGAGGTCTTTAGTATTCACACAGAGAAATTTGGAGGACTTCAGATAATGCTGATAGTGCTGGTCTGCTTGACATGGATTTGCTTATGGGAGAACAAGTTTGACTTGATTTTCTGAAGGTGTTACCATCTATCAAATTTGTTCTTATCAAAGATGCTGATTTAGACTTTCAAAAGGGAGCATTATGAGAATCTGGCTAACTCGCATCACTTCCTGCAGGGCATCGCTTAGTCAGATTAAAAATACGTGAAGATCCTCCTGCTCATGTTCTCAGGACTTGAATCCTTGGGAAAGGAGGACTCGCCTCTGGTGGCATTTGGCATTCGAATCTCTTTCAGTGGATGGGTTGGGTTTTTGTCAGCTTCCACAGCTACTGCCCTCCCTTTTTTTTTCATTTGCTGCTGTTGCAACAAGTGGATGATTCCCTTCAATAGGCTCTGGTCCTTTTCAGATTCTCCCATTTCCAAAACTGGTGTCTGTGCCATGAGAGGGTGTGGGTGGCTGGACTTTGCATCCAGGATGAGGTGTAGGTGGAAAAGCAGCAGCAGTTTCTTCTGGACTCGGGAATCTATCTTACTTAGCATCAAACCCAAGCAGTTACAATAGTAGCTCTAGGTGTAACATCATTTCCTTTAAATTTGTACTCTTGGCTAATTTGTACTCTTCAGTAGAGCATTGATACAGTGATTATTGCCACCGCTCCTTTGGGACGCCTTAGGGAAAGGTCATCCATGTTGTGGAAAAAAGAGCTTTCCTAAGCACATGTGTTGTATTCTCAGTTTCTCTGAATTCACTTTGAAATCATCTTGCCAACAGAAGTCAAGGGCTTGTCTGGGAGCAATACTGCTCATATCATTCTAAGCAGAGTCATCTGAGATTGGCAGAAATAATAGTTCGTTCTGTTTAGAAAATAGTCTGTTCCTAGGGCACATGTCCTTTTTTTAGACTGCCATGGGGATGAAAAAAGAGCTTTGTATCTCAAAATGGCACGGGCATCTGCTGTTTGTTCCATGCATCTTCCTCTCGTCTCTCTGACATCACCCTGGACGGCTGCGGAAGCGCTGCTCGGCACAAGCAGTGGGATAACATTTCTGCACGGGCAGACATGCTCAACATTCAAATTAATAAAGATTTAGTGCTGCAGAATGACGGAAGACTTGGGAGAAGAGGCGAGCATGGCTCCTGACTGCCAGATTGCCATGGAAACACCAATACCTCTTCAGCCCTTTAATTGCCTTCCCTACATTTTTTTGTTGAAAACTTTTTTTTTTTCCCCTAAGTGCTTTATGTTGCAGTTCTGGATTTTAGGCATTTTGGCTTTGTTTGGAAAACTGCAAATGGGGGAAGGCAGAGAACAGTAGCTGTGTGGGGAGATGGAGAATATGGTGTCTGACAGCCTTTCAAACTGTGTTACAAGTTCATCCTAAATTCAGTATCTATTATAATGTGAGTTTTTATCAATAGTTTTTCAGCAGCAGCAGTGTCACATGAACTGCAGCTGCATCTGATACAGATATCAGTGTTCCTGCAGCTTCCTGGGCCTAAGACCCTGATGACGAAAGACTTTACCTCTACCTGTGAATCTCCAGGATGCTTCCCAGCTCTGCTTTTAGGAGGGTCAATTGGTAGTTTTTTGCTGATCCTAGATGTTTGAAAGAGAGATTTGAACCAGATGATGGCAGGTCATGGGGTTCTGTGTGTCTGAGAGCTTCATGTAGTCAGATTTGCTATTGGCATCCTCAAATTAAAAAAAAAGCAACCTGATGAACTTCTAAAGCAGAACTTCTTCATGTTTACAGGCTTGTTCTTCTGAAATCCACTTAAATATTTTCTTTTCAAATTTTTTGCACTTGCCTAGAGAATTTGTGAAGGAAATACAGATATTAGAGTTTCCTTTCCCAAAAGGTATAGGTTGTTGTTTGAGTGTCTTCTCACTCCTCTGAGCTCTGCTTAGCTTCTCAGTTGATGAGTCTTGCATTATCCAATTGATTTCAGGCTTTTGTGTGTAAAAACAGTGGAGATGTCTTAATCTGATTAAAGCAATTCACTTTACAGACTATTTCCATGCCCTGTAGACAAGCTTTGTCTTTAACTACTACCCTCTGTGTGTGAAGTGCAAACTGGTGAGCATGTTTAAATTCCCCAAATGTTAATGGTTTCTAAATCTGAGCTGAGTGTAAGTTTTTACTGCATTTTCACAGTAAGGATTTTTACCAGTTTGCTTCTTCCCCCCTCCATGTGCCTGCCATAGGATGATCTGTTCTTCAGGAAAAAAAAAAAAAAAAAGCTCTTTTCCTATTTTCAGCTAGCTGGTATTTACTAGTGGGTTCTTCCCTGCTATATAATCTCACTGAAACTGTAATCTCATGAGGTTAGTGAATAGCGTAATTAGTCCTTTGTGGTTTTCCTCCAAAATTTGGTTATCTTTGGGTATTCTCTCCATATGTACAGTGCTGCTTACTCCTTACCACCTCTTCCAGTGGTTTTTTGTGTGCTGTGCAGTGCTGCTGTGGAAGCATTTTTTCCCTTTCTGCACATCGAGGACCTTCCTGCAGAATGTACCTCATGTTTCAGCATTAACTGCTTTTTTCACGCTCTGTTTTTCCTGAAGGGAGTCAGCAGCTGTCTTTCTCTCCCTTGGAATTTGAGACCCCCTTGGTTTGTTGTGTAATTGGTGTTTCTGGCCATGCTGATGGTTGTCCTCTTCAGAGCTGATCCACCTCTGACAAGCAACCCTGAGCATTGGATTTTCCATGCGTTTTGTGTTGCTGTTGTTAGAGGGCTTCAAATCCTTTTTCCTCCTCTCCCTTAATACATAATGGGTAGCACGGTTGAAATGACAGGCTGTTTCTCATGAATCTCAATCGAGACAGAAAATCACTGACTGCATAAAGGTTATAGAAACCTATTTTGTCCTTTAGCTTTCTGTCTAATCTTAAATGTGTTTTTAGCTTGACTTTTTTTCTATGTTCAAGTAGGTTGTTTTCCACCCACTCCCACAAGAAAGCTTTTGAACTTATGGGCAGGCTTTAACCACATAGGACAAAGGTCTCGGTTCCGATATTGTGTTTCTATGAACATAAAGAAACGCTTGTGGACAGAAAGAGGAGAGAGAGAGAGACATATAGTGTCCTCCCAAGGAGAAAGCTGTACCAGCAGCTCAGCTGTGTTCTCTGCTGGGACATTACTCTCCCCTTATTTAAAATAAAACCTTTGGTACAGAGCCTGCACCATCTGAGATGCAGGATAATAGACCACAAAGCTACAGGAAATCAGCTTTATAATGTCTCTTTCGTGCAGCATTAATTGTTTTGGTTTTTTTCATTTCTATTTCAGCTCTACTTTTTGTGAACTTGTGGGCAAGGAGTTTAGTGGCATTACTTTCCTTTGGGTAGTTACAACAAAGCCCTTTCAGACTTGCTCTGGTAATGGCTTGATTTCCCTATTGCAGAGTTCTCCTAAAAGCTCAACTCTGACAGAGCTTCTGATCTTAATCCTACACTATTTCTTTTAATTTTATAGCCCAGAAAATATTTGAATTTATAGAAGGCAGATGAAGTGTGGAAACCAAATCACAATGTCCAGATCATCTTGGCATTGTAAAGAACACTGAGGTGGAATGAAAACTTTCCTTTTCCCCCTAGATTTTAACTCTCTTTAGCCAGAAAGAAAAATTAAATCTAGGTGGAACTGTGCTCCAGTTGTGAGCTTTGGATTTGGATGTCAAAAATCACAGCATTCCCTATAGTGTATCTTGTGCTCATTTTACAGTAGTGGTTATCTGGTTTTCCCTCTGGCCTTGGAAAATAGTTTTAGTAGGATGTTAAATGTCAGGTTAGAGTTTGCATCTCAATGCAGGCATGTGCAAGGGTTTGTATGGACTCCAGGTTGAGTAGTATCACTTATAGTGTTCACCCTGCCTGCACTCAAGAGTCCTTTCCTGAGAAGTATCCTTCAAACTTGGCTACAGTGGCTGTAGAAATTGGGTACTCCTTTCTGAAATGGCCTGCCCTCTCCATGAGAAGCCAGTCTTTTGAAAACCATGGGGTGTCTTCCCAATATCCCTGTAATATGCCTAAAATCCATGAGGCTAACCCACCTTCTGACAGTCTCGGTGGTTTTGCCAGGCTATGGCAAGCCCAGAAAACCACCCAACAATTCACCATTTCTGTTTGTGTTAAACACTGAAGAAAACTGTCAAAAGCAGCTGTCAAAGCCTTGACAGTGTTCTGATGCTGTCTATATATGGCTTCTAGAAAAGTGGCTTTATCTTTTCAAGGCAAGGCTGCCTTCTCTCATGCTGTACACACCAGAGTATTTCCAGTTAACACAGTGCATGTAGCAAAACAAACTTTTTGTGCTGGCTGAGGTAGAAGGTAGTTTCTGGTACTTTTAACTTTCGATCACAACATGGTAGAGTAGCAGAGAAGTAGCTTTTGAAGTGAGTTGTGTTGAAATGCCTTGGTTTTGCATCTGTTGTGAAATTATGAAAGATATAGTGAAATACAGGAAGACAGTGCTTTGTGCACAGAAATGCTAATTTTACTGTGAGAACTGTAGTCTTCTATTTCCCTTGTGATTTCTTTTTTTCCAAGAGAAGTCACATGACTCTTGAATACTTATTTTAATGTAGAATATGGTTACATTTACATTCACTTCAGCTTTAGTTGCATTTCAAAGTGTTGCTGTTCAGCCTGTATTAGTCTAGAGATGAAAAAGTACAAAGTATTTTTGTGTTTTCTTGGCTTCTTTTACTTCTGAATTACTATAGGCACAATATATATTTAAAAGTTTATTATCCCATTGTCTCTGTGAAAGAACTGTAAAGGCTGGTAGTAGTTTAATGACCTGCTAAACAGCAGTTCAAGGTGGGAATAATTTGTCAAAAACCTGAGCAAAATTAATCATTACTTTGCTAAAGCCTCTCTGCTGTGTCTGTATTTGGCCTAGCAAGCCAAACTGGAATCCTTGATTTGGATCCTTACTGTGACCCCGAAAGCCATCAGCCTCTCGTTCCCCTCCGTGCAGTTGTGCTGGAAGGTGTTTTTGGCCAAGTGCTGGTTAAGCTTTTACTACGTGGGTTACAAAATCAACTGGCTGCTCAGTTCTCACTGGGGACGCGGGTACTCGATGAGATTACAAAATTGTGTTTGAAAGCATGAGCACAAAAGAAATAATCCTCTGAGTATTTGCTTCACTGGCTTGATTGGTGTGAAAAGAATGAAAATTCAAGGTAGTGAGATGAGAATACCAAGCCTGCTTCCCTTCCTGGCTCTCTGAAATGTGGCACAGCTCGCTTTAACCCTCCTCCATTTCCCCAGAGTAGCCGGGGTGGTGGGAGTCGTTGGAATCCTGACACTTCCCCTTGGACACAGTGCAGTTTCTCGTGGACACGGTGTAACCAAGCCCTGCTAACTAGAGCTAATCTTTGCTGTGAAAACAAGCTGCTGCAGTGTTAGACAGCAGCAGATGAAGTTTGGAGTCAAAGCCATGTGGATGTTGCGGTTAAATGGGATAGAAATTGTCAGACAGGTGCAAATCAGCGTGTTTCTGCCCGCTGTGGGGGGGAATGCCATGCAAAATCCGTGTTAATATTTCTGTCGCTTAGTAACCCTGACCTCAGGGGTTATCTGAAAGGGGCTCAGAGTGGAATTTTGTTCATTTCCTGAGAGCTCTGCAGAAGCAGCACCATCCAAGTGCCCCTTTTTCAGAAATCGAGTTAACAGCAACAAGCGTACTTGTATTGTGGGAAACACTGATAATTTTCCTGGGGAGCTGGGTTTAATTTAACTGTATTCTCTGTAGGGATTGCAAGTGTGAAACGTTCCTATAGCGCCTTGTGGTGTGTGTGACCTGTTTATGTGCTCCAGGGTTATTGAGAAATAACACTTCAAGCCCTGGACAGCAGAACCGGAGTCTGTTCCAAGTTGTCCAGTTGCTGGACTGAATTTGGTTTGGTTGCAGGGAGAACTTAGTGGGACTGCTGTGTTAACTCTTCTGTTTCTGAGTCTTATTCCTTAGTCACCAGCATATCGACCTCAGTGGTGGTTTGGACCAGTTTTCCCTGATGCCCTTGCTGAGTTTGTACTGAAAATTTAATACCACTTGAGGAAAGGAAAAGCATCCTTAAAAAAAAAAAAAAAAGGGGCAGTAAACCCTACAACAGCTGGCTCACAAGTAGGCAGTTTAGGTGGTTGGATATTATTGATGCCTCTAGGTGCCTTTAATTAAGATTGGTTAAATGCTTTCCCAAACGCAATAAGGTTGTGGAAAGGGGATCTGTAAAGGCATGGAAGTGTGTGAGTTTGGGGCCAGGAGACAGAACTGGAGGCTGGGAAGAGCTTGTGACTTCTTGGTATGTGGATAAGTTTAGGATAGGACCCAGCTGATCTGGTTCTGAGAGCTTCATCTGGTAGTTTGGTGCTATTCAAATGTCAGGCTGTGGTCTAGGTGGACTGCCTAAATTTTTGTGGTTCCAAAATGCCCTCTGCTCCTGCAGAGTTTCCACAGTTCTCACCCTTCTGGTCACTTTGGAAACAGCTACCGAGTGCATAATGTCCCTGTGAAGGGAAAAACACTTGCCAGAGCTGGAGGTTCCATCAGGACAGACTTCACTAGAGCTTCCAGTAGACTTGGATAAAAATTTACTGGCCCTGAGCTGTGTCGTACTTAGTGCCTTTTTAAATACACAGTAGTGAAAATGTCAAGTTAGAGTTACAGAGCATCTCCTCCTTAGAAATACCAAATTCTTTGCTGAAAGTTGTTAACAGCTCTCGTGTTTTCCACTTACTCGCAAACATGATCCTGTCTGAAATCAGAGTGCCACAACAGTACATGTTGCAGCAAATTCTGGATTGCTGGTGACATTCAGCATGTCAGCTCATGAGGGTCACATGCCCTGTTTCAGTGCCTGGTGTTCCTAGAGATAGTGAAAAAGAAGGAAAGGATTTGAGACAAAATATTCTGGAAGAAGGCTTAGGAGTAGCTGCTTTGTATTTCAGAGAATTTCAGTCCAGAATTTTGATCAGAAAGCAGTGACTGAGGACACTCAACCCAAAGTATGCAGGTGCTGACATGAATGTCTTTGCAGCTTGCTGAAATTACTGCACACTTTGCTTTGAAAACCTACCTTAAAGAAATTCTGGAAAGATTTGGTTGCCTGATGAACAAATCTGTATTTGATTCTTCTTTCAGTCTGGCTCTTTTGATGCTGCCAGAGATGAAATTAAACTATGTGATAGTGTCTTTGTTTTGTTCCAGTCCTATAAAATTTTCATTCTTCCAAATATGCTAATGAAGCTTTGACCTGACATGTATTGTGGCTACAGGTTTGATGGTTGTTTTCTTTTCTTTCCTTTCAGCTCTGCAGTGTATGGATGATTCCAAGCCATGTGTTAATGAGGGAAAGTGCATTCCATATCAAAATGGTACAGGATATTGCAAGTAAGTTGGTTTCATTTCTAATCAATTTAATTACCCATTTTCTTTCCTTCAGGATCCTAGCCAGGAAGGAAATGTGAATTTTAAAGATTTTTTTACTGGGTTCTTTCAGCCTAACAGTTTTAGCACAGTTGGTGTTTCTTTATAATACGTTAGTTCTTGTGGGCTAGCTTTTTGTAATGTAAGAAATCTGGAATTCTTGTTCACTATTTGGGTTTGGATCTTGTTAGTTGGATTTCTTTGTACTGGGTTGGGAACTGAGGTCAAACCAATCATAGAGGTAAACTCTGTACCTTGTTTCCAGACCCACAAGCTAAGTTGAAACTTGCTCTCCATCTTATAGCTTGCCTTACTTTATAGAGCTTCAGCCTTAATTTGAATATTTTTGAGGTTTTTCAGAACTATTCTGCACTCTGAGGTGTGCCAATTCCCTTCTACTGCTTGAGAGCAAGTAATACCTGTGAGTTGCTAAAACACACTAACAAACCCCCCAACCAAACATCCACATTTGTTTTCATCATGTAAATTGATTTTGGTAGATGTTGACACCCTTCTTCAATGGTGCCTTCACTTTGTTGCTGCATGGGAAGCTCATGAGCAGGAGCTTTGGCAGGGTGTATGTTATCTGGAGAATATCGCATCTATTTAAATGCAGTTCACCTTTCAAACTGCAGTACTTAGATTTTTTTTTTTTTTTTAAATTGAAGTGATATTTTGCCAGAGGATGAATCCTCTCTTTTTGGCTGGGTTAATTTACTATGTCTGCAGTAAACAGATTATTTTCTAAAGATTGTTTACTCCATCAGTTCAGGTTGTGTCATTTTCTAGCATGCTAAAACATTATCTTAATGCCAGCATTTTTTAAATATTAGTGAATTTTCTTTGTTGATTTAGCTTGGCTAACACACAGCTCTGCTCTTCACACTTCTCTACACTTCCATCTTCCCTAACCACAACCTTTAGTTCTCTATTAGTGTGGTGCATAAAGCTCAGTGTGCTTAAATTGCACCTGTGGCACACAAAGGGGAAATCAAAATCTAATTTGAGGTTCTTCTCAGCTTCGAATCAATACCTGATGTGCAGAAAGGCCACAGAAAAGCAAACATGTAACTTGTTATTCCCTGTAGGTTTCTTCTAAAACTTCTAACTCTTGCTGCTTCCTATTCTTTTCCTTTCCATGCTTTTACGTTGATGTCAACTTAAATGAGCTGCCCTGCTGAAAAGGGAGCTGGAACTTTTCATGCATTTCACTTGTATTCTAAGAATGAAACAAGAAATAGGTGTCTTTTGTAGGTCTTTCTGATGTGTACTTAAGCATGCTAGTCTGGAGCCAAAGTATGTAGGTCACAATAAAGGTAATAAACAAGACTGGTATTGATATTGGTGCTGCTTGTACCTTCCTAAGGACATTTTCTCCAACTTGTGTGTTCCTCTTAACCATGTCTTAACAATTGTTTTTTACAGCCTAAACTGGTTCATCTGACTGGCTCTGCACTATTTGTAGTGCAGTCCAGATCTTGACATATTTCCCTCATTACAATGGCAACTTTGACCACTGTTACATTTTTTAGCACACATTTATAACTCTAATGCTGCCTTCTTCCTTGTGCAAAGTGTTCTTGCAGGTTTTAAGCCAACCGCTCCTTCAAGAAACAGCTCAGTTCCTTTGCAGGTGCTATATTAATTGGAAAGACTAATAGAGAACTGTATACAGAGATTACTAAGTGTCTGGTTTTTAGTTCTGGCTCAAGAACACTTTTTTTGCAGAAAGGAAGGAAAAAAGTAGCAAAACCCACCTCAATTGTGGAGTCTCTACCTTTAGCAAGCTGATTCTTAGCATCCTGTTTTGGTTTTAACTTTTTTTTTTTTTCTTTCCTGCACTATGAGGAACTCTGAATAGGGGAACTTTCTATCCGGTTTAGTAACCTAAATGACTTTCTGAAATTTTGATGGCTGTAAGAGTAGAAATGTTTTGCTCAGGAAACGGAATTTATTACTAAAGCAAGTAGCTTGGCTTCTAGGTCTGCAGGATCTCTCAATGATTAGCAGCATCTCCACCCCTTCCACTTTTTTCAAGTTATCTGCAGTACTTCCTCTGCTGGGCAATAAGTTATTATAACAGGCTCTCTTCCACTTTCTGTATCTCCTCTTGGCTGAGTTGTTTGTTGTAGTGTGTGGTTGGATCATCCCGTCTGTCTTGCTGTCTCCTAAGAATCAAGTGAACTGCTGAGGGTGAACCTGCATCAGCAATAACCAAATGTGATAAGATATAAGTAAGCACTGATAACAAAACACCTAGTCTAGATATTTGGCCCAGCAGTGGATGGCAGCATATTGCTGAAGCAGCTTTCTTTGTCTGAAAATCCTGTGGCATCTACTCCATTAAAAGAGAAAGCTGGTTTTCTGCTAAGAAACCTTTATGATGGTGTATCTGGCATCTGTTATGGGAACAGTGATTGTGACCCTTGTAAGGAAGCCGGGGTTGGAGCTTTATCAGATTGCTCTTGTGAGCGCCCTTTAAGTAGCTCTGTTCCCCTGATGATGCTGCTGGCCCATGGCTGTCATTCTGTGGCCCTGCTCGATAGAGTTACTGACCTTCTCTGACCTTGATTTTATATTTAGAAAATTACACGTTCCTGTGTTTGCATCTTCCAAAGCCAGATTTTTTGTGTGAGAGCTCTTTCTACGCTCATTCAGTGACTCTCAGGGTGAGGATGCAGGCCTTATTCCACAGAATGTGTGTATCTGCAGCAGCAGTGAAGGAGACCCATCCTTCCAAGCTTTCTAGGTCCTGCTGTGACAAAAGACAGTTTCAGTTTGGAGTTTGGCTTTGCTTTGCACTTTGATGGGTGTTTTGTTGTTGTGATGGGTGGGGTTTTTTTCCTCAAAGCATCTCCAGGCAGCCTTTTACATGTTGAGGTGTCAAACATGGAGGAGCCTTCTTGCATCCTCTCACATCCAAAGAGAAGCAGGGTAACAGTTCCTTGCTGCTTAATGCCAATTGCGACCATCACAGCAAAGCAATTTCTAGTCTCCCTGCTGCTGGATGATTGGGAAGCTGCGGTAGGAGGAGTCCCTGGGATAGTGCTGTGAACTTGCAGCCTTTCTGCAGTTGCAGCAGGCTGGGAAGGAAGGTGTGGGTACAGGGAGCTGTTTCAAGGACAAGCGGAGCAGAGATTTTGGCATCGCTGCCTGCTGTTTTCTGAGCACAAGGATCTGCTCTGCTGCAGGTGGATGTGGAATTGGGCAGTGCCTCTGCTTGGAATGGGGCAGGGCCCTGGAGCAGAGTCTCTTTACTGATTTCCCCATGTTCCACAGCTGTGGCCTCTCCCAGCTTCCCACCCCAGTGGCAAGGAGCAGAAACAAGACTGTGCCAGGGAGAGAAGCAGAAGTGGGAAGGGAGTTGACATAGGGGTGCTGCAAGATTTAGGGAGGAAACTGGGCATTGCTACTTCTTGTGCTTGGCAGGCTTTGATGATTGAATTTTTGACCTTAGGACTGTTGCAATTTGTGTATCCAGAAGGGATAGCTGTACCGCTGTGAAACCAAGTACTGCTTAAACACTAAGGTCTTTTGTTGCTCCTGATGGTGTAAAAAACCATCAGAGCTGTGCTTAGTCAAATGGGGACACTGGAGTGCCAAAAGGACGGTCTCCTTCAGCACATCCTTTCATGCCCCAAGCTGTCAGGGTTCGTACAGCTTTGTGTGCCTACCTTTCCTTCAAGATGGATCTTCATAAATGAATTTTTACTTGGATTTAAGAGGACTTCTGGGGCTGAAGGCAAGATCCTGGACTACAGAACTGCTTCTGAGACTGCAGCTGATATCTGCTTAGGATCTGTCTCAAGAGACTAATCTCTCCTAGACTAGTGAATGGGGAATACCCATAGGAGACCTTGTAGCAGGATGAGGTCTGAGAGTTTTCCAGAAGAGGCTAAATGCAGAAGTTGAGAAGTTGTCCCTTTCTGAGAATGGTCTGCCCTTTTCTGTTTCCTTCTGTCTCCTTTCAGAAGTTAAAGGAGACCCTTGAGACTAGGGCAGAGGAAAAAGGGGAGAGTATACGCACTGCTAGCTTAGATTCTGGGAACACAGTAGTGATTTTTCAGTCGTGATTTTCTACTGTGCATTACCTGTGCATACCAAAAGCTCTTCAGAGCTCTCATGGGCAAAAAAAGCTGAACTAAACGTGGTCGGTTCAGACTATGGCTGCTGTTGCTCCATGGAGCACTGTGGAATGGTTCTCTGTAGAGGCACTTTCTGTGGACTGGGAACAATAGCTGTGTGCTGCTTTAAAGGCAGGGCAGGGAGGCCGTCCCATCCCATCGTTTGCATTCAAAGTATGACGCATAAATGGGCGCCTTGAGACATGGGAAGGAGCGTTTGTAAAGCTAACCAGAGAATCCTGTTCTCCCTCCTGAGAGGAGGTGTAGGTGTGGGAGTCAGAACCCCGGAGCCAGAGGGAAGTCTGGTTAAAATCCGTAACAAAATAGCTGAGACCCTTCTCACGTTAGTCATCAGACAGCATTTTTTCTCTCTCTGTGTCGAAGCATCTTCCAATCAAAGTGGAGGGAGTGTTGAGTTGAAGGGGGGAGAAGCAGGACTATGAGGAAATTCTTCCCTTCGCTTTTTAAATTAAAACCATCTGCTTTCTTCTGTGCATCTCCAGATGATATCATGGGCCTGAGTAGAAAACTCCCATGAAAATCAAACATCTGGAAGTCTGGTTAAAATTGTCTATAAGGTGCATTTGAAGAGGCTGTCTTATGAATGTGCCCAGGCAAATATAGTACAGCAGATGAGGAAGTTTTTCCAGCAGACCAGGCATATTTTCCAGAAGTCTATTGAAAGCAGGAGAGAACTAAGTTTTGGAAGGTAGCTTCGATGTAGTTTCATGGCAGAAGAGGCAAAAGCACAGCTTTTTGTGAGTCTTCTACTTTGATTTGCAGCATTAGGTTGTTAGAATGAATGCAGCTCTCTGGATTTGTGGATGCTTCAAATTTGGATAAATACCTTAGTTTTGTTTTTACATCTCTTGTTTAGTTCCATGAGAGCCTGAGCTAAGGCAAATGCAAGCTGGAGCTGAAAAGGAGGAGGGGGGGGAAAAAAAAAAAAAGGCTGAGCTCTAAAGTATTTGTGCTGGAAAGTAGCCCAGAGAGAGTAAAGGAGAAGCTTTAATTAGAAGCAGCTGCATAGCTGATGCAGCCCACAGGACATTTTCCCATTTCAAACTCTCTAGCTTTCAGAAATCATGATTTGAATTAAGTTATATGTGAAATTTGTTCTTAAAAGATTAAATTCCTGTTGAAGTAGGTTAAGAGACCTCATGTGCTTCCAGAAAGTGCCAGAACAAACTTCATCTTCCTGTTTCTTTTTCTGAGTGTTAGATGGAAAACTGAGGAGAAACAGTGGCTTTTATTTGGAAAAGATTTGGTTTCCTGTTCTGAGCATGTCATTTGGAGCTGACACAAGCTGCTATGATTTTAAGCTGCTCTGTAGACAAGTGGGGTTTTTTTCCTCTCCTAAAGAGAACTTGAAAGAGTAGGTTGGGATGAGAGCAGAGCAGGGGTGGTGGGAAGCTGGAGCTGCTGTTGAGTTTAATCATATCCTTTAAAAATGTCTGGACTTAGACTGCATGTTTTCAGTTTTTGCCTCTATTTTTAGAGAAACAATGTGGTGCCCAACATGAATCAGGAGCAAATATTTGCAGTTTGCCTACACCAACATTTAGAACTAAATTACAAGTATTTGTGCCTAGAAATGTTGATGACAGGAGACATGATTGAAAATCTGGACTGTAGGTTTTTTGTCCTTTAACATTCAAAAAGGATTGCACTGAATTGCTGGAGGGCAAAATAGCATAACTCTGTGACCAAGCACTTCTCCAGGAGGAGAACAAAATGGTGGGTACAAGGGCCATGTGTACCTGACCTACCAGCTTTCCACATGCAGGCATGTTCCCTCTTCCAAATATAAAGAGCTAAAGTTAAAAGAGTTCTTGCTGTTCCCTCTTGAAGCGCTCCCTCATGTTTTTCTGATTAGCCTCAGAAGATACCAGAACAAGCCTAGTCTTGGAGTACTCTTCAACTTTGTACCAGAACATTTGTGTACAAAATGCTGGGCTGTTTGTGGGTGATGGTTGTCTTGTTTCAGAGCACACATCTCAGCTTTTCTTTTAATTCATACCAGAAATACTCTTAATCAGTGTTTAGGCTCCCTTCTCCGTCTTGTCTAGGGGCAACAGTTAAATGCACCTTCCAGTATCCCTGAGAGGAGATAATTTTGGGGGTTTGTTTACTTGTGGACAAAACCTGAAATGTTCCTCTAGACTTTCTGGTTTGTTTTACAGCCTTTAAATGAAAAAGCACTTTAGCACTTAAATTCTAGGTGTGTTTTGGTATATTTTGTAGTTGCTGGTGGAGTGGGTGGTGTTGGAGGAGCTCTTGTTAGCCTGATGAGATGGTCTAGGTGGGGTTCTGTGAAGTTCTGGTTTGTTGCTCTTTCTTTCATGGTAAAGAGAAGTGCATGTCCTGTGCCTGCAGCTGTTAGTCCGAGGAGCTTGGTGTGCTGCTGCGTGGTGGTGATGAAACCAGGAGAAACCCCTGTCTTGTAAGTCTTGTAAGACTTTTGGGACTGAAGTTCAGTTTGTCTTTACACAACCATCAGCTGCACATAGATGTCCAGAGACATGATTTAACTGTGGTTGCCCAGACGGTCTCTGAGCAGAGCCAGTGCACCGTGTGCAGGCTTGAATGCCGTGGGAGTCGAGCAGTGCTCCAGCTTCTGGCACAGCTGTCTTTGCCGGGTGCCAGATTTCGATGTGATCCAGCTCCTACAAAGCCGTGCTGTAGCCCACTGGCGTTTGGACTGATTTCCAACCTGAAGCAAGGAGAGATTTTGGATGTTAAAGGAAGCCTATAGCACTGTTGTGGTTTAGGCCCAGAATACCCCGAGACTGCCTCTTGTGTGATGTGGCTGCAGCTCACGCTGTCCCACGGCCTTCAGCTATTACACCAAGGATGGCACAAGAGGCAGAGGATATTCTGCATTGGTATTGTCTCAGGATTTGCTTTCTGAAACTTTATTAATCCTTCCTTGCCCTGCAAAATCTCTTCTTTCATGTCTGTTCCTGGGTATGAAGTTGAAAGTATTAAGGTATGGTGAAAGGAGCCTAATTTGGGTGTGGGCAATGGTGAATTACAATTACGCACATATGACTTTCCTGCTTTAGACATATGGCTAAAGCTAGTTAATAAATTTTAACATGAGAAAAAACAGTTGTGGTCATCTAGTAATGACCCCTTGCATAACTTGGATAATAACCTCTCTGAATAGCTTTGTTTGAACTAGCGTGCATACTCTCCCTGAAACAGCCAATCCTGGTGTTCTTTTAAACAAGCATGAGTGATGGAGAAATTCCACTGCAACCTTAAATGCGTTGTTCCAGTTGTTTCTCTCTGCTGCTGAGAGACTGTGTGTAAGTCTGTGTCTGAAAATAAAGATACAACCCTATTTCTAATTTGAATTCATCTAGCTTAAAGTTTTAAATGCTCAGTTCTGTTATCCTGGTATCTTCTAGATTGGGGATTATTGTTAAATCTGTGTTTCATAGTGGATACTTGGAGCTTTTGATTAATTGTCTTGTTCCCTTTTCCCTTTGCTAAATAGACTGAGCCACCTGAGCTTTTCATTGTGGCCAGAGTTTTCTAATAATCATTACTGTTGGCTTCTTTGAATTCATTTGAGTTCTTCCCTCTTAAAGACCAAACACCAGAATTGATGTAATGGTTGTACCAAGCATTTATTGCATGTAGCATAATCTCATTTATTCCCACTTGATATTTGCCATTTGTACGTGTAAAGTATTCCTGGCCAAACTGTCACGCTAGGAATTCACATTTATCTGACTGTTAGGAACCCCCAGAGCAAGTGTGTTGTTCCCAGCTCAGTTTCCTGTTTTGGGGTAGATGCCCTATGTGTTTTGTTTCTAGATGTATGACTTTGCAGTGCTGAAGGGCATTTTGCATGCTGAGCGCCTTATTAAGCATGTTGCTACTATCAAGAACCTGTCTTCTCTCTTACCTACATATTTGACCAGCATCGATGTTTTCCATTGTTAATAATCAATAGATATGTTGAATAGCATAGTAACAAAGGCAGACTCCTGTAGGATTCTGTTTAAAACATAACTTCATGACCATTCTTTGATTTTTCAGCTGGATTTTAGAGCCTGTCTGGTTAGTTGTGGGGTTTTGTTGTGATGGGGGTTTTTTTTGGCAGTGGTGGTTGTTGTTGTTTGTATGGTTTTGTTTTTCCCCCCGTCCAATCTACAGTACACTTTTAAGTGCATAAGGAAAAAAGCAGTCTCTTTACTGCTACATTCCTATTTGAGGACTAGAGACTTTGTGTACTTGTTGCAGTTGGAATCTCCTCCCTTTAGATATGAGTAACTCACTGATTTAATAATTGCCCCTTTCCTGATCTGGAACAAAGCATATCTAATGTTCACCTCTAATTTTTTTTACAATGAAATATGTTTTCTCTGGGGCTGTGTCTTGAGTTACTCACCAGTTAGAGCAGGCAGCTGTGCACTACAGAAAGAGCTGCAAGTGGACAGTCCTGTGTGTTAGGTGTTATTTTTATCCAGTGTATTCCCTTGCAGCTTTCTGCTACCAGATAGAAGCAAATGGAGCTGGGGGGGGCACAGAGGTGGGCTTTGCCGGCTTGCTTGCCTGGATCCTCTATCTCTGGCAGTTAAATGGAAAATCCGTAGTACAAAGGCCAGTTAAAAGATGGATTACAGCTGACAAGCGTAGTCAGACTGTATTGACATAAGTTTGGGTTAGAGAGGAGTAACTGCAATTATTCTGCAGTTGGAGATCTTTGTATAAAATATTGCCCTGGTTGTAGATAGTGTGTGTGTACTCGTTTTTCTGTGGGAGACAGAAGAACAATGACCTTGTCGTTAGGGTGCTAGCCAGGGGCGTGGGAGACCTGACTGCAGTGCTTGTGTTGCTATTTGAGTGCAGGCTTCAGCAAGTCCCAGTCCCAGATGCACTTATCAGCATGAGGATAACAGTATATTCCTGTCTCACGGGAGCCTTGTGGAGAAAGATCTGCTACAGATCTTCAGGTCCCCAGACACTGCATTTGCACAATGTTTATAAATATTTTTGGAAGATGGATAATACCTGGTGTTAATACCTTATTAAACTGCTTGATTTTCTTCTAAAAAAGGATGCTTGTCAGAATGGGAGTAGGTGCAAGGAATCGTTACTCAGCAGTTCTTTAACACTTAGGCTTTTACTGAAGTTTTGAAGGGAAGTACAAGAACAAGGTTCTGCATTTGATACAACTCTGATTGAATGTGGTATTTATTTTGCAATGAGCGATTTCACCATTTGAACTTAAGTTTTCAGTGGTCTCACTTGAGACAGTCCCACAGGAAGTCCCTGTTACATGTGTGACGTCAGCCTTTAGGTTTTCAATTACGGCAAACTTCAAGGCTTTCCGTGGTCATGGGACTTCATTCCTGGAATCTTCCCAGAACAGCAAGGCTTCAGGTGGGACTGCTGCAATTCATTTCTTCTCTGTTGCAGGTGTCGAGAAGGCTTTCTTGGAGACTACTGTCAGTACAGAAACCCCTGTGAAAGCAATACCTGTAAGAATGGGGGAACTTGTGAAGCTGCATCCCTGATAGGAAAACCGACCTGCAAGTGTGCTCCAGGATTCACGGGGGAGGAATGTCAGTACTCGGAATCTCACCTTTGCTACGTGTCCCAGCCCTGCCTGAATGGAGGCACTTGTCACCCCCACAGCCAGGACACGTACGAGTGTGTCTGTCTTCCAGGTTTCACAGGTGGGCTTCTGCATTTGTACCTCCAGACCACCTCCTTTGGGAATTGCTTCACCCTGGAATGTTCTGGGGCAGTTGTAATATGCTCTCAAATTTTCGAGTTCCAGCACAGGAAATGGGAGGAAGTCTAAATGACTTCATGACCAAAAAAAGCAAAGGAGAATAGGGAATCAGACTCCCTACCCTTTACACGTAAGCAGAAAAATATTTGGATCTTGTGGGGTTGTCCACATGGGAAAACCGAATGCAGAAACTACTCTGGAGTGGCTGTTACACTTTGAATTCAGAGTCTAGTCTGTAGAAAAAAAAAAAAAAAAGAGCAAATTTGGCCAGCAAAATCTTTCTATGAGAAAACTATATTTTGATGCCTGAGGGGAAGCATGGGAACTTATTCCTTTCACTCTTGAAGGGGAGGTAGAAGAAGAGTGACTGTCAGTGTGTGTAGTATGACTTCAGGTCATTTTTATAAATCACAACATTCTATATCTTGCTGCAACCTGGTAAATTACTTCATACTGTAACCACAAATTAATTTTCATTTCAAATATAATATGGTAAAAGGCAGACATCAGTTTTCCCGTAATAATATGAAGATTTAGTGCACTAAAAAATTTGAGGTAGCCTGAAAGACATACTGTTTTCTACAGACACAACGTTTTGTTAATCTGTCTTGATTTCCTGCAGGAAAGGAATGCCAGTGGATTGATGCCTGTACATCTCAACCTTGTGCCAATGGGAGTACATGCACTGTGTCTGGAAATAAGTTCTCCTGCACCTGCCTGGCTGGCTACACTGGCCAGAAGTGTGAGATAGATGTGAATGAATGTGCCACGCTGGGCCTGTGCCAGCACGGTGGGACCTGTGTCAATCTGCCCGGTTCCTACCGGTGCCAGTGCAAGCCGGGTTACACAGGACACCGCTGTGAGAGCGTGTACGTGCCCTGCTCCCCATCACCCTGCATGAACGGGGGCACCTGCCATCAAACCAGTGACTTCACCTTCGAGTGCAACTGCCTGCCAGGTAACGCTTCAAAGAGCTTGGGTTTGTAGTCTTGTCACTGCTCTCCTGTCTGTGTTCTTCCAAAAACTTGTCTTGGAGTTTCTGTGGGATATGTGTGCAATGTCAGGTGGAAGGGAGAAACTTCAGCAGGGTGGGAAGCTCTGTAGGATGTTAATTTGTGAGTGCTGGGGTTTCATGATACAGAAAGGAAGGAAAGGGAAGAAGGTTAGAAATGACAGATTTCTTTGGAACCCAGTTAGAGTCAGAGAATCAGATAGGTAAAAACTATGAGGTAGATTCAAGGAGATTAGGGTGGTATCTCATAATGCCCATTTGGAATGTGAAATTCTACGAACATAAACATCTACCAATATATAGTTTTGTGTCAGTAAAGGCCTCCGTTAACTTCAGTGTTTGAATGCAGAATGAACATGTGTCTTTCTCCTTCTCCATCTGTTCCCGTAAGACACACCAAGTTCTATTCTTTTCTTTTTTTCCTTCTCCAGTTCCTCCAAATCTAACAAGATATCAGTTCCAACTCACCACACCCTTTTTGTCTCCAGATAAATTTTGATTGCTTGTTTTTTGATGCTGTTAGCTGCCCTGAGTTCATGCACAGCAGGGGTGACACGCTAGCTCAGGATCAGGGGCTGCATTGGTTTTGTGTCAAGCTGTGCTCCAGTCACCAAGGCACCCATCTCTACACATGACCATGTGTCACCTGGTTGGGATGGTGGTCTCATCCTGTCCTCCTCCCTATCCACTTGTCATCCTTGACCACAGGGCAGTACTAGTCGTCTTTGCATATCAGGATATTTTTAGGCTGATTTTTTTTTCTTTTACTGAGTAATTCAACTCCATGGGAAACTGATTGTTTGGAAATGCTTTTGACTAGACTTCCTACTTGAGTGTATTGCAGTTTGGCACACACAGACTTGGTGTGTGGTAATCTAGAAAAGTAAACTCCATTCCCATAAGCATGTCTCTGTTGTTATTTATGAGAAAGATGTAGCTGCCCTATACTGTTTAGGATGAATATAGAGTGGCTGTGTTCTCATGAGGATCATCTGGAGTCACAGGTCTGTGTGGAAAGGGTATTTAGAACTTGTGAAAAATGTTCTCTTTTTGGAGACCTTTGTCTTGAGGTGTTGTCTGAAATGACATTAAATGTACGTTGCCAACCTTAGACAGTGTCTGCACAACTACTTATGCTTGAAGGGAGAGTGCTTTGAAAGAGTCTTTGAAAATGCAGTATCTTAACTAACAGTTACCCTGGAGGAATTTATTGCTTTTCTGCTTTGCATCTTTTTAAAATGAAATTATAAATCAAGTCTCTCTGGATTAACAGTCTTGTCCAGAAGTTCAGAATTTTCTTAAAAGTCAGATCTGATTAGCCAGTTCAAGGACTTTAAGGCCTCATGCAGGAGCAGTGTGGTGGGGAGAAGAAGAGAGAAAGATGAAGTTGGAAGGACTTGATCCTGTAAAGCTGATGAGACAGTTTGCTTTAGTGATTCTCTTACAGGGGCACGAGACTAAGTAGGAGCAGATTTTCCCTTAAACAAGTGTGTGGGCTGGCTGAAATATAGTCAGGAAATGAAAATGAGATTACTATAGTAACAGCTACACACCTACACTCCTCACACGTTTTGGATTATTAGCTGTCTTTTTTGACTTGTTACACAGTGTTTATAGTGGGAGTGAGTTAATGTGGCTCTGAGAGTCTTTACTTTTCTATTTCCTGTATTTGTTTAAGTTGGCCATGCTGTTTTGCTAGCTTGATTTTTAAAGCTAGTCATTTGAAAAACAGCAAAAAAGGGAGCTGTTGGAGAGGCCCAAATGCTTACATTAAACTGATAAAGACAGGGCACCCAGCCATTTCTTTCCCCCCTTAGTGCAGAGCATGCAGAGCAAAATTTCTAAGTGTTGGAAAAGGTTCAGTCTGGGAAGGAAAGGTCAACAGAAAGAGAAGAGAAATGGTGGCCTGTCACGCCTAGGGAGGATGTGAACAAGGCCTGCTCCTCTGGAAGAGTGTGCCAAGATTATGGACTAGAAATTCCTCTTGAGACTCCGTCTCTGAATTGGAGCAATGTCGATGATACTGTGACTATAAATGGAATTGCTCTGGCCCTTCTGGACTGCCTTAAGATGGTGCCATCGCTCAGTGTTGTGGCCACAGAGGCAGGAGGAAGTTATGTATCTTGAACTGCTGGAGTGGTTTTTGATGGGATTTTGCATCTTGTGACCTGTAAAACTACTTTGAAGAAACTGTGCCCAAGCAGCAATTTAGGCATAATTAGGCTACTCCTGCACTGGCCCTGAAATGGGTTCTTGTTTTCTGTAGATGTTTCCTTCTTAGCGTTTCAGTGAGTTTAATCTTTTTGTAAATACAGGTAGGTGAGAGTGAGAGCTTGAAAAGGTAGGAAAAACCTAGAACCTGGAGTTGTATGTCACAGCAGCTTTTTCTACTGTCACACAAGTACTGTTTATGTACAGTGTAGTCCAGCTGCTATTTAAAATTCACAGGTTCCCATGTCACTTGTGGATATACACAAACAAATCCTGCATTAGGTAATCCATGAAGTCATGTGTGTTAAGTCAGCATTTGGTGGCAAGCATCAAGTGAAGTTATATATATACACTGTTGGTATTGCATCTGTCTGGAAGGTAACCTCATTTTTATCTAGCGTAATCATTTTTCCTCTGGGCTTTGTTGATTTAGGTAGAAACAGGATTGTAGACAAGAGAGCATGTTAGGTCAGTCATAACAGTGTAGTAGTGAAAAAAAAAAATTCCTTGAAGGAGATGTAACCTGAAGCATTAGCAACTCCTTTGAATATAAGAATGAGCTCGTAGTTATAAATATTTGACAAAAAAGGACTTCATTTGGCAAGTAACCTTTAATGGAATGTTAAACAAGTCAATAGAGGAAGTTCTTAGCTGGGAAAGTGATTATTCATTGTTATCCATCAAAATAATTACCCATTAACTAAGATAAGGACCCTAGGGAATTCCAAGGGCTTGTTCAGGAAATGATCTGTCAGGCTGGAGCAGGCTGTTTATGAGAGCTGGAACACTTCCTGGGAAGAGGAAGTAACCTCACGCCGGTTCCTGGCCGAGCATCACGCTGTGCGGTGAGCACCACGAGTGGGGACTGACACACACGGAACTTCCTGTGGTGGGAAGCCTCTGCTTGCTGAGGTTTGGAGATGAGCTCTCAGGCTCTCCATGGCAGCAGCCTTGGGAGTTCCAGGTGGAGTGGGTGCCCCTCTGCTCCAGATGAGTAGCCTAGATGCTACCTGGAGTAGCCCAGCTTCATTTTAGCTCTCTACATCCCTTATTTCCTGTCAGCAGACCCTAAGTCTGGAAATAACCTGACGTCTTTCAGGCATAATTTCCTGTCCCCAGTACTAACTGGCCCTGTAGAAAGTCTGAGGTGTAGTTTATAGGTTGAAATAAGGCTGAAGGAGTAAGATTTGGAGGGAGTTGGATGTGATGCTCTGGAACAGGGTGGAGATTTCAGATGACATAGGAATAAAGTTATCTGCTTGTGTCAGTCTGTGTACTAGGGGAGGAACAACAAGCTGTTAGCAGTGGGAGCACTTTTCCCCTTGAGGTTCTCATTCCTTAGTTCGATGTGCTTGCAGATATGGAGCAAAAGTCAGGATATGTATTGCAACCTGCTCTTGTGCAGAGAGAAAACACAGGACAACATGTGAGTCCCAGCACAGGGGGGAACAGGAGACAGTGTCAGGTGTCCAAATACATCAAAACAGTGAACTCTGGCTTTCTGGAAAAGAGTCAGGTTATATAACTGCAAAATTAGATCCTGGGACCCAGCTAGAGAAAAGCTCACATATCTCAGAGCAGCTCTTTGGTAGTATAACTGGTTAAAGTGTGAAAATATAGAATGGCTTGGTGAGATTTTAGTGTTGGGGTGACTTCCATGCTTTATTCTCGAAATAATTGGGCCACTTTAAATTTGTGTAAAGTACAGTGAGATAGTTTAAATGCCTGCTGTCAGAAATGTGTTTACTAGAAAGTAGGGCTGGTCTTCATATTATCTAAACTGAAGGGATAAGAACTTAAACCTTTTGTCTTTGTGGTTGTGGGTGTATTTCCACGCTGATCACATGCTGGCCTGAGTGCAGTCTGTGGTCAGTGGGATGATTCCTCCAAGTTGAAACACAAGCTGATAGGACACCCCTGAGTTTTACAGCTGAACCTTTGCTCAAGCTTGGTAGCTTTATACAGTCTTAAACATAGGGATCTAAAGCTAATTGTTTTCCCTGGTAGTTGTTCCTCAGAAGCTTTTGCCAGGAAGATGCTGCTGTTATGATTAGGACTCTGGCTAAGCATGTTATATTTCCTCTTTGTTATAAGTTTCTCTACTGCCATGAAATTTCTAGGATCTTGGGTGGAGGTTGGAAGGGCTTTGAAGGGAGAGAGTAATATTGAAGGTCTTTTAGTTTTGGTTTGGTTATTTTGGCTTTTTTTTTTAATGTCGAGCCTGTTCCTTGCTGATAGATGCTAATGCACTTGATACAGCTTGGTACTTCCCAGCACTTCTGTAGAGCTGGAGAAGTTCAAGGGATGGGAATGCACATGAATCACCTCAAGTCTCTTGAGAGCAGCAGTAGTCTGGAGAAGCCGCCTCAGAGCTTTATAGTCTCAGTCTCATCTGCCACACAGCATGATCTGCATTGGACCAGATGTCACTTAGAGGGTCTGTGTGACTTGACACAGATGTTATGGAAGTGTCTGGAACAGGGCATCAAAAGTAGAGGGGTTAAAGCATAATTTTGGATGAGAGAACTGTGTCATGTTAATATTACATTCCAAAGCAGTGAAGAGGCAGAGCTGGTGTTTTAAATTAACATGTGTGTTCTGGAATCATTTACTTCATCCACATTAGCATGCATTCCACTTGTGCTTTGATAAATAGCTCTCTCATCCAGCAGAAATGACAGGTTTATTTAATGAAGCATGAAATAAATCAGCGGGGGAAATCAAGGGGAAGACACATCATTGACAGCTCCCTTCCCTAATGTCCCCAGTTCTCCTTCTTTGAAAATGAGAGGGAGCTCTAGCAAGGGTATTTTGTCAGTGTGGCTGTGTTCATTAGGAGCCTGGATTTTCTTTGGGGAAGGGTATCTGATTTCTTCTGCTTTTCAGGCAGGGCTTAGTATGTAAGCATCACTTGGGTGGTGGCTGATTTGTTCATTGACTGGCTTGTCTAACACTGAAGAGAGCCAGATCGGGAGTTCAGAAGATCATTTTCAAAGCATGAACGATCTTTCTTTGACGTATCCAAGGCAGATTGTGCTGAGGCATCCATGAAGTGAATGCCAGCACTTTTTTTGGCTATGGGAAAAACTTGTCCTGGCTGATGCTTGGTGGGCAGTGAGAAGTTTATCTCATGGTAAATGAAATGTCTTGGTCTTCACTTTGTTTGCTTTGAATGACAGTGTTCCTTAGTCACTTAAAGAGAAAATCCCCATGTCTTTTGGGTTGTGAAAACATAGTTGGACATCTACCCATGGTAGAAGTGTTTTAACTGTGTCACCTGACCTGCATGCTATTAGCAAAGGCATTCAACAAAGTCTTGCTGCGTGGAGGTTCATCAGGATTGGGTTAACAGGGCAAATGTTTAAGAAAAAAAAGGAGGGGAAGCTTCGTGAGGGGTGAATTCTCTTCAAAAGAGGTTGGAAGCCCATTTCAGTTTGCTGTTGTTTCTGCTTTGTCTAGGTTTCGAGGGAAGCGTCTGTGGACACAACGTCGACGACTGCCCGAATCACAAGTGCCTGAACGGGGGGGTTTGTGTGGATGGGGTGAACACCTACAACTGCCGCTGCCCGCCCCAGTGGACAGGTACGTTCTGTGGGGGACCAGCACAGGGGCTGTGGCCCTCACCCTGTGCCTGTGGCTGCAGTCAGGGGCAGATGCCAGTGTAGCCCTTAAAAGAAAGCTGTTGGCATCAAAACCACCACAACGAAAGGCAATTTCCCCATGAGTGTCACTTCTCATATGGATATACTTTGTAAATGGATAAATGTTTTCCAAAAGCACAGAACACAGCTTTGCTGTTACAGCGGCGTGCACATAACAATGCTTTGCTGATACATTTAGGGGTATTTCTAAGATGGGATAATGATCGTATTGATTATAGTAATGCTGCTGAGCAACAGGGCAAATCTGAAAGGAGGCATAGGTGGGGGAAAAAGGAGGGAAGAGAAGTGTATATATGGGAAGCTTATGGTTTTGCTACTATTATTTTTCTGCTTGACTTATTTTTATCTAGATTTCTCTGACTAGCAAAGCTACTTTTGCTACATAAATGAGTCTGGTTTTACTCTGAGTCTGAAGGGGAAAAAAAGCATGAATTTCAAGAAAGTGTTATGCACAATATAAGGAAGCAGCTTACAGGAAACACAGTGTCATATTTAGTTGCAAAATGTCTCCATACCTCAAAAATAAACAAATACCTCCGGTTATGGGGTGAGTTTTTTTGAGTCATACTAGTCTTTCTTAGCTGGCACACTTTTTCAGTTGAGTATGGTTTTGCCCTTATTTGAAAATCATAGGTAAAAAGAAAGACCTAAAACGAGCTTTAAAATGCTTTTTTTTCTCAGAGAACATTCATTCTCATTGTGAACAGTTTGTCATTAACTGCAAAGGAGGCTGCCAGTTAAGAACCCTCATTAACTTAAAAAAATTATATATTCTTAAGTTAAAACCACATGAGAGTGAGGTGCACCACAGCTTGCATAACTCTTTGAAACTACGTGTAAACAGGAGAAAATTAGTCCTCCCCTCAATGAGCAAGTGTCCTTGCTTCTGTACTGCTTCTCCATGTCCTGAAAGCCTGCAGAGTGAAACCTGTAAAGGAAAACATGAGAGCTTGGGTGTGGAGACAACAAACCCTTAGTAACCCCTAAAGTCCTGCTCCATTCCACAGAAATTATAACCCTTATGATTCCTAGCATCTGTCAGTAGCAAATTAATCTCAGTCTTACTCCCAAGTATAGAGGATATAATGATCATGAGCATACAGTCTCCAAGGGGTTATTTTGGCATCATAAATTTAGCTTGGCTTACAGGATTTAGGTGGATGTCTGCTGTCAGCTAGGGATGACTTCTGCAATTCACCTGAAAGAGGCCTTGGTGGCAATAGGCTGTGATTCTGTTTGGTTTTGTGGTAGATTGTCTCCCCAATCAACTCTTTGCAGTTGTGGTGATTCCCTCTCTAAACCTCTTATGGGCTCTGATTAACATTGGGGAAAATTGTCAGACCTGTGTTGTGGCCCATCTTGTGCCATCTTTCTCCAGTGTGGATGGTCTTTCCAGAAAACCTTGTGTGTGTGAAGGATGCTTCCCTCCAGTGAAACCCTGGAAAGAGAGAGGAACTCCCCAAGTGTTATGTTCCCATGGCTTTCTAACACAATTTGATGGAATGGGCTTTCTGAGAATTTCCTTTGTTTATGGTTCAGCTGAGGTTATCAGTGCAGCAGTGGTTTTAGGTGATGGCTTCTCAAGGCTGTTGTCTTTCTAGGCTTAGGTCAGTGTGGAAATAAAAATGATCTCACAATTTAGGAAACAGCAGCTTGGCTATTTGACCAATGAAGGTTAGAACCTTTATGGAACTGAACTCTCCTGTCTGAAATGCTCAGTGCAAGTTTCTATGACTCCTCTCTGTCATCTCGGTAGCATTTTCTTGAAAGAAACTTTTTTTTTTTCTGAATGGACTTCAATCCCTTTCCTGCATCTTCAGTTAGAGACCAAGGAGGTGAGGAAAGCAATACACATCCAGCTTGGAGACATGAGAGGTGACACTGAGGCAGGGTATGAAGCAAGGAAGGTGGATAGAGGACTTGTGGAATAGTTTGGAGAGAAAGATGATATTTTTTCAAGATTAAACTGCAGTTGATGCTGACAGGAGTAAACAATAAAACATTAGTTATTCAGCGTTAAGGAAATGCATAAGTGGAGGCCCATCCTTTACACAAAGGGGGTTTATAACATTTTAAATCTTCCCTAAGGTAAGTGAAGAGGGGAGAGCTGAACAGGCAACTCTTTCAGAGTCTGTCCTGATAAATGTTATAGCTCAACAGGGCCAAACTGTGAGAATAAACACTTCAGGAAAACAAAAGCTTCCAATGAGAAAATGAGGTTAAAAAAAAAGGGGCCCAAATATGCATGTCTGTAAAGAAACTTCAGCAAAAAATGAAAGGATGTTAAATTTTCTAAAAATACCTGTCAGTGTAGATATGCTGTCTTCCTAACAGTCTCTGCTTTTAAGTATTTATCAACCATTCTTGGGGAAAATTGAGTTTGTCTGCAGTTTTTAGTCTTTACTTAATCTTTGTGCTGTGGGTGATGCTCTCTCATGTTTGTTAATATAGTTTGTGCTTCATGGCACAGAGAAACCAGTCCCATTCCTTGCTAGAAAAATCAAGAAGCTGTACTGCAGCTGATCAAGAAAAGTTTTGTGTAAAGTAATACTAAAGCAACCTTTACTGAAACAGTTACCATCTGCCTCTTGTAATTCCCTGACAGGTGGTAGGCTGGGCTACATAACTATGCATTTTTAAAAAAAAATACTCTTATTTTCTGCTTGCTCCCACCTTTTGTGACACTGTTTGCTTTCAGTCTTATTTCCTGCTCCTCAAACAGAGCTCACTGCTCCTTTTCTGTTGAAGTGCCTGCCTTCTCGTTCTCATTTTGCTGTTTTTTCCGTAAAGATAAAATCTTGCCTTTCAAAAACAATGATGTGAAATTCCTGCTGTCACCAGTGTTTTTGTCACCTTCAAAGTTCTCGTATTTCATATGGTTATAGTGATTATCAATCTCATAAATTTGTAACTGGCAAGACAGACTTGGGTGTGTTTGTGTGAAACTGCCCCAGATCTTTCCTGTTGCGGAATGTTAACTGATTGTTGGTTTGTTTAAAGATGACTTTATCTTGTCCCAGGATACGGCCTTTGTTAGAACCAGTGTTTGTTGGGTCCTTTCAAAGCACAGTGTTGCATATGTGTAATCAAACTCCACCTTTTCATCAGTCCTGGGTGCTTTTGTGAAAGTGTGAAGTCTGTGCATGACAGGCCAGAGAATTTGGTGTAAGTGTGATTCGAGTCGAAGTTAGCCAAAAATCCTGGCTAATGTCAGGATAAAATGCCATGTGAAGGCTGTTTTATGCTGCTGTTCTGCAGCAATTAAACCAGCCTCATTGTGGTCTGAGGAGGAAAGTCTTTACCTTCTCTCCCTGCTCCCATACACTCTTCCCTTTTCCTTGGGCTGGCTCTGGGATTCGTTGGAGTGTGCCACTTTAACTCCCTAATCTAGTAAAAAATCCTGTCCAGCTGCTTTATTTTTTTCCCCTTTCTTGCCTTTTTTCTTTTTTTTTTCTGGCATCAGGAATTAAAATTCACCGAGCAGTCTCATGGTGAGTGGATGCAGAGGAAGTGATGGCAGTCTGGGTTGAAAGTCATATGGAAGATTAGGGTGTCCTTCCACACACATAGGGAAATCATCTGAGGGTTTAAAGGATACTCAGTCATTCTAGCTACAAGTCATCTAAAGAAACAAAGCTTTAAAATGCACCTGTTGATTGTTGATCTAAGCTGTGCAGCTTTGGGTCAAGAAAGACATATGGAGAATTTGAGTGCCTAAGTGATTACCAATATAAAATGCTGTAAATGCTTAGGTTTTTCTTGTATGTCTAAGAAAGACTCCTGCTCTCTTGAAAAGTCTGCAGTGTTTCAGAGGCTCACAGTCAATCTGTCTTTGGCCCAAATCATGTTTCAGGAAGAGTGCACAGCAGAGATAAAGATTTGTGTCTCCATGGAGTTAAGTCTTTTGCACAATTTGCTCCTGAAGCGGTGCATCAGAAGCTGTGGAATCGAGTCTCTGGGTTTGGGGGACACTGTGCCCACTCTCAAGTGGGTTTTGGAAGACCTACATTGTAGTACTTCAGTTGCAGACTTGGCCTGCTTGCTCCCTTTCATTATTTCTGCCCCTGTGGCTGGGAAGGCGAGACTCCCATGGCAGTTGTATTTATTTAGGCTTTGTTTTCCCCTGAAAAGAGGAGTCCAGTGAACTGTATATTTTAAAATCTAGGCGACCTTTGTCTCCAAGGGAAGCACAGTGTGCTAACAGCTGACTCCACCAAAGAACTCCAGCACTGGGAGCTAGCTTAAGCAGCAAATGTTTGTCTTGAGCAGAAAAGCTCTTCAGGCAGCAGGGCTGTGCTTTTTAATTAAAATATCTGTTAGCTTGGTCATATGCTCTTAAATACTAGCACAAGGGTTACTTTTTTTGCAGAGCTTTAGGCAGGAATTTTCAAAGTGGGGTGTTAAGGGTTCGATTCCTATTTAATTAGAGTAATATTTGTTCCCTATCTTGGTTTTCTTTGAAAATCTCAGTCTTAAACTCTGGGCAGTCATGACTTTTCTTTACTAAGAAGGGGGATAAACATCAAAAGGCTAACATTTAACATTTTAATGTAAGGTCATATGCTCTGGTATTTTGTTTTTTAAAACTTTCTGTGCCAAATACTACTTTCCTCAGCTTCTTTGTCACCAAAGTATACAGTGACAAGTCACGTTAGTTTAGCGTTCCAAAAATTGCTGCCTTCTTAGAGTACTTAGAGGCTTAAAACGTAGAGGAACTAACTGTGACAATAGGTGACATGGATCATAAATATTGAACATAGCAGTCTCCTAAATCATTAAATATACATCCTTGTTATTTTCTGGAGAGTGATGACGATTATGTGACAGAGAGCCCTGTCGGGGCTGTTCTCTTTTCCTCTCCTGGTTGCGTGATCCTAGGTGACGTCCCAAGACCTTTGTGTTAGCTCAGGGAGGCTGGGTCACGCTCCTGTGAGAAGTGCAGTTGTCTTCCTCAGCAGTGTAGCAGTGATGAGCTTTCTGGTGCTTTTCCAGGCTTTATTAAAAAGCATAGTGGCCTCTTTGGTACTGGCTGAGATCTGCCTGTGCCAAGCTTGACAAGTTGGCTGGTGTCACTGCAGTAGTATCTCTAAGAGACAGCTCTGAAAGAAGCCGGAGAGGGATTATGATTCGTTTTCTTCTGTCATGTTTGAATTGGCAGATACAAAGGAGCAGGGAGCATGTGGCAGCCTCCAGAGTTGGCAGCTCCAAGTTTGAGTGTACAAATGATTTGAAGTGTTGGACACAAACAGACTTTATCCTGTATGTTGTTTGTTTCTCTTGTGGCCCTTGATCTCAGTGTTGTGCAGAGCGGATGGATTTCAGAGGCATTAGAAGTTACACCCTTAGTCCTTTATCCAGTATGGATTCTGGAACACGTACCACAACCTCCTGTTTGCTTGGTGCTGCTTTTCATTTCCCAACTGCAAGCCTTGGGTGGGAGGTAGCAGTAATAAAACACCTGAGGTGTTAACAGCTGAGCTGATCCGATGACACAATGACAGCATCCAATTCAGACCATGCTGCCGCCTCTTCCCTTACGCCTTTGGTGACTTTCCAGGTCGGGAAATACTCTTAACAGTCAAATGTGCCAAATGATCACTTGTGGAGATGTCCTTAGGTTTTCAGCACATCTTTTATGTGTTTGGCACCAAAACAAGCTAGGCCAGACCCCTCTGGTGAGGCTAGGTTGGTGGATGTGTGCCGTGAGACCAGACTAATAGGTAACAGTTGTTGCATCTCCAGCTGACTTGTTTCTGGCAGTTCCTGTCCCTTCCCTTGTACTTAAAATGAGGTGATTTGTCTTTGGGTAATTACTGAAGATGGGTTGCTGAGATAGCTTGAGAATATGAAGCTTTCACTGTAAGTTTTGGCTCCAACTGTTAAATTTTTTTTGCCTTGCAGATCTTTTCATTTGTTTGGTATTTCCCTGATTCACTGGGTTTTCCAGAGGAGGTAAAGAGAAGGACAGAACAGAGAGTAGCGTGGTGATGTGTATTTCCTGTAGGTTACTTCTCTGTCCTGCTGCTGTCCCCAGTCATTTCACCTGCCACCACTATATTAAACCAGTCTGTCATTAGTGCATCAGTTTTAATGAATTTTTAATGAATCATGTTCTGATCATTTGTATTACTGCCTCTGAAGAGTTCAGTCAGGACTGCCCTCTACCCAGTAGTCTGTGGGGAGTGATTTAGGGCAGTATTTAATGGATCAGGCCGTGCATAAGTCTCTTAAAGCCCAGAGTTTTGTATCTGGGGGTTGTAAAATCCCTTGTAAAAGCCCATTAGTTCCACTGCATGCTTCCCATGTGGTTATGAAATTAAACTCTTTTCTCCACCATATTAGCCTAAAATAAACACAGATGTGTACTCTGCTCATTACAATTGTAGATTCATCTTCAATTGTTCAAATTCTATATTAAGCTCTTAAATTTTATGGTCTCTTTGATGGTATTTGACATCTATTTGAGATCTAATAAAAGCAAAACCAAAACCCCAGCACCTGAGGTTTGGGAATGGCTGCTACTGCTTTGCTGCTTTGGAAGAAAGATGCTGTAAGATCCTGAGGAAGGAGCACATTTTTGAGAGCTGTGTTTCTTCTTCTTTAGAAAACTCCTGCACGGGAAAAAATAGTTGGCTTCAGTCCTTTTTTCTTGGAAACTACTGTAATACTTAAGCACAGGGAAGACATTTACTAAATACACATGCTACTCTGGCAGGTGCAAACAGTGTAGTCCATAGAATTCTGTGTGCCCTGAAATGATCGTTGGAGTTGAAAGTATCAGTCTCATTTGTTGGATTGCCTGCAGGGAGCTGTGGAGACGGCTTTGTTGAAGGGTCTAGAATTCGGATGTAATTTGGGCATCACACTTGAGATCCCTTTCAGTATTGCCTGTTTATTGCTCAGGACATTTTGGTCTGTATAAAGGTGCTGCCTTTTTCAGAGAAGTTTGAAGCTCTCTGCTTTGAGCTACCTAGTGTCAATAAAGCAAATTATGTAAACAATGAAATATTTTCTTTTGTAGACTTTGCCATGTGCTGTATCTTCCCTGCAATAACTAGGTATTATACTCTTAATTAGCTGTCTTTCTCCCTTTGTGGAGAAAAGCACTTCCCTTATAAGTCTTTTAGGAAATTTATCTCTCCATTGGTCTGTCAGATTATGAATTCTACCTCTTTTTTTATTCAGAGGAGGTGGCTTCAATACTGCAAAATGTATTCCTGACTGAGGCTGTGCCATCGCCATTGCACAACAACAAGTGTTTGCATTAGTTATTGTTCCTTGCAGTCAAATGTCGGCTCAGAGATGTTTATTTTGTTGATTAAAGCTGTGGTTGAGTAGAGGTCCCCACTGAGCTCTTCTAGGGAAGCTGATGTTTCCTCAAGGAGTGCCTGACCCAAACTTTCTGCTGCAAGTCTGTTTGCCTTTGTATTTTGCTTGGCGTTTGTGCATCGAGCCTCGCCTGCTCTTGCACAGCCCAGCTGCCTCACTTGGTTGAATCTGTCTGAAATCCCTGACTTCCTCTTGGAAAATGTAATGTTATTTTGTTAAAGCTACCACTGCCTACTGTTTCATCACCTTCTCAGTCATTAATTAGATGCTCCAGTGCGTGTGTGCATTGTTACTGAGTTATTTCAAGAAGTATGGATGGTTCTGAGGGTTAAAGATTAAATGGAATGCTTTTACAAATACACAATTCAAAAACATGGGAGCTAAAGTATTTTTCATGGATACCGTTTTCCTAGAAGGCCCAATGGTTCCATGCAATTTTTCCCCTTTCCATTTGCTGAGAAGACTCACACAGGAGCATGAGGAGACTGAGCTTTGAGCTGACAGATGTACATGTTGGGTTGCACTGTCAGTGCAGACATTTTTCTTGTGTTACAAGACAGAACTGGACAGAGGAATGTCCTTCCCCAGCCAGATGTGGTCTGCCAGCTGGCATCCTGAATATACACACGTGTGATTAGAGAGGAGAAGAAACTTGCACAGTCCTTTGGAGTGTGGCACTGATGACCTTCTGCCGTGATTAGATTTGGTTATTTATACAAATACTGTTCCTTATCTCTTAGCCCCTTCTTGAGTCTTGATAAGATGCTGTTCACCTTCTTGCTTGGTAGTCCTTTGAAACTTGGATTAAAAATGCAAACAGTTCTAATGAGCCATGCTTTCTTGAGCTACACTGGTTGTATTCAAAACAATCTCTGGAACATTCTGTGAATTAAGCCACTTTTGGAGCGTTTCTGTCTATATCTGGTTTATACTTCCCAGGTAGTCCTTTCAGGAGAGCTGGTGAGCTCTTCCCTTTGTGCTGGAGTGTTAGTCTAAGATAAGTGACAAACTTCTTCAGCTACTGAGTGGACGAGGGCATAAAATCTTCTTGAAACCTGATGCTTCCGCTCAC
Source organism: Corvus cornix cornix (assembly GCF_000738735.6). Taxonomy (NCBI): domain Eukaryota; kingdom Metazoa; phylum Chordata; class Aves; order Passeriformes; family Corvidae; genus Corvus; species Corvus cornix. Next base: position 24,785,577 of record NC_046338.1, read on the forward strand.
AGTGAATCTTTTAAGACCCTGAGGACCAGTTTGCAATTCTCACCAAATTACCTTTCCAGTATCACTAAACTTGTAAGATATTCTGAGTTCCAGTTCAGTCTGAGCCCACTGCTGGGGCGGTTGTGATTTTGAGAGAAATGGGACACCGCAGTCTCCTCCCAGCTCAGTTTTCAAGGAACTGATTTTTTTTTTTTCAAGGCACAGCAAAGTATTTGCACCCTTTGCCCTACTAAATGTTTTTAGTGATTAAACTGTATTAGATCTGCTCTCAGGAGCTTTAGCCTCTGATACTCCAGCTGTGCATCAGCAGACTTTCCTGCTGGAGAGCTGTTAAGAGGCCAAGAAAATTTTCTCCTTTATGGAAAGTCTGTTCTGCCAAAGATGAAGACCTCTGATTGAACTGTCTGAAGGTCCTGCATTCAGCTGCAGGATCAATGCAGTTGGAATTGAGATTTATGCAAGCCCCCTCTAAGGTTTGGTAGGATCAGCTTTTGGAGATGTCTGGTGCTCCTTTCCAGGGTGACTGTTTTAGTGACTTGTTTGTTCAAGCTAATGCTCCTCACTTTGTGTAGGATTGTTCTAATTTTGTGTGCTGCTTTACCTGTATTAATCAGGCTTTATTTTCTTTCTGACATGGAGAAGGACTGGCTGTTTCTCATCAATGAGATCTGGTACAACTACTTGAGGGAGGCCTTGAACCCCATGTCTGCCAAAAGAGAAGCTCCTGCAGTTCCTTGCAGTTCCTGAGGCTCTAAAAATGGGAGCAATCAAAGCAGCAAATATGTCTGACTTATTCCATATGGCTTTTCTGAGGGGAAATATGCAGGAAGTAACTTAGTTTCATAGTGGGCAAAAAATGCTAAGGGTTGAAGGCTGTTCCCTTTTTCTACTTCTAGTTTTCAATTTTGAAATACCACATGGACTAGCTGTTTACTTTGTACAAGGTCACTTAGAACCTGAGTTGGCATTTTACTGATTTCCCAGGCTCTGCAAATATCAAGGTCAGGCTGGGTTTTTATCACTTTCTTGGAGTAAATTGTTTCCTTTCTTGTTGTCTTTTACGTGTATGTTTCTACATTTCCATTAAAATATTGTTCAGTTAGTGTATTCGTACTTCACTAGTTCAGCCTATGTTTGTTGCTATGTGTCTTTTAGAAATTTAATTGAAACTAGCAAGAGCACAAGAAAAGAAACACCTACACAAACTTGCAGCTGGATGATTTAACATTCAGTAGTTGTGGCATTCAGAAGTCACTTGGTTGCGGGGATGTGTATTACACTGTGCAGTTTGTACAATCCATAATGACCTTTGCACTTGGAAGTTGAATTTCAGTTCTGTGAATGAAGGACTTGATTCTTCCTGAAACTCTTAACAAGCAGAAAATAAGCTTGCCAACTTATATGGCTACAAATAAATATATTTAATTTTGTTACAGTTAAAGCAGCATCCCATAAATAAACTGTTTCAGAGAACTCTTGTCTCATTTGATTTTAAATCTCAGTAACCTGGCAGAAGTTTTCAATTAAGAACAAGGTCTTTTCATTAAAATACTCAATAGTAAAAGCAATAGTTAATTGTTCATTTATGCCTCTTAATATATTGAATTGAATTTCCTTTGTTTTTAAAACAAACTCTATTAAGCTGGGGCTCTGATTCATATTCATAATTAAACACAAATACAGTTGTGATTTGGTAGCTGCAAAAGGAGCATTAGCAATCAGAGAAGCTAAGTGAGGATCAGATTCAAGCAGCTAAAATGTGGTATGCCTTTGAGATACAGTTCAATTGCTTGAAGAAGTTTAAGCTCTGCATTTTTCTTCTCTTGTGGAGACATTGATAGACCTTTTAAAAGTTTATTTTAGTTTATGGCTGCAGAAAAATGGAATAACCTAGGACATAGGGTATTGTAAGGACATCAATGATGTCACTTGGTACTGTCTTTTCTAGAAGTGGAGAATGAGTACTAGTAAAAAAAAAAAAAAGCTAGAAAAGTCCTAAATGTTGGTATTACTAGTGGCACTTGAAGTGTGAAGTCAGAACCAAGCCCTGGTAGTTTATATGGGGGAGTAGTGTGCTTATCTTTGCTTAAAAAAACCTCACAAACAACAACAAAAAAAACCCCCAAAAGCAAAAAAGATGCAAACTGAAAGCATGTACTCCCACACTCAATCACCCTTGCTGAAAGTCCATAGAATGTTATATTTCAGGAGTTCCCTTCAGCCAGTCAAAAGGCAAGTGGTTTTTTTGAGAGGCATCACACTGTGGAGTGGCGTGGCTGAAAACCTCTTCACGCGTTGGTGGCAGCGGCTCAGGCTGGCTGAGCCAAAAGGATGTAAATGCTGTGAGAGTTCCTCAGAGGGGGCGTCCTTTGATCTGGGCTGGGCCCCCTCCAAGAAAAGAAGGAAAATCACTTTTATAATAAGCAAATAATGTCTTGATTATTTTTTCTTGAAGCAAGTCGATTGTGTTGAGTTGAGAGATACGCGTGACTGCTCAGAACCAGCCCCAGCTCACTGACTCTTTTCAGGGTGGCCACTGATAAGCCAACACTGAACAAACCATTTCTAGTATGACAAATGCATGGTTTGTTTGTTCATAATGCACAGAGGTGTTTTACAGATAACAATAGCAAGGGTTTGATTTCTCCCCAACTGTTTCACTAAGCAAACTGGGAATTGAAGATTGATTCTGAAAACTCTGTTGTAATTATTATTGCTGTCAAAATTTTGTTATGGTTTTTCAAGTGATAAAATTATTGTTTTGAAGTAGTCCTACCAGAGAATGGAACATATGCACAGAGCACAGTTGTGCAACTTAATTTTTTAATAATAGTTTTATTTCTTTGCTACTAAGTGAAAAAAAAATCAGATCTCACAGCATCAAAGGCTAAGATTATCTAAGTACTTAGAAAACAAAAGGAATCATGGGTATAGTAGATGGTTAAACATGGTTAAGTTTGGACATTTTTAGATTCCTGTTCATGATAAATGTTCCAGTTTGGCATATTGGAGGAGGGTGTGTCTGTGTTCTTGCATCGTTATTTCTGTGCCATTAATGAACAAGGTTACTTATCAACATCTAATAAGTATTTTTAATTTGGCAAGCCTGAATAATAATAATTTGGAGCCCAGGTGCATTGGCAGAGAAGATCTATGGCCTGCTCTTGAATTTCTTATTCTTGGAATATGAGGGGAATTCCATGCAAATGTAAGTGTGCAGCAGATAGAGTAGCTGGAGAAGAGAAATGGAGAATCTTGTGGTAGCAGCAGATTTACTGAAGAGTCTTGACCCAACTAACAGAAAGCTGCTGAAAGATAGTGGGAGAGGAGGTGGTGTCAGCTGGGGAAGAGGGGAAGGTCACATCAAACAAATTTAATCTTACTCTCTGATAAAGAGCCATCTTCTGATGCTGTGTGCATCCTATCAATGTTTTAGGAAGGGTGGCAAAAGCAAGCTACCAAGAAGTGTAAAAAAAAACTTCAAAAAAAAAAAGGGCAATATTTTAGTGCTTAGAGAGCTTTTAATGCAACGGAAAGGGGAGAAATAGTTTACCAAGAAGATTGTGGACTGTGACCAGCACTCTGTGGTTGCACATGTGTACCCATATGCCAGCCTGGGAAAAAATGAGCTGATGCTCATGAAATTTTATCTGTTCAGGAAACTCAAAATGACTTGAAACTTCAGCTAAACAATTTTGGCTTAAAAATAAACTGTACAACTTTAATGGGGAAGGTGAATAACTGTTGAAGCAAATATTAATGCAAGTGGTCGGTTCTCCAGATTTTGATGTCAGAGCAAGATGGATTTCAGCAAAAAAAAAAAAAACTTCACTAAGTGTGAATTGCAGAGCTTTCCACAGATGTGACTGTAAAGTTCAGTATCCTTTGAAAATTATTTCATGCTTACTGGTCCTTTGGTCTTTTTCCTTAAACCTCCCTGAGAGTGTTCATTGGTTTTCTTCTCTCTAATATCGCCAGTCATAAGAACATTTTTAGAGTATTTATTTTGTGACTGAAAAAAACAAAACCCCTCAACAACCAAGAAACCCCCATGTATTTGTGGTTGTCTGTACAATACCTGGGGCAAGGAAAATGAGTATTACAGGTAGAAGAGTTTTAAGAATTCTATTCTTCCTCACCGAGTAATCTTCATTGCATAATTATATAGGAAAGAATTAAGTTCTCCTGACCAGTGTTACCTTGCTGCTGGCCTGTTGATACTACTTTGGCCAAGATTTTCTTGTCATGCCATCTTCTCTCTTAGTCCCTCTGGCTGCCCTGCAGGCAGCCCTTCGTTCTTTTTGCTTCTCACCTCCTTGCAGATGTATCTTCATGTGCTATAGCCTGCCTGCTGGCTCTCACACTGTGTCTTTTTTAAGTCATTCTTTTTAAAGTCATTTGCAGTCCAGCTCCTGCTTTGGGGTCATTTAGGGATGCTAGTTGTCTTTGCCTAATTTGGTGACAGTGTTGTGGAAGTTCTGGCACTCAAATGTGCTGGAATTAAGGAGTGACAATCAAGCTGGACTACAGCATCCCCTTTGGTCATGTTGTCTGTACAAGAACCTCCATGAGTCTGAGTGTGTGAAGTGTTATTAAACCTGCTTGTTTCTGGGCACCAGGCCAGTTTTGCACTGAGGATGTGGATGAATGCCAGCTCCAGCCCAATGCCTGCCAGAACGGGGGCACCTGCACCAACCACAACGGAGGCTATGCCTGTGTCTGTGTCAATGGCTGGAGCGGGGACGACTGCAGCAAGAACATCGACGACTGCTTCACTGCCTCCTGTGCCAATGGCTCCACCTGCATCGACAGAGTGGCTTCTTTCTCCTGCATTTGTCCAGAGGGAAAGGCAGGTAAGGGCAGAAAACTTGCTTAAGTCTGGTACTTCACGGAAGGTGCTTCCTGGGGTTTATGCACTTGTTTAAAGTGTTTATTTTACACACTTCGCCACCAAACCAGGAAGAATAAAAGGAAAAGCACTGTTCATGAGCAAAGACCTGTTAAACCCCTGTAGCCTGGGACAAAGAAGTATTTGTATCAGGCTAGCAGACAAACTTACTACAGTTTAGGTTGCAAGAAAAGATCTTTTTCTAGCCATTGGCAGAATCTGTATTTGCTTGAGAAGCTGCACGTGAGTGTGACTTGCTCTATGGCCCATATAATAATTGTATGAGTCTAGAAGGCACATTTAGATATTTTTATGTGACTCTGTGAGGATCTGGGCATCCTCACTGGTACAGTGGAAAATTTTCTGGTTTAGGTTAGGTGAAAGTGTATCTCTTAACTACATGGAAATAAAAGTGATCTGCATATCTGAATTTAAGTGAGCTTCATGGGCACCTTTTCAGCTGTCAGAAAAATTATCCTGCTGGCTTGAGAGAAGAGTTAGTTAACTGCTCCAAGGAAGCAATTTTGATAATGGTCAGTCATTTTACTGCTTCAGAAGTGCTGGAGACACCTCTAAAATAACAGAATTTGTATTTAAATATAATGTTCTTTAAGTGTGTGATGAATTCCCTATGGCTTAAGCCTGTAAGATATTGCTCAAGTTTCTAGGTGTGGGAGTCTCTATTTGAAATATCAGGACATGGAATTTTTGTAAAATACCGTCTGACTGCTTCATTTCTCTTTTTTAATAAACTCTTGGATGCTTCTCTAGGTCTTCTGTGCCACCTGGATGATGCCTGTGTTAGCAATCCCTGCCAGAAAGGCGCTCTGTGTGACACCAACCCTGTGAATGGAAACTACATCTGCACCTGTCCTCAAGGCCATAAGGGAGCAGACTGCACTGAGGATGTGGATGAATGTGCAATGGGTGAGTTTCTGTTTGCTCTCTATGAGTGCTAAGATACACATTTTGTCATAGCTTCTCCACACAAGTGTGACTCCTTTCCTGCTCTCCCCGTTCCATTTCAGTGTCTTTGGTTGTGTTTTAAACCCTGTGTGAGACCTGGGGCAAAGGGCTGAGCCAGAATAGTTGTCCATGTTTGAACTGGAGTATGAAAAGCAGCAAGATGCTTAACTATTCTTCCTTGTGCAAGAGGGCTTTAGCATTGTGTGGGGAGTGCATGCAGACAGATGTGATAATTAAGCTGTCCCTTAGAACTGCAGGGTGCAGTGAAAGTACCGCAGTTCATGTGGGAGCTTGTAGCAGCTACGGCCTCAGTAGAAATATATCAAGGCTGTTTGACAGCCAGAATATGGCTGGATCTTTTGAGTGCCTTCCAAGACTGGTGACCACGTGGGCTTTTGAAGCTGTAGTTCTCTGATAGCATGCTGTTGTGTTGTTTTGGGGATTAACTGGACTCTTACAGACTTACTTACAGTTTTGTGAGTGCTCGTTCATGCTTCTAGAGTGTGATGCGTGAAGGTAATGCCTAACCAGCACTCATGGAAAGAGTTGGAAAGAAGCGCTTCTTTGAATTTTATTCTGTCTGCCTTGGACAAGAGTGCTGTTCCTTTTTGAAAACACACAAAGGACAAGTTTGGCTGTTTTGTGGCTGTGGCAGCATCTTGTCAGCCTCAGGAGTGAAGTAAATGTAAAATATGATCTGGAAATAAGGTCTTGAAAGCATCATTAGTTCTCTAATCCCTGCTAGCTGATACTTTTCTCTTAAGAACTGTCATTAGTAATGTGAAGCAGAGTTACTCCTTTGGTTCCTGGTAGTGACAGCATTCCTTCTTTTTGCCCCTGACAGGCAAGTAACTGCCACTGTTTTCTTCAGCAGCCTTTCCCCAGAAGGATGAACAGTCTTTCCCCAGTATTACTTGTCAGAAAGGAATGCCCACTGGAAAAGACCATGACTAATAAAGAGTGCTGTGGCTTTCCTGCTCTGAGGAGAGGTTTTGACACATGTATATTCTTTTCTTGCAGCAAACAGCAATCCGTGTGAACATGCCGGGAAATGCGTCAACACAGAGGGCTCTTTCCACTGTGAGTGTTTGAAGGGCTACACAGGACCTCGCTGTGAGATGGACATCAATGAGTGCCACTCAAATCCGTGCCAAAATGATGCCACCTGCCTGGATAAAATTGGAGGGTTCACGTGTCTCTGTATGCCAGGTGAGGGGAGTTTCTGACACAGATGGGACTTCCAGCAAAGGAAGAACCCAGAAGGCAGAGCTTAGGGAGGGCTGCCAGCTCTGCTGAGGTGGAACACAAAGCTGCAAAGGGATGAGGCTAAATAGTGGGAGAGAGCCTGCTGTTGTGGCACCAGCCAGGAGGACCTGGCATTTGTGTGTGGGAGGGAGAAAGCAATTAGAGGACTGAGACAGAAACCAGTCTCTGCATCAGCGAAGGAAGTTAGCCTTCTGAGCTGAGTATGTGTGAACATATTTGTTACTATACCTGGTAAAGGGCATGTGTGAGACTGACTGTGTTTTGAGGTATGCATGTGACAATTTGGGATAATGCTGTTTGGGGTTTTTCTTTGTTTGAAATATCTCAAATAATGTAAGTTCTCATTGACCTGAGGAAATAACTGTAAAGGAAGCTACTTGATTGAAATTGTGCTTGTAAAATTTGTATGGCCAATGTAACCAATGACCAGTATTAGTCTTCTATTTTGCACTCTTGATAGAAAGTGGTGAAAAAAGAAAAGGATGCAAGTTGCCAGTTGCACAGACTTATAAAGTACTAAAAATATAAATATAAATAAAGAATTGTGATGCCTGCAGGTGATCAGCTGATACCTTGACAACTACAATGAGTTTTTATTAATATAGTATTTATTAGCATATAATCTGTTTTGAAAGGTGGAATTCTAGTTCCAAGTATTTCACCCTTCTTAATATTTTTCTTGTACTCTGCCATTAGCTAAAAGCCCTTGAGCTAAAACTATCTGTTGTGTTTGTTTATATACCTTTTACGTTACATTGGTATAAAGTAATATATTATTGATATATATTGATAGTATTGATACCTTTCAAAGTAATTGACATAACCCCTTCTCAAGTGGAAGAAAACATTAGGTGTGAATTCAGCATAGACTTCTGCTGCTGATGATTAGGTGAGCATCTTCAGCGACAGTGAAACCTACTCATTCAACATCCATTTTTAACCTCTGGTGTTATTCTTACCTCATAGTTTCTGTCCAGACTGCAAACTTGCAATGGAACTCTACTTAGACTTTCAGCACTGGTGTAAGAGGCAGTTAGACTCTCAAGGGCACTTTCAAAGGCCTTTGGTCACCTCTTCTTATTCATTTTTACTTTTTTAACAGGTTTTAAAGGTGTTCACTGTGAAGAAGATATTGATGAATGTCTGAGTAATCCCTGTGTGAACAATGGAGTGTGTCTTGATAAAGTCAACCGCTTCCTCTGTGTCTGTCCTCCTGGTGAGTTCTTATTTCTGGAAGCTTTTCCTGCTTCACCCTACCAAGAACTGCACAGATGTTGTGGGTGATATGTTTCTTGTGAGTTTCTGTTGTGAGTTTCTGTTGTTCTTAGGGCAGCACCTGTTTGAGTAAGTTGCAATTGCTATTAAATAAGAATAGTCCCTTATTGGTTCCAATAATATTGTGCCTATAACTGGGTAAGCATTGAGAAACACACAGTTGGACACCTCATCCAAAAGGGAAGTTGGCAACACAAGCTTCTGTTATTGTGGAAATTTTAGTGAGGTTCTCAACACATTTTAAAGATCAGACCCTCTGCATGCTTCTTGTCTTTTTCTGAGGTTTTTAGGCAGAAGGTGATTTTGCATCAGTATGGTTTATGCTGCTTGCATGAGGAGGGAGGTGGATTGGGCTTCACTAGAAAAGGAAGAGTGCTGAGCTGAGGGATCAATGTTAGCTGTAGGGTGAACATCACTTGTCTTCTTCATGGCTTACAAAAAATTTCGAGTTCAGAATATACATGACAAAAGCCTGCTCACATCCCTTCTTATTGACTAATGATGTTCAGGCTCTTGCTTTGGTTCCTTCCTCCAGGAAGAATTCCTGATTTTTTTTTTCTTGGAGTGCCCAAGGTTCTGCATCATCTGACATCACCTGTCAATAGTTTGTTAGCTATTTCAAGAAGTGTTTTGAAAGTTACAGTGCTATATTGTACCACATTCCATACTGCTGTAGTAATTCTAGTCTGAAGGCTTTAGTGATGTATGCACTGTTGTTTTATTTTTAGCTACTTGCTTCGATTGCCTGAAAGTTTTTTATTGGTGGGCTCTCAGTTTTACAGGCAGGCATACTGTCCAGTGGTGGACACCACTTGTGCTCCATCTGCTTTATTTCTGTTTGACTTGGCCATCTCAGTTTTCAAGCTGAGGCTCCTTTGACCTGGAAGACAGAATCTTTGGATGGTGGGTTGGATGAGGAACCAATCCACCCAGGGCATGGTGTGTGTGCTTAATGATGCCGTTGAATGTAGATTTGCTGATCTTATATTTGGGTGGGTTTGAGGATTTGCTAATAGATAATTCCTGACAGTGCAGCTGTCTATATGAACTCCTTTGAGTGATCCTGGATTTCCTTCTGTTTCTCTGCCTTGCAGGATTCAGTGGTGCTGTGTGTCAGATTGACATAGATGACTGTTCCAGCACGCCATGTCTCAATGGAGCCAAATGTATTGACCACCCCAACGGCTACGAGTGCCAGTGTGCCACAGGTCAGTCTTGTGTTCAGAGCCCCTGGATGGACATAACATGTAACCTAAATACGTGAAAGGCTGGTCACAAAGATGTCAGTGTTCTTTCTTTCTTTCTCTGAAATGCTGGCTGTTTGTTGCGAAGCTTTGTCTACTCCTTTGTGCAAGGAAGAGTATTTAAGTAGAGAAAGCCTTTCACTGGTGGCAGTTAAGTTTGCAATTAGTGGGAGTTCTGGTCTCCCTCTTTCAGCACCATCTTTTGCTTCCCAGAAGATGACAGCTTCTTCTGTATTAACTATGGGTTCCACATATGGAAAAACATCAGTGCGAAGGCTATTATCTGTGGCTTACCTTCCTTTCGCCCAAGTCAGATAATATCATGTACAGTTCAGAACCAAGAGATGGACAGAGCAGTGCTACTGTGCATTCTGATTTCTGTTGCATCAGGCTATTTAATGTCAAAAGGCTAAGACTGAAATGCAGTAACAGTTGTGGAAGAAATACCACATAGTAGCTGCCTGCCAAGGAATAGTTGAAATGATTTGTCAGGTATCACACAAAAATTTTGATAGAGCTGTGGCTGGAACTCAGGTGGTTTTTTTAAATGCCTGGTAAATTACGTATTTAGAAGTGTCAGGTTTAATTATAGGATTTTGTTATCTTTTGACCTCCAGGGATGATGTAGATATGTTTTTATCTTTGTTTTTACATCTGGTCAAATAAGAGGGTTCAGAGCTGTTATATTCTAATTCTCAGTAAGGAACTACTCTTGGTTGCTTTCAGTCAAGGGTGCCTGATACACTGCTCATGATACAGATTCAGGTATGAAATGCATTGGCTTTAGCTCTTCCATTAGGGAAGAAGCTGAACGATTCCTGGAGTTATCTTAGTCCCAGCAATGTGCAGTGAGGTTGGTTAGATTTATGTGCAACTTTTCTCATTTTGAATCATTCCAATAAAAAAATTAAGATAAATTTGACTTCACTGCACAGAATGTAGGAGAGATTAGCCTAAAAATAGTCTGCCTTTTCACACACATGGTCTCTACCATTCCCAAAGTTCCTGAAGAGGCACTGAATTTGTTGGAAGAAGGAGAATGCAGTAGTTCTGACCAGGAGAGGAATAATTACTGTGGTCAGAATTTTCCTTTTGATTACTTCATGTGACAAACTAAGCAGACACTTGCAAAAAGAAGAAAAAGCTCAAATCTTATCCAAACTTGGAAACTGTCTTAGTCTTTCTCAAGCTGATGTGTGTTCTGGTTGCTTTCATTCACTGAGAGTGCAGAGCTTATCAGGCCTAGGAGGATTTGGGTCGTGGGGAGGAGGACAGTGTAGAGAGATGTGCCTTGAAAAGCAGATTCTGAATTTGGCACTAAAACTGCATAAATCACCTCAGTACAGAAATTCTAGATTTCCCACCTGAGGAGGGAAAACAACTGCTTCCATGAAGGCAAATGATGTATGGAGCATTTTTAGGCTGAAAGCAACCAAATGCATGTTACTGAAGCAGCAGTTCTTAGTAAAATCCTTGGTTAAATCTTTGACTGAAAATGGAAGAGGGACTCTGTGTTAGGGCTGTTTTCCATCCTGTCTGAAGGATTCTCATGTTCTATATTCAGATGTTTTTTTCCTAGTCTCACTCTTGTCTGCAAAGAGAGAAATCATGTTTTGGTGAGGTATGTTCAGTTATAAGAGATCCAGGAAATATACCTGATCTAGAAGTGGCTCAGTTGAGCCACAATAGCAGGCAAGGTAATGACTTTTGAATGAACGTGTGCTAAGTATTATATTTAATATTGACAGCCTTCTATAAGACTGAAATGCGGAATTCTTCATGGGGGCAGGTCAGTTACTGGACAATAATGTTTGAGTATGTTCTTGCTCTATTAATCTCATAATACGAGTGATATATTTGTTCCCTGAATGGTAATCGCCGGCTGCTGACGTGATTGAAAACTGCAAAATGTTTGGCCAAATGCTGTACAGATAGCTCTATTTACTGCTTGCTTTTTGTCTTTTCTTTCCCTTCTGGCATTATTCCACTTCTCCTTCCCAGTGGTAGATCATGGCTTTTCTTTTCTTGAGTTGTTTCAGGTCCTTCCTGTTTTATTTGTCTCTGCTCTCTTTTTTTCCCCCCTCTGCCACTGTTTGTCCCCTTATCGGTTTGTTTTTCCTCCTTCCCTAACATCTTTTTATATCCATCTCTCTAACTAGCTTCCCTTCCCTCTCCCCACCCACTTCCACACCCATTCATCCAAGCATACGTTCGCAGAACTTGGAAATGTTAGCCGTCACCTGGTATGTTTGACCACAGAAATAACCACAAACCTGTATGAAAAATGGGGAGCCTCTTATCCACTTATAATACTCAGGTGAGAACCACTCTTCAGCTGTTGAAATTCCCTGCAGCTTGGTTTGTATCAGTCTCCAGTTGGTGTCTTGAAATTTGAAGTTCTACCTTCCTGATCTTCAGCTGCTGGAAGGCAGCATGAGCTGTTGCTCCAAAACTGCAGCTCTGAAAACCATTTATTTGAAATTGTCCCTGTCTCATATATCTCTGCTCCGTCATGGAAAACAGGGCTTTTGAGGGAGTTGTTTGCTGCTCTTAGCCTCCTGAACCCTTTAGCCCTTTTTGTGCATAGGTTCTGTCTGTCTCTGTTGCTCAGGATGTTTCCCAGCTGAAGCAGAATGAAACAGGCCAAATTGTTGCTTGTTTCATTCCTCCTAACCAAGAGGTTGCATGCAGCCTTCAATAAATTTGCAGTTGGTGCTTGATTCCAGTTACTCAAAAGTTTCCCAATGAAAGAGGCAAGAAACTTTCTAATAAGCAGAGCTGCAGAAGCTTTGACCATGAGCCAAGGGAGCTCCCTTGGGAAGGTTTCAGCAGCATCTTCACAGTAATTTCTCATTCTAACAAGGTCAGCCCCACTCTGTCCCCCTGTTACTGTGTAGAGGAAATAATGGCAGGAGTGTGCCTTCAGATAGTTTATACTGATGCAAGTAAATATTTCTGTTGGAGATTTACATGTTTCCTCTCATGGCTACTGTTCCAAATAAACTGAAGGTGACCACTTCCAATGCCAGGGTTCTCCATGCATGATGTTATTCCGTAATGCTGTGAACAGTGGAGAGTGTTGTGTTCCAGAGCTGGAAATGCGGTTGAGGTGCCCAGTTACTCTTTGTGCTCTCTGCCACTTTGCTGATTCTTGATACAATTCTTTCCATACCTGCATTATATTCACTGCAGCATCCTACCAGTTAACTTCTTACTTATTCCTGCTCATTTGTCCTCAGGTTTTACTGGCCTTCTCTGTGAGGAGAATATCAACAACTGTGATCCTGATCCTTGTCACCATGGGGAATGCCAGGATGGGATTGATTCCTACACGTGTATCTGTAATCCTGGCTACATGGGTGCCATATGCAGTGAGCAGATAGACGAGTGCCACAGTAATCCTTGCCTCCATCAAGGGCGCTGCATCGACTTGGTCAATGGCTACCAGTGCAACTGTTTGCTGGGCACCTCAGGTACATAAAACCCAAGTGGAAGGCTTGGAGTCAAACAGAATTCAAGCATGTAGTAATTTCTTGTGTGCTTTGGTGTGTGCTAAATTTGAGACAGGTTATGATATGAGAGTATCATTTTCACATTACTTTTCCTTGCTGAACTTTGGTGTGCTTGCCTGGATTGCCTAAGCCTCACTGGTACTGCAACTGATCTTGGGAGAATTTGCTTCCTCTTTACTCCAAAAAAATCAGGCACGCAGAAAAATTAGGCATAGCGTTCAAAAAGGTTTATTCCTTTGTTTAAATATTTAGTACAAGTTAAGGATCATATTCAGTGAGCACCCAGTGACTCAGGTGACATTCCTTGGTGTTGCAGTGCTTCTGCATCATCACCTGTTTAAGTTGCCCCCAATGTAACTTTGAAGCAGGTGGGATTCTTAATTTGGCTATTTTGGGGAAATAGCTTTGTTGCCTTCTTTGTAAGATATGCCCTCCTTATTCCTCTAACTCCTTTTTTTTAATCCAGGAGTAAACTGTGAAAATAACTTTGATGACTGTGCCAGTAACCCGTGCATTCACGGGGACTGTATTGATGGCATTAATCGCTACAACTGTGCCTGCAAACCTGGATTTACAGGTAAAGTCAGCTATCCAAGAGCTCTGAATTGTTTTGAAGATAGTTATCCGAGTAGCCAGGGAAGCTGTTCTTTGCATACTGACTGCAAGGGATTCAGTTGGTATCTCGGTAAATCCTTCTAATCTTTGGATCTTAGCATCTTACATTACAGCCAGTTCTACTAAGCAGAAAAATGGCCTAATCTGTGCTGTGAAATGCCATTCTTGTTAGGTAATTAAGTCCAATTCATGGTTCTTGGTTTTATAACACATAAACCCACATGACTTTGGTTTATTATTTACAGCCTCTTTCCAGGGACAGAGAGACTGTGGACAATATGGAGAGGTGTTTGATTAGACACTACCTTGGGCTTTGACCATGAACTGTATTTCTATTTCTGTGAAATCAAAGCATTAACTTGGTGTTCTCATGAGTTGCTTCCCACTCTGAAGTCTCCAGATGAACAACCTGATTTTTTCAGTACTTTTCTTTCATAGCATGGTCTGTTCTGTTTTTCTTTTTAAACTATAAAATTTCTCTGGTACAGTAAAAGTGGGGCTGAAAAAAGAAGTGGTTAGACACTTCTGGATCCATGTTTAGAACTTTAAGTCAACATCAGGACTCTTTCTGACGACTAAAGTACATCTCACCACTGCTTATAGGGGACTTTGTGTTTTGAGCCATGGAAGGTAATATAAAATAATTGTTGTAAGGCAGCTGGTACTGTTCATAACAGTTTTCTCATCACGTTTGTCACTGTTTATTAATGAATGATTCTGATTAGAATAGATCTGAAATGCATTAGAAAGAGCATTAAAAGGTTTCATGTGTCTTGTGCTTTTCTCTTGGGGTCTTTCTAAACTTCTGATGCTCCTTCCTTCCTGCGGCTCTGGCATGGTGGTACTCTTAGTCCCCAGAACAAGATGAGGGCTGATCCTGATCACTCATGCCTTCTACTCTTCTTCGTTGCTGGCATACCATATTTGTTATCCTGCTGAATTTCTTACTGTTGTGCTGTTAAAATAATTCAGTAATATGATGAATTGGCATATTCCAGTCTTTAAGGAGCTGGCTTGCCTGGGGTCTTGTTACTCTGTCATTTCCTTATGTTAAAAATGCTTTCAACTTACTGCATCATTCACTCTGTTTAGCTTTCCAGCCTCACAAGACCTTTTGGTCACTACTTCAAGGATCTTGCAGTCGTAATCAGAGGCAGGCAAAACAGGAAACGGTGTTTTTTAGAGCCCCTTTTGCGCAATAAACCACAAGAACTGTATTTACTGCAGACATTTGGGCAGTATTGGTTGTTCAAAGGGTAGGTACTTCAAAACAGAGGAGCAGGGCTGTGACAAGTGGAGCTCAAGAGGTTTGTTGCAAGCATGATACAGCTGAGTGATTTTTGTTTTCCTAATCAATATTAACCGGTGATTTTTAGTGGAGATTCTTGAATGGTTTATAAATACTGGTTGAGTGCAAGTGCTGTTTTCCAGGCACAGGAAAGTGCTGCATCTCTCAGAAATGCTTCTCTTGGCTTGAGTTAAAGCACGGAGGCATGTGAGCTCCATGCTGCTGCATTGGCTTCCCTGGGCTGTGTCTCAGTGTGTGTTCTTGCAGATATGCAAAGCAAACACTCTTTTAAGAAATGCTGCCTAGTAAGTGCTGTTTTTTCCCTCTAGGCCCCCGCTGTAATGCGGACATTGACGAGTGCACATCCAGCCCTTGCCACAACGGTGGGACGTGCATCAACGAGGTGAACGGCTTTCGGTGTGTGTGTCCTGAGGGCTTCCACCATCCCCACTGCCAGTCCCAGGCAGATGGCTGCCTCAGTAACCCCTGTGTGCATGGCAACTGCACACACATTGCTACTGGGTAACTACTCATTAAACCTACCTGCTGCCTTCTGTATTACTGTTTCTTGCTTTGTCCAGACTTCCAATTTTTCTGTAATTTCTCAGATTAGGATCCCAATTTATCTGATGCCCATGACATAATCACAGTAAGGTGTAGACCTTCATTCACCAGCTGCAGCCTGGTGTTTCAGCATAGATTTTTCTTTCCCGCCTTGTGTTGTTTGCTGGTTTTGCATAGACATGTAATGCAGGGTGTACTGCCACCATCTAGAGGGAGGGTTTGGTGATTTTAGTGGGTTAAGTGAGTGCAATTAAAATAAAGAAATGGTTCCAAATTAAATCTTTGGGGAGCAGCAGGAATCTATTCCATCAAACCCTTAAAGCATCGAGCGTGGGGACTATCTTTATTAGCTAGTGCTGTTCTTCCTAACCAAACACTGTATCAAGGAACAGGCTGACAACTTTTGCACTAGGGATGGATATTTGACTAAGGACACTTTGTCCAAGGCTGAGATTTTGTTAGCTTTACTCATATTGTTACATGTCTGAGAAAAGAAAGGAAAATTCTCTCTGGCTATTTTGATGGCAGTAGTTGCTTCTGAATCTTCCCATCCAGGAAGACAAAATGCTGATTTTGGGAGCCCTAAATCAGACTTCTTTTTGGTAATGGTAAGGCTGGGGCTGTTTTGTTTGTGAAAATTCTTAACTATACATGGAATAGCCTCCTAAATATGTGCCACATCCTGGGAAGTGTTGTCAGCACTTGGGCAAGGAAGTGATTTACTGCTGCGGGTAGCTCTGCAGGGCAGGATGCAGCACTTTCCTGGGAGCTGGCAGGAAGGCTGCTTTTATTGCTAATTCAGCCTCCTTGTAAGCTTGGGAAACAGATTTTTGTCCATCTCATCTGTCATCTGTCACCTGCATTTACATTTATACCCACGTACACCTCACAGTGTGCCAGGTAAAAGAGGCCATGTTTGTAGGGCAGGGAGAAAGGCCAGTGTGTGTTGTG
This sequence comes from Corvus cornix cornix, assembly GCF_000738735.6. Taxonomy (NCBI): domain Eukaryota; kingdom Metazoa; phylum Chordata; class Aves; order Passeriformes; family Corvidae; genus Corvus; species Corvus cornix. The sequence goes on from NC_046338.1 coordinate 24,802,146, forward strand.
TGGCCTGAGTCCAGGGTGATTCACCAAGTCCTTGGTTCTACGTCATACGGGTGGAGTGTGCTCTACTTCAGATTTTGAAATGTGATGGAGAAGATTGCTCCTGCTCCCAGCCAGCTGTTTTCATTTGAAACCACTATTTGGTATTAAATCAGTCTAGTTATCTTTGGAACCTATTGTTCCCCTCCACTTTTTTTTTTTAATTTTTTTTTTTTCTGTCTTTGTTTGAATATGTTGAGATGGTCTTATCAAAGCAGAAACATATTGCTGGTTGACTGAACACTGTGAAAACTGTAACGAGGGAAGTGTGGTTTTAAGGGAGGGTTTATTTTCAGTATTTTCAAAACTATACAGCTGGGGTAAGCAATCTAAAATAACTTAGGGCTCTTCTAAAGAGAGTTCTTCTGGTTTTCTCTCCAAAACTAATCTGCAGGAGAAACTGGTAGAGGAGTAACTTCAGAATGCTCTAAAATTAGTGCTGTTTTGCCTTTCAAGGTACAAGTGTGTCTGTGATCCCGGCTGGATAGGAGATTACTGTTCAACAGAAGGGAATGAATGTAAATCAAACCCATGCCAGAATGGAGGAACTTGTGAAGATCTGTTGAATGGATACAGATGTACCTGTAGGAAAGGATTCAAAGGTGAAAATTCAGAGAAAAGTTTGTTATCTTTTTCCTTTTTATTTCATTGCACTTTTAATGTCATTTCTTTTCATGAAACTTCTTGGAAATAGTAATGAAGATGGGAAATGCCATGATTGTATTAAGTTAAATTACAGTCAGTTTGTGTAGACATGATACAGTAGCAGAATACTTAGCAAGGGCTTGTCTAAGCCTTGTTTGGACTCATTAAGAAATGTCCTGTTGGAAGGTTAGCTTAATTTTCCTTGTAAACTATGAAATGTACATAAATGCACTGGAAATTGGAGGGGCATTAAACTCAGGATGACCATGGCTGCTTCTACACTGAGCCCATGAGGAGTGCTCTGCTCTCCTTTTCCTTCTGCTGTGATTTTTTGAAACGTGGCAGTGCTTTCCACTGCCGTGTGGGATAATCATGTGAGTTACAACTTTTTTGTTCATTCTTCCAAGAAGCACCAAGCTCTTAGCAGCATATTCTTCTGCTTCTGCTCTCCAGGTGTGAACTGCCAGGTGGTGGTTTCTCCTTGTTCCCCTAATCCTTGTGAGAACTCGGGAATCTGCCAAGAATCTCCTGACTCTGAAGGCTACACCTGCCAATGTGCCCCTGGCTGGGAAGGTAAAATGGATGGGGAATGTGCTGTGCTTTCAGTGCTGAGCAGTGCTGGCATTGAGCCTCTTGGCTATTGCTTTATGAGGGATCTCACTGCTGGACTCTCCATGTTTCAGGGGAGAGATGTACGGTGGATATTGATGAGTGTCTCTCCAAGCCCTGCAAAAACCATGCTCTGTGCCACAACATCCAGGGCAGTTACCTGTGTGAATGTCGGCCTGGCTTCACTGGAGGGGACTGTGACAGTAACATCGATGACTGCCTTTCAAGTGGGTATCAGCACATTGTTCTATGTTTTCCAGTTTTTCCCAGAAATAATTTTGCTGACTGCTGGTTGACAGATTCTGAAAGGTCTTTTATAATCTCTTGCCAAAAGAAAAAACCCACAAACTTCAGCATGGTAATGTCTGGGGCAGTCAAAATCCATCGTGTTTGGCTGCTGGAAATGGACCATAGTGTCCTAACTGATTGCAGTTGTTACTCCCAGATCCTTAACTTGAAAAGGTCCTTAGAGTTTACATACTTTAATAAGAAGCACTGTTAAGTGTAGAATTATATTTGCCTGAAATTTTAATACATCAAGTTAAAGTGCCACTGCAGGGCTTACCTGTATTTCAACGTTAAGTTTGATTGAGGTGTGGTGGGAATCTGGGGTATAGCAGTCTTTCCTGAAATGTCTGTCTGACATAGATATTCTGGGAAGAGTGGGTCCTGTTGCAGTTCCAGTTAATCCATATTTGAAAACAAATTAAGCAGCAGGAGGGGCCCTCTGTTCTAGAATAGGTATCAGTTGCAGGAGGGTAGCCCATACACTGATGAGTACTGAAATGGCTCAGATTGCAAGGGAACAAGTATTAAGTTCATGTCCCTGACGCTGCTATTTACAAGGGAAACCAAATACATAGTAGCTTCTTTTTCTTACTGGGCATATTCTATATCATCATCAGATAAAATCAGAGTCTCCTGAGAAATGTCACGTGTTTAAAAGTTCATCTGTTACTATTTGAAAAGAGCTTTATCAAACCTTGGAGGAGTTCACAATGCTGTAATTCTTAGATTGGCCAGGTCTTTAAAAAAACTCAACCAAACCAAATGAACAAAAAAACCCCAAAACAACTATCCCAAAACAAAAAAAAGCCCACAATCCCCTACTTTTTACTATCAGCTTAAAACCAAAATGGAGTTTTGAAGACTTTAGGCGTGAACTTAGCAAGTTGTGTTTTGCATTGGAAAAATGTAAATTCATGACTGCTGTAGAGAGGGATCCAAACAAGTCTGTTAGCAAAAGTTACCGTGGGAGCCCCCAAAGCAGCACTGCTCAAAGAACTTCTGAGATGTCTGGCTCAGGCTGAGCTTTTGATTCCTTCTTTCTGAGCAAACAGGTACAGTACAAAAAGTGTCACGGTGCAGTGACCCAGAGCTTTGCTTGCTGAAGCCAACAAAATTATTGCCTATCCTGTTAGTTTTTGTGTGGGTGTCTGAAGATAAAAACGTTTTCCAAGTGTTCATCTTGCTCTCTCAAACAGCTGGGACATCTCTCTCCCTCCTCCTAAGTGTTCTGAGAGCTGTGAGATTCACCCTGTGTTGTCTTAGGCAGCACACCCATGAGGTTGAAGAACCATTTCACATTACTGCTACAGCTGATTTCATTTAGCATAACAAAAACATTCCATGCCTTGAGCCAAATGTCTTTAATCTATGAAGCAAACAAACCCTCCAACAACAGGAACTTATTGAAAAGTTGATACCCGAGTCTCCTTCTGTCAGTAAATGTGTGGCACAGAGAATTAATGCACAGCTTTTGGCTTCACTCATACAATGGCTGACTGCCACAGACACAACATTTTATAGCTGCCAGGGGTCTTGCTTTGAATGTGCTCTCTCTCTGCAGTAGTCAAATGACCTTTAAATAGATGCAGGTGTGTCTCATAATACACATTTTTAACATGTGAGCATATTTCTCAGTCAATAAATGAGCTTTAATTACCTTTCACATTTCTTTTCTTCATTTCCCAGTAAACAGAATTATCTTGTACTTATGATAAATTGCAAATTTTCGGTGGAGTCTATTTGTATTTTCAAGTTCCTATTTTAGTGGTACTTAAAGATAGTCCTAAATCCAAAAAAAGGTTTGGTAATCTGTTTTTCAACCCCCTTGCTTTCTCCATTTTTTCCTCCCCCCTCCCAGTTTCCCTCTCTGCCTTCATATATTAGGATTTTGCTCTGTGGAATGCAGAGTAGAAAAGGAATCTGGCTTCAGGAATGTGGGTCTTAAATCCAAAAGTGGAAGGAGAAAAGCAGGAAGAAATTTTTGAATGGCAGAAATCTTTCTGGCAGATTGGTACTTGTGGAAGCAGAAGGAATATAGGAGTAGGGGGTGGCTTAGACCAAAAAGCAGTGGTATGCAAGTAGCAAGAGCATGGCAGGGATAAAGAAAATATCAAGAAATGCAGTGATTGAGGGGAATCCAAGGTGGTGTATGAGCTTGTGTGCTTTTCTGCCAGCCTTTCCCCAATCCGTCCTTGATGCTGGGAAAAATGTCAAGTGCTCAGTAATGCGTAAATGCTCATATATGTGCTAATACACACATACACATTTGATTTGGCTGGACTGCTTTCATGCTGAAAATTAAGCACACAAGTTCTCTCTTGTGTTAAGCAGTGTCTGGGAAAGAGAGAATGTGCTGAGTTCTCTTATGAATAAAACTTGTAAGGAAGAAGAAACAGTTGCTGCGCTGTTTTTATTGTATCAGTAAGCATCTGTCACAAAAGCAGCATTTGAGTTTTAAACCAAGAGGTGTTGGGTTTTGGTTGAACAAATTCCAGCAGGAAGGCCCTGAAGGTTGGCCTTGATCCACACCTTTTTGTGAATTTCTTATTGATAATGCTTTGCAGTTACCTGTTCCGTAAAGTGGCTCAGAAAAACTTGTCAGTACTCTGTCACACTCTGGTCTGTGTGTCTCTTTTTTTCCCTTAAAGCAGCTACTCTAGGCCTGGCCCTTCACTATTACCCATTTTAACACTCACTGTGATGCTTCTGTCTCAGATCCCTGCCAGAACGGAGCTTCGTGTGTGGATGGGATAAACTCCTTCTCATGCATCTGCCTGCCTGGATTTCATGGGGATAAATGTCAAACAGACACCAACGAGTGTCTGAGTGAGCCGTGCAGGAATGGGGGCACGTGCACCCACTATGTCAACAGCTACACCTGCAAGTGCCCGCCTGGGTTTGAGGGAACCAACTGCGAGAACAACATCGACGAGTGCACTGAGAGGTGAGGTACCCTCACACACTGGGTGCTCCTGCCTTCAAGCCAGTCCTGCTCAGAAGCAGTTTTTAACCAGGGGGATTGTTTTGCTGCCATTTCTCATAGACATACTTGTGATTCTTGCAAGGAAAGCTGGCTTAGCTGAAAGACAGTTGCCTGGTCCTCAATTTCTTCTAATGTTCTTCGAACAACTGCTTAGGAACTTAGTTCCATTATAGGATGAATGTGATAGTGTTTAACAAAAGCTAAAACAGTTAGAGATGCTAGCTTATTGAAATATAAATAATTCATCTTTTTAAAAGACCATTATCACATAGGGGAGGGGAAATAATCCCTTATGAATGGTTACTGTGTTGAGAAATACAAAAGCTGCAAAAATGGAAGCAATGGCCAACTGTTAGGCAGAAAAAAAATTAGTCCTGAGTTACTGACAACAAATTATATGACGAAGCAACCAGGAGAAACACTAAATCCACTAAATTCTGTACTGGAAAGATTTAATCATCAGAGATCTTTTAATGCTCACAAATTGGATGTGGTGTAGCAGTGTTGAGATAAAACCTGGTGGTTCTAAAGGGGGAGGTGTGGAACTGAGTTGGGACGTTCAACAGCTGGTCCTTATATAAATGGTTCATGTGGTAGTTTTAAGAGCTCTTTGAGAGTTAAACATGTGATTCCATCATCTGCCTTCATATTTATTTTAAGCTTAGTTAGGATTGATGTAAGTAACTTCAGATTCTCAAATGGGAAACAATTTATAATGATTTCTTTAAAACTTGAAATGGTTAAAAAAATAGTTCAGAAGTAATCTGTTCTAGTCTAGTTACTGGAGACAAATTATGCAAAACTCTTGGTTTTCTCATGTATTTTCTGCACGAATAGAAAAGGTCTTTCCTACCTGTTATAAAATTGCATTTGGGGAGGAGGTATTTCAATATCTTTTTCTTAAGAACGGGATTGTGTCACTGATGAGGGTGTGTTTAATTTGCACAACAGTTGTTTAATGGAGTGAAGTAGGCTGGGTGTTTCAGCAGAACTCCTGGCTCTTCCTTGAGGTTCATCCTGTTTTTGTTTTTGTTATCAGTCAGGACAGGAACCAGTCTTGCAGGTATGAATTAAAGATGTAGCAATTTTCAACGCTCTGCCAAGCTAAACCAGTCACACCTTCTCAACCGAAATTACCAAGCTGTACTTAAGAGCACCATGGTGGTTGGCTAATTTGAATTTGGTTCAAGTGATTCTTCCGTGTGTTGTGTGAGAAGCTGCCTATGAGAGAGTGCCCTCTCCTTTTGGTACCTGATTTCAGTGAGACACACCAAGTGATTGGCAGTTCGTCTGTCTTCCCTGCTTTGCCATGAATGTAAACGGCAGTTTGTTCTCCCTGTAGAACAGAATTCAGCCCCCAAGACAGAGGAACTTCTGATAAGCAATTAAATGTTTGATAAGTAGGTTAATGTTGACATCTCTACCGTAATCACAGTCAGAATTTAGGTATTTAAAACTTGCTTCCCTGCACTGTGAGTTCAGGGAGGTGAGTCAGTGACTTCTCTCATGGAAATACCTTTTGACAGTGCACAAAGCAGATAGCAGGCACAAATTTGGTTTGCGTACTTTATCAAACTGATTATCTCAAGTCTAATCTAGGGTTATTCTCAGAGGAGCAGGAGTGCCTTTACAAGGAAAACGGAGTCAATTTTGCATGAGGCATCAATTCTCCAAACTTTCCCAGTCACTTCTCCCTAGGACACCTAATCTGGCAGAAGTTCTTATGATCAGAAGATTGGGGGGGAGGGGGATAATTCCTTTGATCTGAATTCTGCCAGGGCATGTATAAGTAGTTTTACAAATCAGGACTTAAGATTCTCATGAGAAGAGAAGGAAGGGATTTAGCAATACCAATACTTTCACATCATTTCAGTGAAGAACATGCTTGTGTTTTGCATGTTGTATGAACTTTTTCCTTGAGAAACCATACCTCTGACTCCTTTGAAGATTTTAAAAAAGGCAAATTGTTTTGTTTCTCATAATTTGTAATACAATTGTAATTTGTGATAAAATTTATCAGTTCAAGCAAGCCACACGAGGTACTGTTTGCGGTCACATTGAAGCTGGGAAGATTTCATTAAATAAGTTACATCCATCACTAATGACTCATTAAAACCCTGCTTTACTTTCTTGGCCTGCTGAGGTAAAAGGAAGTGAGCTGGAGGGTGAGCTGGAATCCCCTAGGATTGCTGTTTTCTGATTTATGCTTCTTCAGCAAGAAGTTAGCAGTGATCGGAAGATCCTGTCACTTGCTTTTCTCCCTTATTTCAGTCGGGTTTATGTGCTGTTTTGTCTGTGAGCTAATTGCGTTTTGTCTCAGCTTACCTTTCTTCCCCCTCTCTTGCAGCTCCTGTTTCAATGGAGGCACTTGTGTGGATGGAATCAATTCCTTCACCTGCCAGTGTCCCTTGGGGTTTACGGGACCCTTCTGCCTCACAGAAATCAATGAGTGTGACTCTCATCCTTGCCTGAACAGGGGCACCTGTGTGGACAGTCTGGGCACATACAGGTGTATATGTCCCTTGGGCTACACTGGCAAGAACTGCAAGGTGGGTGACTTCTTGTGGCCTCTTTTGCCCAGGGCTTTGCTGTTTGAGCTGTCCAGCAGCAAAGCTGACTGGGAGAGATGTGAGGTGCCAAACGTGGCTGAGCTCCTTTCCTTCAGTCCTGGTAAGGGGTGGTTGCCCATTAGGTGCCCCTGTTCAAAACTGGAAATCATAGAATGGGCTGGAAGAGACTGTAAAAATCATCTAGTTCCAATTCCTGTCTTTTTGCAAGGAGGAGAAAAGTGTTTGGTTATTTACGAGAGCGGGTGTCACTGGAACTTTCTAGATTAGTTTTCTTAAATGAAAACCAGCTGTTAGCCTTGAAAATGGCTGCATTTCATTCAAAGCATAAAATTGTCCTGATTGAAGACAGAGTCCTGTATTAAAAAAAAAAAAAAAACCAACAAAAACCCAAACGGCAAACAAGCACAAAACAAAATGCAGAATATCAGTCTGATTAGCAGGATTTAGATTTAACTGGTTCATTTTTTACAGGGAGGTAAATTTTAATCAGGGTTGATTGTAGATTTTTTTTTTTCATGAGAAGCCAGAAAATGTTTTGGGGCAGTAAATGACGTGCTTGTCCTGTTCACAACCTCAATAAAAATCTCTAGCCGTACTTGCATGCTTAAGTTCAGGCAGTTTACAGTTTTCCACAGGAGCTGCAAACCCTGAATACTGTAAATGACTGACTAGTACCTATTAAAAACTCTAACTTGGCATAGCACAGTGGAAACAGAATGCTGTTTTTCAAATGAGAGTTCTTTCTTTTGATTCTGTTCTTATCAAAACAGCAAGAATTATTTGAGACCATTTCTACTTTTGGAATGGTAAACACTGTATTGGCTTCCTTCACCAGCGGCCTTGAGTGCTGCTATTTAAAAAAAAATGAATTTCTTAAATTGCTGGAAAACACTACAATTTTGTAAGAATTTTGCAGCTCTCTTTCGTGCCAACATGTCTTTGTAAAGCAGTGAGTGTTGGAAAGAAGCATTTTAGTGGCAGTGGGGGAGGTGCTTTTCAGAAGTATGTTGCTAGACATTAAATTGTCAGGTCTGCTTCTAGGTATTGCTAATGGAGGAAGTGAATGCAAAGTAATGAAGTGATAGAAAAAAGCAGCCCTTCTGCTACCCTAATTATGCATTCTGGGCACACCACTTAGACCTCATTGGGAGAATTAGCATTGAGAGTGATCGTGAAGTACTGTGAAGTTCAGTAGTCCCTCTTCTGTTATGTTTGCTTTGTTTTTACTGGAGAAAAGGATTAATGTTCCTTTTCCCAAATTAAATGTTGTGAATTCTCAGAAAGTCTGCTTTATGTTCAGAGAAGCTTGATTGTAATGTATGACCCATTTTATACAAGGAACCAGAACTTTCTAAATTTATAAGTACTACTCAAAGCTGTATTGGGGAGATTTATAGATTACAGCTACACTGTAGTTCTTGTCTTAGTGGTAAACTGGCTTGACCTAATTAGCAAAGCTAAATAAGCAGCACAAAATCAGACAATGATTCATAAGTTTTAGAATTTGCATGTAAAACAGTCAGCTACTCATTACAAATGCAGAAGCAAGAGGCTCAGTGTTTTTTCTTCTTCACGCTCAACTACATGTGATAAAACTTAATTCCAAGTTTCCTTTTGGTTGCCTGTGAAAGCACAGGTTTTTTTTTTTTTACTTTAATCTTTGTGAGGAGACAGTTTGCATCTGAAAAGCAGAACTTTCTGCAATTGAAATTGCATTTTACATCCAAAATTCAATGCTACTCACTTTAAAAACCTCACCCTTCCCCAAGTCAGCTTGAAATCGATCAAATAGCAGTATTAATTTGCAGGTGAATTGCTTAAAAAGGAAATTATGGTTAGTGGTTGGTTTGTATTACGTCAGACAGAGTTATTTTGGGTCTTCACTTTCATATGATGATTTATTGAGTTTTAGACTCTGTTTTTATATGAGGAGTCAAGAAAAGCAATATAGTTTAGCCCATCTTCAGTTCATAAAACTGTTGGGGGTTTCAACTGAATCTTGGAAGACACAGAAACTCAGAGAGACCATACTGTAGCAAATGGGGCCAAAAGCAGGTATGGTGAGCTAATGATAGAAAGGAAAAGCATGGATCAAAATGTGGAACACATCTGTCATCCTCAAAACACAGTGAAGATGGGGGGAGCTAGGGAGAATAGCTGGGAGCCTCCTGCTAATGTGGAAGTAGAAAGCTAGTCTGAGATAAAACCAGATTTTCTCAAACTAAGTCAGCCAAAGATCCACCTTTATGGTAAAGTGTGAGAAGTTTGAAATAATGCTGCCATCTGGGGTTTACTCCTCTGTACACTTGCACTTTCCTAGGCATATGAGACTGTCAGTAACATACCTGGCTTAGACTTGGGAAGTACTGTCCTACTGTTTCCAGTGCCACAGGGAAATAAGTACTACAGAGGTCCGTTTTTTTGCATCTTGAACTTGTTCTCTGAGTGGTGTTTCTTACTTGCCACATTTCATGTGGTTTTTTTTTTTTTTTTCTCTCTGCAGTCACTTATGGACCTGTGCAGCAAGTCTCCCTGTAAGAACAAAGGCACGTGTGTCCAGACTCTGGCCCAGACTCGGTGTGTCTGTCCACCTGGCTGGACTGGCGCTTACTGCGACGTGCCCAACGTCTCGTGTCAAGTGGCAGCTTCACAGAGAGGTAAATCAGCATCCTCTGTGCTTTAACTGAAAACATTGCCCCATGCATCTCCTTCGCCCCTGCACCTGTGGACATCCTGGGGAGCTTTGCCTCTAGGTGCTTGATGATGGTCACTTCTCAAGTAAAATACATATCAGAAAGGAAGAATTAAATATTTTATGAGGTCTCAGAGTTTCAGTAGTACTGTTTTACATGGACTGCCTTTTTGGAAAACGCATCAGCTCTTCATGCCTTTCTGCTAAATCCCAGACAAGCTAGGTTTTGGATGTGTCATCCTTGTACAAGAAAGGCATCTTGTAACTCATGATAAGAATTTTTGAAGAGAATACTAATTACTACATGCACTATTTAGCCTTATAGGTTATACCATGGCCCCTCAAAGTAGTAATTTTCTACTTCAGATGATGTATATGTAAAAGATTTGGGTTTTGAGTGAATTTTGTCCAGGAACATGGCTTGTAGCCCAGGCAGATGGACAGTGTCATGCCATTTTTGTCCAGGAAATCCAGACAAGCAGGTTCAGTGTCAAAGGAGAAAGGTGTCAAGCTCCCATAATTTTGGGAACCTTCTAGGTACAAACATTGAACCTTTGTACGGCAGCAATAGTAATTCACATATGTATTCACCAGCCAGTGGTAAAGTAATACAGCAGTACAAATACTTAATGCCAATGTTGAATCCAGTGATCCAAAGAGGACAGAGCAGTGACTTCATTTGCAAGCCAGTTTTGGTTCTGATCCACTGTAATTTAAGGAGTAACTTTTCAATTTTTAAGTTTCAGCCTTTGAATTTGTTGGACGTACCCCTATCCATTCCTGGCTGAGCTACCAGCACTGGCAGCAAGCATGTTTTATGTGTTTGCTCACTTGATTTAACTTTGTTTCAGGAGTCCCAGTGGACCAGCTGTGCCAGCACTCTGGTCACTGCCTCAACGTGGGGAACACCCACCACTGCCAGTGCCAGGTGGGTTACACGGGCAGTTATTGCGAGGTGCAGCTGGATGAGTGTGAGTCCAGCCCCTGCCAGAACGGAGCCACCTGCCGGGATCACCTGGGTGGATACCAGTGCGAGGTAATGCTGGGGGCTTGCTAGGAAGAGGCCTAAATACTTAGGGCATAGTGATACAAAGGAATCAGAAGAAATCAGAAACACATGCAAGTGGTAGAGTACCTTCAAAGAGGGGATAAAAGCAACCTCCACCTGGAAGGAATTTCTAATTTGGCTGTAGCAGAAATGGTGCTCCTGAGAGGTTTTTAAGACTGGATTAAGAGGTGTGATTGGAAGGAGCTGTGGTTGATGAGCATTTGAACTCTTTGTGTCACTAGAGAGGGGGTTCTTATCTGGAAAGACTTTTTGCCTGAGGTGTGGTTTATATTAAAATATTTGTAAAATGTATTAAAGGAATATTGTATTTTCCCTGTTCGATGGGCCAAGTATCTCTTCCCTCTCAGGGCGGGAAGTGCATTCCACTGCTTTCTGTTTCCTACTGCTGATGCAGAGAGCAGTGTAGGCCATGAGATCATGGTATATCAACCTTGCTAAGCTTTACAGAATGGTAGAACACCTTGGAAGCCCATGCCCAGAGAGAAAGGATGAGTTTTGTGTAAACCTTAAGCCAAAACTACTAAGCCAGTTTCAGTGCTAGCGGGTATCAGGATTTGATCTGCTCTGTTTTGCAGCAGTCAAATCACTCGAATTCAAATTTGCAGTGTGCTGTTGAGTGTCACACGGTCGAGTTGTGTGCTTAAGCTGCTGGCTGTGCAGCCCTTGAAATCACTTGCAGTTGTTCAGCTACAAAGGCAGTCCTAATCTGCCCCATTGAAGGGCTCCTCCTGTCTCTGTTAGCCTTTCTGAGATGTCTGCTAATGTATCTGTTAGAAGAGTATTCACACTTATTTCTTTGCTGGCAGTGTGTGGCTGGATACCAGGGTGTCAACTGTGAATATGAAGTGGATGAGTGCCAGTTCCAGCCCTGCCAGAACGGAGGGACGTGCATCGACCTCGTCAATCATTTCAAGTGCTCCTGCCCACCAGGAACTCGGGGTATGAAGCTCAGCAATTAAGTGAATGTTACAAGAGGGAATTTTCTTCTTTGACTACTGGTTTCATGAGACACAGTCTAAAGGGAACGCATTATGTTCTTTGAAGAATGTTCCCAAAGTACACTGAATCCCTTGAGATACATATTTTCTCTTTAAAAATAAATGCTGCTTTTCCCCCCCCACCTTTAATTTTTTTTCTTTTAAAGGAATAGGTCGTGGCAGGATCCCTTGGGAATGTATGATCTGTCTTTGGCAATCTGGATGCATGAGATTGCTGTTAAGGTCTCTCCCAAACCTATCTGTTTTGATACAGTAAATCCAAGGTTTCTTTTTGGCTAAGGTGCTATGAAATAAATAGGAAACTTTATTGGTTTTTGCATAATTTCCAATGTCCTTTACTTGCTTAAAATTTTTGCCTTTCATTGTCCTCTGTCCTGGAGTCTTTTGTGGAAAAGAAGTTGAGTGACTCTAGGCTACCTTAAACTATTTCAGCAAATTCAAGCTCTTTTATTAAAAGCTCCTTAGAGGAAAAAAAAAAGTAGTCCATAGTTTATATCAGTGATTTGCAGTAAGCATGGTTCCACAGCCTGTTTATTCTCATGTTTCTTGAAACCTAGCCTTCCCTGTTATATCTGACCTATGAACCTGGCTTCTACCTTTGAAAATATTCAGGATTTCACATTTTAACCCGTCAGTGAATGCTTTCTCACTTTATGTTCTTTTTTAAAGCTTATTTCTCAAGTCAGTTAAAAATGTTACATTCCTCTGAACTTTTTCTTTCTGAAGTGTGTCATCTCAATGTAGGCAAAATCTTCAGATGTCAGATAGAGCTAAATTCTTGGTTCATAAAGTAAATATAAGTATAATTATAGAATAATATATTTGCCTCCTGCCCATGCTTATTACCAGTTCATTCACTTTAGTGTGGCTCTCAGCACATCTCCCCATTCTGGATAAGTGTTTATTTCGTTGTAAATCATTGCACTACCAATTCTTCATGTATTGTTCTTAATATTATTCTTCAATTAAAAAAAAAAAAAAGGCAAAAAAAGTGCAATAAAACAAAACCAGAAACAAACCTGCTTTTTAGGTCTCTACATCCAAGAGTGTATTTATGTACCAATATCTGCATTGTCAGAATTTCTGTATTCTACTAAATCCCCCACCCTCCTTTGAGAGGTTCTGAGTGTACTGCATTTAATCCTTCAGTCCTTCTTGGTTGAGATTAATTACTTTTTGGATGTGACAGATTTATTTTTTTTGTAAATGAAAGGAATTGGAGAAGATTTGGTATAATTTTTTAGGACAGTAAAGCTTTTGTCCTGGCCCAGTCTGAAATTAATACTTTACTGATGCCAGTATAAGCATCCTCCATATTTAGGTGAATGATTTTACTTGCTCTGGTTGGAACAACAGTAATAACAGACAAAACTACTTGCTCAGCTTTCTCTCTCTGTCCCCTTGCATCTGTTACACCGTGCAGTGAAGGCAGAACCAGCACCAGACCTTGTCCCTTGAAAGGAAATCCCGCAGGGAGGAGAAGAAATTATCCTCCCTAGCTGATGGCAGGGGTTCACTGTAGGTCCCCAGAAGCCACACTGGAGTGATCAGTGTTTCATCAGAGCTGCTTATCTGTTGGTTTGTTGTTGCTTGTTTTAATGCTGTTGCTACAAATGTTCTTTGTCCAGTTCCAGGGTTGCCTGAAGTGCAGGGCCTGATGGCAGCTCGCAGCCTTTCAAGGACAGCACAGGGCTCCCGGGCTCTGTTCAGTCTCAGGGCTAAATTAAGTGCATCTTTTTTGGGCTTGGTTTGGTTTGGTGTTTTTAATTATGCCCTAAATTAAGTCAAGTATGAAAGCTGCTAAGTACCAGTATGGCCTAGCATTGAGGACAGCCTGGATGTAAAACACATGTACCCTAAGCCTGCTCTGAGGCCGGCTGTCTGCAGAGGGTATGGAGTGTATTAAGCTGGGATCTTTACCTGCTTATTTCAGGGACTGTGTGTGACATAGCCTTAAAACTTGATGAGCAGTGTGGAAAAGGCAGCCATGGCACTGTATCCTCAAGCTGTCGCTTTTTCCTGTGTTGACAGGCCGTTTCTGTGAGGAGAATGTTGATGACTGCATTTCAGACTCGGGAGCTCCTCGCTGCTTCAATGGAGGGCAGTGCATTGACCAGATCGGGGGCTACAGCTGCCTCTGTCCTCAAGGCTTCGCAGGAGAGCGCTGCGAGGGGGATATCAACGAGTGCCTCTCCAATCCTTGCAACCCTCGAGGGAGCCTGGACTGTGTCCAGCTGACAAATGATTATAGGTGCATCTGTCGCAGTGCCTTCACTGGTGAGTAGTCTTAAACATGCTTCCAATTTCACAGCAGTATCTTGAGAAATGGTTCCCTTTCTGGCAGTGGTGTTATCTAGTCACTTCCCTTCACAATGTCTGATTGTTTCTCTACAACATGTCTCAATTTTTAAACCTTTCTTTTAAACCTTCTAAGAAATCTGGCTTCCAGAGCTGTCTCAGACAAAGGAATCTCCTGAGACACTTGGCTTCCAGGACTTTTCTTTCCCTGTGGTACTTTTCTTTCCTTCATAATTTCACATTTCTAGTATTGAAAGTGCAACAGTTCATGTTTCAGCTTCTCCATGGCTTTTCCTTTTGCAAAGCAGCATGTGCATTTTCTCTACAAATCAGTGTCATGGTATCATAATTAGCTTTCAGCCTCTTCTTCTACTCCTTGCTGCCTTTCCTCCTTGGTGACGTGGTCAGGATGGAGTATTCTGTGCATAGACAGGCTGCACATTCCTAGCTTGGTGATCCTTCCACAATCCAACTCTGAATCACAACTTTGCAAGAATTTCACACTGTGAGACTTATGTCTCACTCTCTCTAGATCTCCTCTTTGTTAGTATTGCTGCTATTCTGCTTTCTGCCTCCCACTGGGCTTAAGTTTGGTCTAATAGTCTCCAGATGTCTTAACTTTCAGCTTTCCATTTTCCATGTCAGTTCAACTTCTTATGCATTCAGTTTTCCTCCATTAAAACCTTTTACTTTCCCTGCTTACCAGTGACTTTCCCTGCACGATTTACCAGCAGTTTTTATTCTTATTTTTTCTTAAAATTTAAAGATGCCGTGATTTTCCACTAAATTTGTGAGTTTCAGATGCAAAGAAATCACAAAGACATAAATTTGAAGAATTCATGTAATAGTTTTTGAATGCATTACTTAGACTGCCAAAAGAAGTTCCTGAAAGAGTGATGTATGAGGGAAGCGGAGCTGGTGGGACACTGATGCAGGCCATCAGATGGGTTTATTTTAAGCCTGTCTGTTAAGGTTGTCTTTATGAATTATGCTTCATGTAGCTTCTGACCCTCATGGAAGGGTTGCTGGAACTTGTGGTGTGGGGAGTGCAGGCCTGCTGCACCCCAGGAGGAGCAGGGAGAGCTGCTGTGTCTGACATGAAGTCTGTCTGGAAATGTTAGGCACAGAGGGGGAGCCTGCTTCCTCCTCTAGTTGTCTGTCTTCTGCACATTCCACATTGGCCCTTCTTCCTGGGGAGGATGAGGTGGCTTTGCTGTGGTCTGTGACTGGTAGGATGCCAGGACTCTGTGGGCCATCCTGCCCTGTCTGCTCCTGTCTGCAAAGTCTTGGCTGCACATGTCTGGAGACTTCTATTAATGTTTTCCTAGGGGGTCCAAGTCATGCTTAGGTCATCGCCATCTTTTAGAAGTCTGCTGTCAGTTTGACTCTGGGAGCTGCTGCAAAACTGGTCAGTGCAGTAAGGCCTCTGTCTGGCTGATCAGTCTGAAGAGACTCTGCTTGGTTCTCCTGTTCACTCGTGGTGCATCTGCTCCTGAGGGTTGTTCATTCATGTTACAGTGTGATTTGCCCTTGGACTCATTGAGCATCTCCTAAAAAGTAAAGTCTTAGGAACCCCCAAACTGGTGTAGTACATGACTTTCAGCCTCTCTGCCTGGCTGACTTGGAGGTGACAGTAGCAAATTCTGTCTTGTGCCATGTTGTGTGTGTTCTTGCAAAGGCAGACAAGGTCAGCTGTCTCCAAATACACCTTGTGGATTCTGGGGTTGGGCTTTGCCCTTTCACTGCTTAGGCAGCTACGTAGAGACCACATGCTATACAAAGAGATGCTCCCTCTCTTTTTGGAGGGAAAAGTCTCACTGAAGTGCTCAGCTCGCTGGTTATTCATAGGAGTGTTTTGCTTTGTGATGGCTTTTTGGAGTGAGCACACACACATTTCTCTGCTCTCCTGTCCCTGTCCCTCCCTCTCAGGTCGTCACTGTGAGAGTGTGATAGACGTGTGTCCCCGGAAGCCTTGTCAGAACGGCGGTACCTGCGCTGTCGCCAGCAATATGCCCGATGGCTTCATCTGCCAGTGTCCTCCGGTAAGCACCATGTCCTCACACTGCACTGCCTGCCTCAGCTCTAGAGCTCTCTGGCTAGATTCTCACTGGTTCACTGTAGGTGAAGACTGGACACTCTTTACCCACATCCCTTACTTCATCTACTTAGCAGGGAAACTCAGGGCTTCCACGTGCCCTAGGAGAGTGATGCTGCCTGTTGTTACCCCAAACAAGTATGGCCTCAAAGTATCATAGCTGATTTTTTTGTCTTAAACCTAGCATTAAATTACAACTGGTTTTTTGCAGTTTTCTGTGCTTACTGCAAGATTCCCCTTGTTGGTGGCTCTTCTAGGCTGTTTTCAAAATGTAACAGAGCCTTGTGATTTCCTACTCCATCTATGAGGTTAGGTCCAGAAAGTCATGGCTTCTGCAATGAGGCTAGAGGAGTTACAGAGGAGAAAGGATTTGCCCATGACACCTTGCCTCCAGTCCTCAAGAGTACTGAAGAATAAGTTTGTAAGACTGATTCTTTTGCCTTTTTTTCCCACCCCGTAGGGTTATTCTGGAGCAAAATGTGAGTTCAGCAGCCACAGTACTTGCGGACAAGTGAAATGCAAGAAGGGGGAGCAGTGCATCCAAACATCTTCTGGTCCCCGGTGCTATTGCCCCAAGCTGTCTGTGGGAGAGGAATGCCAGACTAACCCGGGTTGTGCCAGTGCCCCCTGCCAGAATGGGGGCAGCTGCCACCCTCATTCTCAGCCTCCTTACTATTACTGTCAGTGCCCTGTCCACACCCAGGGCAGCCACTGTGAACAGCCCGTAACTTTCAGCCCAGAGCCGCGAGGATGTCTGGATTCCCAGTGTGCAGAAAAAGCCAGGGATGGCTATTGTGATGAAGACTGTAACACTCATGCATGCCAGTGGGATGGAGGCGACTGCTCCCTGACAATGGAGGATCCTTGGGCCAACTGCTCCTCCTCACTGCGCTGCTGGATGCTTTTCAATGGACAGTGTGACGAGTTCTGCAACACGCCCGAGTGCCTGTTTGACAACTTTGAGTGTCAGCAAAATAGCAGGACATGCAAGTAAGCCTCGATGCTGAGAACATTTTCTCTGTGTGACTAACATAGCTCCTGCCTGCTGCTCCCTTCTCTTCCATTGTTTCTCTTGCTGTCCTTGCTGAAAGTCTGGCATCAAGGAGTTTCTGCTGCTTTGTGTACGTCTCATCTCTTTTTGGAATTTGTGTGCCGTGCACTAAGTTGATAACCTGAACAATGGTAATGTGTTAACCTGCTTGATGGATGTGCCCTGCTTTCCCTGGAAATGTAAATAGGAGGCATTTCGCCTTGTACTAGATCTTAATAGTACTACCTGCTATCCTGAATTTTTACAGGTATTGCTCCATACCAGCAATACCTGTATTTTAATCCCAGCTGTATTTGCTACCTCTGAATGTGTTTTCTAGCTTGTTTGTAGTGGCACTTATTTCTCTTCAGCTATTTGTGACAAATGCTACAGCTTTGAAGTGATGATTCTCCCTTGGTGAGGCAGGAGGTGTTAGATATCTCACTAAACAGAATAAGCAGTTCTCTTACACTTTTTCCAGAATTAAATCATGGGTTCTTGAGGTGTTCTGTGCTTCCTATTTTTACCCTCTCAGGCTGCGAGCTTATCCTGGAGTTGTATTTATTCTCCTTATATGCTGATTATGAGTGTTATTTTACCTCAAATGACGACAAAGAGTGTAAAACCTGGGCCCCTAGACTGCAGGTATGCTGTGCAGAGTGTGTCAGTCCTGCGTGCTGCCTGTAACCCTCTCACTATTGCAGGTATGACAAGTACTGTGCAGATCACTACGCAGACGGGCGCTGTGACCAGGGCTGCAACAGCGAGGAGTGCGGCTGGGACGGCCTGGACTGTGCTGGGGACAAGGCCGAGAAGCTGGCAGAAGGCACCCTGATCATCGTGGTCCTGATGCCCCCTGACGAGCTGCTGGGGGATGTCCGCAGCTTCCTGCGCACTCTGGGAACGCTGCTGCACACCAACCTGAGGATTAAGCTGGACTCCCAGGGGAACCCCATGGTATTTCCATACTATGGGGAGAAATCAGCAGCACGGAGCCGTCGATCGCTCGTGGTCATTCGCAAGCACAGAGAACTGGAGCAAGAGGTTATTGGGTGAGTGGATCACTTTGCCTCCCACTGGCCTTATTGTGCTGGTAACTCTTGCTTGTAGTTATGTGGGGCATTCTAGACTTTCTAGGGCTGTAGATTGTTTTTTAAATGGGAAAATGTAACACTATTGCAACTGCCTGGTTCAGTGTTGGGGTAGAAGGATTAATGTAAAAGGCTGCTGCAGTTTAACCTAGTGCTTCGGCCTAAGTTTCTGTCACTGACTTCTGTGCCCTCTTACTGTGTCTCTGCAGCACCAAGGTGTTCCTGGAGATTGACAACCGCCAGTGTGCAGAGGATTCAGAGCAATGCTTTCACAACACAGAAGCTGCTGCAGCTCTCTTAGCTGCTCAGGCCATCAAGGGCATGTTGCCCTATCCTTTCGTGTCTGTCCAAAGTGAGTAATTGCAGAGGAAAAATTGCTTCTGGAGGGAGGCAGTCATCAAACTTGGGCTTGCAAAATACTCGGATTATTGATCATCATCGTCTTGTGTCTCGGTGTTCAGTATGGTTTCTGGGAGCTAACTTGGTTGTCCCCAGTTATAGGGGTATGTTTGTGCAAAGTGCATAGAGGGGACATCTGGTTAGTAAGATAGGACATTTAATTAAGAGCCCAGTCATTTTAATACTTGTAGAATCAGTAATCTCTTGTACTACAGCATTGCAGTGGTGATCCCTGCACTAAAACCATTTATGTGCTTCAAGCCATGAATTCAATGGAAAAGGTGCCATTTAGAGAGAAAAGCTGGGAGGCATTCCTCAGTCCAGTCTACCAGATGTTTTCTTCTCTGACCATATGTAATCTCTTTGATTTCTGCTCCCTCTCCTTCAGTCTGAGGCTCAGCTGCAGACTTGTACTAGATTGGCATTATTGCTTTTCCTAGTTGGGTCACACTTGTATCTTCATGTAGATCAGCTCCCTCTATGCTGAGGGTGGCTGGAGGAAGAAGCAAGGTCTTTGATTCAGCAGCCATATACTCGAAAAAATACTTTGAGAAACCAGACCAGGGGAGGCCAAAAAGAAGAGATATGTGCTTAAAACAGTCTCAGTGAAGCCTAAACTCTCTATAGAGACAATATGTTCCCTGTGGGAAGGACTGTGAGAAAAGAGAGTCTGTAGATTGGAGATTGTTGTCTCCACTTTGTTAATCACACTGTATTTTAACTGTAACTTTTAGGTGAGCCCTTGTTACCACCAAAGACCCAGCTGCTTTACCTGCTTGCTGTGGCAGCTTTGATCATCCTGCTAATCCTTCTCTTGGGTGTGATGATGGCGAAGCGTAAGCGCAAACATGGTTCTCTGTGGCTCCCAGAGGGGTTTATCCTGCGCAGGGATCCCAGTAACCATAAACGCAGAGAGCCCGTTGGGGAAGACGCTGTTGGACTCAAGTAAGTTTGCACTTAGGCCACTGACATTCTCTTTATTAGTGGCTTAGAGGATTTTTAGAATGTGGCTGATATATGTTTCATCAAAGGCATTTAACTCCAATAGAGAAAGCTTCCTTTTAAGATAGAACTTCTCAGGCTATTCCTCTAAATTTAAAAACACCTGTTTTGGACAGAAGAATTTTAATTAACTGTAATGTATAAAATGCCAGCAAGGAATCTGATCTCCTGGTTTTGTTTGGTTTTCTGACACTGAGCAGTATAGATCAGCAGCCAGGTACTGTTTGCCTAATTTTTTCCTGGAATAGGTGCAGCCTTTTTAGGTTGATAGATGACAACAAATTTCTAATATCTCTAGCTCAATGCATCAAAGAAGTGACTCAGAATTAATGGCAAGTTTCAAAAGTTTTATGCAATTTTGGCTTGCCACTGAATTAAACAACTTTGCAGTTCTAAGTGCATTTAATGCCACTGTTGGCTGCCTGAAATTTGTAATTCCTTGATTCCTCTGTTTGTAACCTACCAAACTTACAAGCAGCCTGCTGTTAGTCTCTGCAGGGTAAGTAGCAGAAGTAGCTCCTGCTCAGCCTGCAATGTGATATATCCTCCTTGTTTGTCAGAAATCTGTCAGTCCAGATACCAGAGGGTAACCTGGCTGATCCTGGAACAACTGAGCACTGGGCAGGTGATGGGCCTCAGCCAAAGAGAGCTAAGGTAAGGAGCTCCAAGACTTAAATACTATCTGAAACTGCTAGTGGGACAAACATCTGCTTTAACTTCCCTTGCTCAAAACCTCCCTTGGCCTAGGGATTTGTAATGTACTATTAATGGTATCTGAGGAGCAAATCCTCAGGTTAACACTGCCACCACAGGCTGGTGGAGAAAGTAGAGAAAGTACCTTCTGTTCCACTGTCCCCTCCCTACTGCAGCAAAAGGGACAAGAAGGTTAATGTAATGTCTTGCAGTTCAGGCCTGATAATGTACGGTGGAGGTATGAAAGCTGAGAATGCCAAGCAGAAGCAAATGGAGAGCACCATTAGCTTAAAAGAAAACAAAACCCCCTAAAATAACAAGAAAGCAAACAAAATACCAAAACACAACAAACATCCCCACCCAAACTCCAAGAAACTGCCAAAACTAAGAACACCCTGAGGACTTTCAGTATCTTTGGCCACTTGATGGGTGTTTTGAAGCAACTGCTTGTTTCCTGTGCCCAGGCTGAGGACCAGGCCTTGCTGCCAGGTGATGAGCAGATAGACCAGCGCCAGTGGACACAGCAACACCTGGAGGCAGCAGACGTCTGCGGGAGCACCTCACTCGCCCTCACACCCCCTCAGGCAGATCAAGAAGTGGATGTTCTGGATGTCAATGTCAGAGGGCCAGGTCAGTACTCAAGAGTGTCTGTGTGTCCTGCCAGTCACCCACCAACCCCCACTGTCTCCAATGGCTGGGGCTGCTAATGTTCAAAATTAAATGGAGTGTGCAGGAGCACCAGCAGAAATGTTATGGTGCTCAAGGAAAGCACAGGGTGCACTCCAGAAAAGAAAGCTGGAAAGGTTAAACCATGGTCTGTAGCACATGGAATATCATGTAGCCAGGAGAGAAAGAGTTCGCTTAGCAAACACCTGTAAAATCTCATTTATAACAGTGTGTACCTAAGCGATATTGTCAGAAATTCTGAATGCATAATCCTGCTGGAAATAACCCCCAGTTTCTCCAGCAGGATCACTGCAGAGATCTATGCCAGACTTCTCTAACTTAGCACATTTTATGAGGTGTCTGTTGTCAGTTGTGGAAGCAACTGATCGCCTTTTCCTGAATAAGATGACTTTTTGGCAGACAGTCTGCCCTCATTAGCAGCATGTGAGGTGTCTGTCATGGAACAGAGCAGCAATGCAGCTCTGTTGTTTCTGTTGTTCATGAATTTTTTTATTCCTTGATTTATATCTTCAGCTTATGGTGATGAACTCATTGAATTCAAAACTGAACTGTGGACTTTGAAGGTTTCTTTAACATGCAGACAGGCTTGCTCTCCCTCAGTCCCAAATGACTAGATGCCCTGGGAACCGTCTCCTGCTTTTTATGAGTGTAGTACTAAAGCTGTATAAGCTGGTAAGGGACTGGGTGGGTCATCTGGTAATAACTGGTCTCTGGGTTCTGAGAGGAGACAGTTGACCAAGAACTTTATTCTGGTTGGAAGAGCTGCAAACATGGCTCTTGTTCATATGCAGAGAGGTGATGCTGATGATATTGCTGTGGTTCCTTTTTTTATTGAGTTTTGTGGGAATATTTCCATGCAGTATAAGGATGACTGGATCCATTCTCTCAGTTCCTTTCTATTGTCTTTTCTGCTCATTGACCCGTTAGCTCTCCTAAATGCAAAGAGAAGGAGGGATTTCTGTGTAACGAGTGTGAGAACATAAACCATCAGTTTCTGCCAAATTTAAGCTTTTCTTTATTTCCCCTATTGAATCTTCTAGTTGTGTGGCAGGGTAAAAGCTTTCCAAGTACAGGCAGTAATGTTTTTAAGACTCCAGACTGCTTATTTTCATGTTCACTCAAAGCTTTGTCCAACAATAGCAATGAAATAATACTGACCTGTGAGTAGTTTTCCTGCCATCCAGATACAATTGTGAAGCTTGCAGCAAGCTGCTCTAAGTTATTTCTCTCTGTGGCATCAGAAGCAAGCAGCTGTCAGGACCAGAAATAATTTTAAAAGTCTGAGAGATGTTGGAATAACAGGTTAGTAAGAAGGGGTAGGATTCCTCACAGTTAATGTGGCTGTTTCTCTGCCCTGGCCACCCTCACTTTTGCAGGCAGATAGAAAAAATGGGCCCTTCTGAGAGGTAGTTCCCCTGTGTCCCAAGAAGTCTGAGAACTGGAGAGTTCACACCCCAGTAATGCTTTGCTGCCCCTAATTAATTACAAAGGGTGTTCAGGCTGACTGACTTGAGTGCGGGTGTCTGGGCTGGAGCCATCTGAAACTGGGTGAGTTAGATCCTGGCTGCAGGTGCAGATTGAACAGTAGAGATCTCTTCTAGAGAGAGGAGAAACACCTCAGTATACCAAGGGTTTGTTCCCTCTCTTAACCCAGCACCTTCTGCAGCCTCTCAAATTTAGAGGGATCCAGGAGCTCCAGTGTCCTCCAGAAGCATTGCCTAGAGATTTTGCCTGTGGGTTCCTTACATCCCAGCTTTCAGTACATTGTGCCTGACCTTCAGGTGTACCTGTCTGGTGAACTCCTGACTTTGCTATCTCACTCTGCATTTTACATGTACTCAGGGGCTGCCCTACTGAAAGACAGCAAACAGAAGAGTTTTCATAAAATGCTGCCACCACCTTTGTCTCCCCATGCTATTCTTTTACTGTGTCCCCCAGAGCACTGAGGACATTCTTTTCTCCAGAGTTATTGTGAGTGTGTAACCAGGGAAATGCAATTATAGGCATAACTGGTAACACCACCTATAATTAAAATTGATTAACTGTCCCTATTATATGCCCCCTTTTTTTTTTTCAATTACTAAAACTTCATTGGTTTAGACTGGAATTTTCCATGCTGGGTGTCTGCCTCCAGCTGGATGTTTTTGGGTTCTTTTCCAGCTCTTTGAGAGAACAAGCTGGAAGGAGGAAAAAAGACATTGTGTCCACAGCTTTTTTTTCTCTAGTAGTCCATCAAGCACTTAATTGTGACTGTATAGCTGGATGTGCTTTTGCTAGCCTCATAAAACCAGCCGTGTGTGGCTAACTTGCAAGGCTCTTAAAAGAGCTGCACGTACCTGAGAAACTTTGTGGAGGGGGTGGCAGCTAATTATTCCAAGGATTTAATGCTGTGCTATAGCTGTGTCCCTGTGGAGCAGCTAGGCATGATTGTCCAGGACAACTGCAGTGATTGAGCAAGACCTATCCTGCAAATGGTTTTTCCCAGAGCTGTGGTGCTGGAGGAAAGGAAAGCTCCTTTCTGTGCTCTGTCTCTCTGCTCTTTGTCTTGTGGCAGTACGGAGGAGACCACAGCCTGACTGGAATACTGAGGAGTGTTCATTTGGGACAAGGGAGCAGAGCCAGCAGTGGGAGGGAGAAGCACAAAAGGAGGTATAGCTTTGGAGAGCAGGAGAGAGGGTCTATAGACAGGACTGGATCTTGGAACTGAACCCGGGCCCAACGTCAACACTTCACTGCCGTCCAACAAATCCTGGGAAAGGAGCCGGGTGGAAGGCTGTGTGTCCTGGGGTGGTGAGCCACTAGGAGGAGCGTGCGTGCTGCTGGAGCCCGGGCAGAGCCTGCTCCTCGCTGTGCCCCGGCTGGAGCCGTAGATTTCTAGAAAGTTTTGGAACTGTCCTAAAGCAGAGAGCCAGGAAGGCTCAGTGATCAGAAGCTGGGAAATGGGAGCAGGGCATTAGAGCTCTGTGTGTTACTTTCAATAGGAGATACCACCTTGTTTATGTGCACAGAACCTCATTATGTGTGGTGCACTGTGACTGGGAGCTGTGCAGGCAGAGAAGCCGTTGTTTGTCCCCTGCTTGCCCATGGGATAAATCAGATACTTGCTGAAAAGATTGTCTTGTAAGTCTGCTAGTAAGCTCCAGTGGAGTGATTAGCACAGAGTGTGGTTCACTTCTGCTGCCATCTCAGTCTCTCTTACGTTCCAGGTGCCTCTGAAGGGTGTGCAGTAAAGCAGTAAAATCAGTAAGGAAGCATCAGTGTCTACAGCTGCAGTCTTTGGGTTTTAGCGAACATCACGTAACATTCAGAGGCTGCTGAAACTGAAGCACTTGGCATTTTTATGGATTGCTGAAAATACGTGGAGATGTTTTAAATCTTAATTATCCTGCATCAAGGAGGGTATTAACAAGGGTGAAAAATCAGCAGCGTGAGGTGGTCTTCCTGCACTGTTCTCTCTGATCAGCAGAGAGGGAGATTCATCCAAGGGAGATAAGTTAAATTAGAGGTTTGGAGGAGCCTTTCTCTGTCCACTGACAATGCAGGGAACCTGGTTGGACAAGTGTGACTAGCCTTTGTGGACATCGCATCAGTGTGAGCCCATCACTAGAGGCTTGAGGAGAGTAAGACCAGTATCTCCTACAGTACTCAGACTGTGTGAGAGTATTCATCCTGGGACATTTGTCAACTTTGAGTGCTTGACTGTCACAACTTCAGGGTCCTTCTCATGATAATCTTGCTGTAGATAGGAAGGCTTTTGTCTGCATTTCACTTCAGGTTAATATCCAAAGTGAATGTCACCAATGTCACCAATAATCAGTGGCTAGTTGCTCAGCAATTTTTCCTTCAACTGTTTCTTTTCCCCAGGGATGTGATTAGAACATCTATATGAACAGTTACACTTAGTTGTCAGACAACTTTGATTTTTATAGACCTTGCTTCTATTTTGGAATTCATCTAGCCTTTACTTTTTGTGGAAGTTTTCCACTTCAGCAGCGAAGGTTTTTTTGTCCTACAATGATCTTAGTCTTTAGAGGAATATCTTAAGTTTTTTTGGGGTTGCAGTAGGTACTAATGTCCTACTAGGATGGAAAACAACTCGCTAACTCTGTTGGGCTTTAAGAAAAGAGAACAGGTCTGGGTTAAAGCAACTGGAGGGATTGTCTGTAGCTGTAGGTGCTCAACGGGGAGGGATTGTGGGAAGGTTTCCATGCCTTTGCTTCACTGCCAGGTTACTGTATCACCATCTTCCCCACTGCAGATGGATGCACTCCGCTGATGTTGGCATCTCTGCGTGCGGGCGGCTCCGACATCAGCGAGGATGACGAGGACGGGGAAGACTCCTCAGCAAACATCATCACAGATTTGATCTACCAGGGAGCCAACCTGCAGGCACAGACAGACCGCACTGGGGAGATGGCTCTGCACCTGGCAGCCCGTTACTCCAGAGCTGACGCTGCCAAGAGGCTCCTGGATGCCGGGGCGGATGCCAATGCTCGGGACAACATGGGACGGACGCCCCTGCACGCAGCCGTGGCTGCTGACGCCCAGGGGGTCTTCCAGGTATGGCCATTGGACAGCTCTGGGCTCTGTATTTATAGGAGCCTGTCCAAGCTATGCTCTGTTCACTCACAACCCCGCTCTCGTGCCTTCCACAGTGCAGTGGCCAGGAAGAGCTATTTTACATCCAGTTTCCTCGGGTATTCATAGCTTGAAGAACTCAGCATACATAAATCATCTAGCATGTATTTATTTGGTCTGTTTGCCCCTGTCACCTGTTTTCTGGGTCCTTGCATTTCAGTGCTCAGGCTGCTTTGTCATTGTAAAATTTCTCTTGAGATTCTGCCAAATCCTCAGTTTTGGTCTGTAGTTGTATTGAAAAAAAATCTGTCTTCCCCTGTTGTCCAGATCCTGATCCGTAACAGAGTGACAGACTTGGATGCTCGGATGAACGATGGGACGACCCCATTAATTCTGGCTGCACGTCTGGCTGTGGAAGGGATGGTGGCTGAGCTCATTAATTGCCAGGCTGATGTGAATGCCGTAGACGACCATGGTAATGTGGACACCATGTACCAGGCTGGGCAAATATTTGGCCTGGTGTGAGCAGGGAGGGGTGGGTTCTGCTCTCCCAGAGTGGGGGCTGTTAATGAATTCTGTAGCTAAATCACACACTGGGCTCTCCTGCAAAGTCCCCCAACAGTAATGAACAACTGGCTGCTGCACAGTGGCTTGGTTAAACAATCCTGGAGGAGAAGCAAAATAACTCCTTGGTTTGTTACTGAAGTTGTTGGGTTTTCCCTGCAGGTAAATCTGCTCTTCACTGGGCTGCTGCTGTCAACAACGTGGAAGCAACACTAGTACTGCTGAAAAATGGAGCCAACAGAGACATGCAGGATAACAAGGTACAGTGTGGGGGTGCTCAGCAAGCCTGTGCTTCCTAACTCAAAGCATCTCTTCGCTGTTAGTACTGAACTAAGTTCAGATTTTCTCAACTGGGTGCTCAGTGCAGGTCTTCCAAAGCCAGACTGTGAGTTCTCCCTATGTGCTCAATGTCTTACAGGGTTTCTGATACCTGAGAGCAGTTCCCTTCCTTGTTTGGCCAAGTGCTGGGCATCAATGCTGTCCTGCTTTCCTGGCAGGGAAGGAATGCAGTACATAGTCAGTGGTGTGTGAGAGCAGCAGGTGAAGTGCTGCTGGTGTCAAACAGCTGGATTTCAGTTAGCAGAGAGAAAGGTATCTGGCAGCACAGCAGCAATTGTGTCCTGTCATGTTTCCAGGGATCTCAGTGCAGGGTGGATATGGGGGACAAGCCCCTCTGTTTGACTGTCTGCATTGTGCACATGTTCTGTAGCTTCACTATTAGTTCTTGTTGTGTCTTAGTCCCTGATTTCTCTCCCCTGACTAAAGTTTCTTCTTTGGATTATTATGTATTGCTCTGTGGATTTTAAAGCTAATGATGCCATGATGATTTTTTGCCTTTTCTTTTATACCCCTTTATATACCTTTTTATAGCTTTTGTATTCTTAGTGTTTTTTAGCCTACATTCTTAGACTTATTTGTCAAGCTAAGAGACATTTTAGAAGCTTCGTAGTTAGGGATCAGTGTGCCCCAGACCCCAAGGTCCTCTCCAGAACACATTTTGTAAACTAAGATAGAACCATCCAGGGGAGGGTTCCTTGGGGAGGGGGGGGCTCATTGAAGCCTCTCATTGGGGAATCTTTGATAGGTATGCTAATTAGTAAGACCTATAATGAAATACCCGATCTTTTGGGGGGGGGGGGTTGCGGGGTGCATTTTGGCACATTCCACCTGGATGTGGTGCACCTAAGGTTCCTTGAAATAAATACAGAGGTAAAATCCCTTCTTCCCTTCTAGCTGTGTTTGATTCTTGATTTTAAGACCAGGAAAAGGCATCTCTACCAACAAGCTGCAGTTCCTCACTGGGCTGTTTTAGCCTTTTGTACCTTTCCTTTAAAGGGAGCAATGGGAGAAAGGCACCAAGTGCTTTCATGGTTCCTCCAAGCATCCAGGGCACAATAGTGCCCTTCCTGCTGAGATAGTTCAGCCTGTGCTCCACTGATGTGTATGAAATTATCTGTAATCTGCCTTTTTCAGTGGGCACTTCTCAGGGTGGATGGGCCTTGGAGACTGTTAATGTGACACTGCATTCAACAGTGCTTCCCAGGCTGCCACAACAAAAGGGGCTGTGAGCTGTACCTCAGTCCCCCCACACCGAAGCTGCTAAACTATTTTACTCTCTGTTTTTCCAGGAGGAGACTCCACTCTTCCTCGCTGCTCGGGAAGGCAGTTTCGAAGCCGCAAAAATCTTGCTGGACCATTTTGCCAACCGAGACATCACGGACCACATGGACCGGCTGCCCCGGGATGTGGCCCAGGACCGGATGCACCACGACATCGTGCAGCTCCTCAATGAGTACAATGTGGCCCACAGCCCCGCCGGGCACCCCGGGGCCATGCTGAACTCTGCCCTCTCCCCAGTCATCTGTGGCCCCAACAGGTCCTTCCTCAACCTGAAACACGCTTCACTAAGCAAGAAGTCGCGGAAACCGAATGCCAAAGGCATGCCCACCAGCCTCACCAAAGATGCAAAGAGGAGAAGGAAGAAGTCCCTCAGCGAGGGGAAAGGGCAGTTTTCGGAGAGCTCAGTGACCCTGTCACCGGTGGATTCCCTGGAATCGCCCCATGCTTTTGCATCTGAACCAACCTCTTCTCCTGTGATGCCCTCACCAGGGGTGCTGCACTCGTCGCCCAGC
This sequence comes from Corvus cornix cornix, assembly GCF_000738735.6. Taxonomy (NCBI): domain Eukaryota; kingdom Metazoa; phylum Chordata; class Aves; order Passeriformes; family Corvidae; genus Corvus; species Corvus cornix. Next base: position 24,830,605 of record NC_046338.1, read on the forward strand.
TCGCTGCTGACCGCTCCATCGGTGCAGGCTGCGCACACCATGTCCTTCTCCAACCTCCACGAGATGCAGCCCTTGGGACGTGGGTCCAGCACGGTGCTCCCATCTGTCAGCCAGCTGCTCTCTCAGCACAGAACCACCCCTCCCAACAGTGGGCTTGGCAGGCTCCGGCCAGGCAACGTCTCCACTGAGTGGATGAACCGCATGGAGGTGAACGAGTCCCAGTACAACGAGATGTTTGGCATGGTGCCCCAGGTGATGCATGCTCACCCCAGTGTTTCTCAGCAGAGCGGCTTGGTTCAAGCAGACGCAAAGCACCTGGGGGTGTCCAGGGAGTCTTTGCCACCCATCATGACTTTCCAGCTGGTTCCCAAGGGCAGCATAAACCAGCAAGCACTGCCACAGCAGGCCCAGTCAAACTGCGCTCAGAACATGGCTGGCCCTCTTAGCTCCATGTACCAGATCCCAGATCTAGCCCAGATGCCCAGCGCCTCGTTCTCCATGGCTGCCATCCCTCAGCAGGATGGGCAGGTGGCTCAAACGGTCCTCCCGGCCTACCACCAGTTCCAGAGCTCGATGGGGAAGTACCCCACGCCTCCCTCCCAGCACAGCTGCTACTCCTCGGCCACAGAACGGACTCCTAGCCACAACCGGCACTTACAAGGGGAGCACCCGTACCTGACTCCGTCGCCCGAATCTCCAGATCAGTGGTCAAGCTCTTCCCCACACTCTGCCTCTGACTGGTCTGATGTGGCAACCAGTCCCAGTAACAACCAGCGCGGGCCAGCGGCCGCTCACATGACAGAGCAGCAGCGGAACAACATGCAGGTGTACGCCTGAAGGCTGCCCAAGGTGCAGCCCGACTAAAGCGGACTCCAGAACTCATGAAGGTCTTCCAGGATGGAAATGAAGAACCATTTTAGTATCCAAGAGTCTTAATGAGCCCAGGATGTTCTTTTGTTGGAGGGACTGTGGTCGCTGTAGACTTGTATGCTTTTATGCTAAACAGAGAACTGTAGAAGCTGGTGATGGAGAAGACCAGCTGGGTCACTTCTAACCAACTCCCACGCACCTTGGATGTGACTGCTGTCTGCACTGGATTCTCCAGTCTGCTTTTAAACATGTTCCACCGTTGCTTTGGGGAGACAGCTCTTCAGCTTAATACATCTTGTGGTCATTTCTCCAGAAATTTAGCCAAAACCAGCTTTGTATCCTTATTTTGTTACTCCTTCTGTTACCCACGTAACCTCTCTCTGAAGCACCTTCTACTAGTTCTCCTCAAGTTCAAGTTGCCTTGTCTTGACACAGCTCAGAGCTGCACTCACATTCCTAGACCCTCTCCTTCCCTCGTCCACTCTTGCTCAGCAAGCGAGACGGACCTCCCAAAACCACCTGCAGGTTAAGTGACACCTCCTGTCACACAGCTTCACCCTTCCCTCTTCAAGAGTCTTTGTCTTATAGAGACCCACTAACACCCCTTAGTGTTCTCACTGCCTGCTCCCCAGGTATTATGAGATTATATATACATATAGTCTTTTTAGGTTGTTTGTTTTGTTATTTGCCCTCCTGAAAACGCTGGTCTGACCTGGTCTTCCTGCCACGGTGGCCCATGGGCACATCTCTCCAGTGTTGTGTGTCTCTTCCCTGAGACGCCCCTGACCATTTTGACACACTACCCTCCCCGTGCCCCCATCCTGCCAGGAGTGTCCATGACTGCCTTCGTGGGCTCCCATGCCAGAAGAGATGCACTGCAACTGATACAGGCCTTTTGGGAAGCTCTTGGGATGAGCACGAGTGTTTCAAAAACTGGTAACACAAGCTCCCAGCGTTCTTGCACAGTAGTCCCCTCCCCTCCATCCAAGGGTGGCTGTGTGTCCTGTCCTCCAGATACCATATGCTGCCTCTTTATGGTAGTATCAAGAAGTGTCAAACATGTGGTTACATGTTTGCTGTGTGTGTCCTTCTGCGTCAGGAATGACATCCAGCCCTTTGGAAAGTGTCCCTTTTGCTCCAGCCCTGGGTCGGAGCTGCCTTGTCTTCCCCTCCCAGTGCGTGGAGGCTGCAGCACTGACTGACGAGCGGGCTTCCAGCAGCAGGAGCAGTGTGCCAGAAGCCAGGAGCTGGGCTGTGGCAGCAGACCAAATAGCCGGGAAACCATTGCCTCCTGCAGTTTGGTTCACAGGTTTGGGGCTGCCCTCTGCTCTCAGCTTCAGCCTGTGTTGAGATTTCCCAGCCGAGGTGCCCCACGTGCTCTGTGGGACAGCAGGGCTGTTCGTCCTGCGGCTCTCCCGATAGTTTTGGAGGTTGTGGAAGCCAGCTGTCACTGACCTTAGACAAACAGCCGCTCTTTCTGCTTTGTCCACAAGAGTAGCGCTTCTCTGAAGGGCTCCAGACCAGCCAGCAGCTGAAGTGAACATTCGTGGGGATGGTTTGCTCCTACCTCTTCAGGGGAACGCTGCAGACACGTCTTCCAAAGAGCTCGGGACTGTCGGCTGCTGCCAAAGGACTGAGGGCTGCTCCTCTCCGAGCAGGCCATCCAACACCCTACCGTGTACAGTATTGTCTCTGGTGTTTCTTTCCATTCTCATCAAGAGTCAAAGTTGCTTTCTTTTTTTTTTTTCCAATTCCACTCTATGGTACATGAAGGCAGGGCCTCAGGAGGAGCTGGTTCCCGGGGCCGTCACTTTGGGCTGAAGTTTTTAATTCTGTGTGAAGTTACTGCTTTTCACGGCGCACACAGCGTTCCCCAGCACGCTCGCTGCAGCGTGGCCTCTGAAGTTTAGCTGCAGCCGACTCAGACCTCCAGGAAGGGGCCTGCAGCCTCCTGGGGGTCTGTCCAGGTACACGTTTCACTGCGAATAATGAAGTGTTGCTACATCTATGCTGAAGAAACAAAGAGCTTTTGCTCGTTAGCCCCAAATAACCAAGTGCCTTTTTATATATGTGGCTACCTTTTACAAGATGAGTGCTTTCTGTGGAATGAAGCCGGTTCCGTGCCTGGCCTGTTAATACAATGGCCCTCTGCCTTTCTTCTCTTTTTTTTTTTTTTTTTTTATTTTTTTAACTACTTGTAAAGATAATATCTCCTTAAGGTGGTATTTTATCTCATAAGTTGTAGAGTAACCATTCACACAGCAGCATTTTCCTATATTAATAATGGAAAATATTTGCTTATTTTTTACATTTTTTATAAAAGTCTTTTATGAAAATAGTTGCTGCCAAATGTATAAGCAATTTTTATCCCCAGAATAAAAAGTATGTGCCCAGTGTCTGTGTGCTGCTATTTTCATTTGTTTTCCTGGCTACTGTGGCACAGCCACCAGATTATAAATTAATCAGTGGTGCTGATTAATGAACCAGCACCACATGAACCCCACCACTTAGCTCCACCCAAGGGAGCTGGAAGCAGCCTGGTGTGTGTGTAGCAGATGGATTTTGGGTCTCTTAGTTATCTGAAGGAAGCAGTAACTGGCAGCCAAGCATCTGGGCATACTGGGAAGGATGGGGAGGACTGGGATGGGCCCTTTCTTAGGCACTTTGGGTAAGAGTTCTTGCTTGCCCGTGGGAGCCAGGGAAGGGCTGGGGCATTTGTGTGGCTGTTAGAAAGGTGGTAAGCAAGGGTGGGTCGGGCAGTGGTCAGTGGATCTGTGGATTCGCTTGCTCTCTCAGGTCCTGCGTGCTTCCCTTGGCTGTTTCTGTCCTTCCAGCAGGGAAGAACACCCTCATCCCTGGAGCTGAGGCTGCCCCCCTGGCTTTGTCTCAGCAGTTGACGCATAGAATCCCTGAGGTAGAAACAGCCCCCTAAGATCATAGAGTCCAACCTTTAACCTGGCGCTGCTGTGTTCACCACTAAACCATGTCCCCAAATGCCACATACAGATGGGTTTTGAACATTACAGGGATGGTGACTCCACTACTTTCTGGGCAGTCTGATCCAATGCCTGACTGCCCTTTCATCGACAAAATTTTCCTTTGTATCCTCTCCAAACCTCCTGTGGTGCAACTTGAACCCATTTCCTCTCATTCTGTTGCTTCTTACCTGGGAGAAGAGACCAACCCCCACCCGTTGTCTACAGCCTCCTTTCAGGTTGTTGAAGAGAGTGATAAGGTCCCCCCTGAGCCTCCATTTCTCCAGACTAAGAGCATGGAGTGATCTTGCAATCTCTGAAACAGGGAATCACCACTCCTCTGTACTGGCCTCAAGCTTGACGAGTTTGACTTGAGCAGTCAGAAAACAAACTGTCAGTAGCTGCCATGCTGTATTGGGAGCACGGAGGTGCCACTGGAGCCTTGGGCTCCACTGGTGCTCACGTGGCTGTTTTCCAGCTCTCACTATGGATTTGGATGGAGCCAGTAATTGAATTACGATGCCAAGCTGGGCTAAAGCTGCTGGGGGTATTTTAAGGGTTTAATATTCAAACAGTGCAGCTCCTTTATCTCCTGGTAGAGCCAGCTGGGTGAGTCCAAACCTCCGCGAGGCATTCATCCATGTTCTCCCACAGCTTGCACATCTGTGCCAAAGTTTAGCAAGCTCTGCCAAGCCCCTGGCACAGCTGCATTGAGTTTACCGGTGCTCAGGCTGAGACTTGAAGCTGTGTCTGCTCGGGACTGCTCATGCCTCTTCCCCAGCCTGGGATGGCCAGGGGCTTGTGGGAACTTGCTGTGTTGCATCCAAATGGAACCATCCAGGCAGGGAGCTGCGGCATCCCTTATCTAACTGAGGAGCAGTGGAGGAGCCTCAGGCTCTTTTGGGGAACTTTTTCACAGTTTTTCATAAATCAGGGGTGGAGTCCTGTTTTCTGGGGAGTTGCTGTTTGCAGGGTTCCCCTATTGATCAGGGCAGGTGATGTGTGGCAGGTGTTGTTTCTTTCAGAAGTGATAGCAGACAGCAGCTGTGTTTCGACATGAGAAGGTTTTACCCCTTGGATCCCAGAGAGTGCCTAGCAAGCAGCAGCAGCTCTATCCCAGAAGGACAGGGGTCTGATCCTCCTCCGTCCCCGGGGCAGAAGCCAGACCTGCCTCTGCATGCCGGCATGGAGCTGCTCCCTGTGGGTGTAGCAGCGTTCACTGGCTACATGTTTCAGCAAATGCTGCCACAGAGGAGATCCCATGGGAGATCCGTGGGGTGTACATGGCTTGAGCCTGACAGCAAGCTCTCCATGTGGGGAGAAGCAGGGCTCAGCCCTGGCTCTGGATCTTCTGCAGGTTGCTGCCTCCTGGGTCACACTAGTGCTGGTGAACACCAGGCTCTAAAGGGCAGCTCCTCTCCTCCCCACTGGCCTGCACCAAGGGTTTTGGGGGGAAGGAGAGCCAGCCATTGGCTGGAGCTGGCAGTGGCAGGAGCTGGCAGCTTTGCGGGAGCCACGGGGCAGGCGGCAGGATGATCTTTCAAAGCCGCTTTGGTCCATCAGGAACCAGCGAAGTGACTCTCCAGAGCAGCGTGGTGGCAGCAGGAACGTGGAGAACTCCAGCTGCCTCCCAGAGGTGCAGAGGACACCCCGGGGCAAGAAGCAAGGACCATGGCAGAGAAGGCTGTGCCAGACCTTGCCGAAGGTCTCCAGCTGCTGGGGCCAGGGGCTCATCTCTGTGGCTCCATGCCGGCAGCCGCCTCCCCGGGCCGGGGCTGCAGGGACCCGCCTGGGGCAGGGGCAGTGGGGGGCTGCTGCTGCGGGGACTTGCCCCTTCCTCCAGGAGGGACACGAAGTGACGAAGCCCTGCGTCACGCCGGGCCTGAGGGCTGGGGCACCCTCCCCGCTCTGATGGCACCGCCAGCCCCCGGCTGCAGGCTGTTCCCACATCCCGGCGTCCCGCATCCTGCTCGCAAACATCCCCCGGCAGTTCAAACAAGGGCGGTGTGTGAGTGACGCATGGCAGAGCCGGGCAGGGCGCGGGGCCCGGCCGGGTGCCATCCCTTGGTTGGGGACAGGGGCAGTGCCAGGGGGTTGGACCCACGGCCCGGCCACTGGCCGCAGGGATGCTTTGGCCGGGATCGGGGGATCAGCCCCGGGGCTCATCCTCGCCAGCCCCCGGGCAATCCAGGGATGGCCCAGCGGGCATCTCTGCCAGGTGCCAGGCTGCTCTGGGCTGGAAGATTATATCTGTATCGCGGGAGCAATTAATGATAATTGCAGGGGGTTTATTGACCAACTAGGACAGGTTCTTCCTGTCTGTTTCTGGAGATACGTTAAATACAAACAGAGTGGAGAGCTGGGCGATTTTCCAGCAAAGTGGGGGGGATGGAGGGAGGTCAGCAGTAACATTTTTATGGTGAGAATCACCTGAGTTGGGCAAACACAGGTGCTGATGAGTACCAGGCTATAAAGGGCAGCTCCTCTCCTCTCCCGGTGACCCGCGACAAGCCGCTATTCCTCACCATCTCCGGACAACAGGTGAGGAAGAGGCAGCTGGGGCCTCGGGCTGCTCAGAGCTGGCTGGCAGGCGAACAGGAGCTGGTCCCTCTCCCTGGTAGCTGCCGGGGGAGCTGAGCTCTGTCCTCGCTGGATGGGGCAGGCTGTGATGATGCATTTTTCAGCCCTGCGTTGACTTTTGTCTCTGCTTCTTTGAGGGGAAGACGAGCTGAGTCTGCAAACCGGCCCCAGTGTCCAGGGATTAGCCCAGATAAAGGGGAACTGCGCTGATGCGGCCGATTTGCCTCCCCAGCCTGGGCAGCGCTACGAGCTCAGGGCGTGAAAACGCCGCCGTGCACGCAGTCCCTGCAGCCCCACCGGCCCCGGCTCCGCCTGTGCCATTGCCGCTGCTGCACCACAGCAGGGATGGGGTCCCCCGACCCGTGTCTGCGATAGCACTCTCCCCTTGTCCCCACAGAGCAGCTTGGCTCTCCCAGATGCCTCCTGCCGAATCTGGGACTGATGGGGCCAGGACAATCTGCTGCCAGTGTGGGCTGGGAACTCCAAGCCATGCCTGGGCCGTGGGGTGCGGGCATGGGGCAGTGACCTGTGCCAGGGAGCGGAGAGGGAGGCACAGCCTGTAATCTCCTGCAGGCAGCTCAGAGGGGCTAGGCTCAGCCCACAGCGGGGCAGGTTTGCACTCTCTGGGCACAGGTGGCATCCCCTGTCCCCAAAGCACCTCGTGTGACCCTCCCGAGCCTTTACAGGGAGCAAGGAGGATGGCGGCAGCGGCCAGACTCGCCCTCCTGCTGCTGGGCTGCGTGGGGCTCCTGCACGGAGTCGGTGAGTGCCACGGCTCGGGGGCAGCTGCTTCTGTAGTGGGGCCAGGAGGGAGCCACGCTCCTCTCCAGGCTGCGATGCTGGCTGTCCCTCATCCCTGCTCTCCCCAAACAGATGGCAGGTACATAAACTACTGCCCCGACGGCTGGTCCTACTATGGGCTAAGCTGCTTCAAGTACTTCTCTGAGCCCCGGACCTGGGACGAGGCTGAGGTAAGCCCACCGGGGTACACAGGTGGACAGGGACCTCCCCATCTCCCTGAGGAGCCCTGGCACTGACAGCTCTCCCCGCAGAGGCAGTGCCAGGATGTCAAGAAAGGCGCCCACCTGGCCTGGGTGGAGGACGCCTACGAGGGACTCATCCTGGCGAGAGCCATCTCCTACTACCAGCGCGCGCAGCCCGTATGGATTGGACTCCAAAAGAGTAAAGAGGTGAGGTGTGGGCGGCAGGGGTGATGGGGGGCTGGGGGACAGAAGGGCCATGCCTCTGAACCCCACTCTCCCTGCACAGAGCCAGGCCTGGCAGTGGACAAGTGGGAATAACTACAGTGTCGCCACTGGGATGCCTGGGAACGGTGCCCGAGGGGGGAGATGCGCCGTGCTGACCCACCAGAGCGGTGAGTGCCCGGTCTGTGCATCCACCTCCAGTGCCTGGGCTCGGCCGGCATTCCCCCGCCTCCCTCCTCCTCCAGGTCCCATCCCCTTGGAGGGCTGCGGTGGGCACAGCTGGTGCCCGTCCTGCCGTGGCCCCCGCCAACCCCGCCTGTCTCTCCTGCAGGCTTCTCTACGTGGTCCAGTGCCGACTGCTCCCGGAAGCATCACTACGTCTGCAAGTTCTACCCCTTTCACTGAGCACTGCCCCTGGCCCGTGGAGGACCCCGCGCCGGCGATGTCCCTCCCGTGCCACCTCTGTCTCTGTCCCCACAATTCCTATAAATACATCTATAAAAAAAGAAGCATGCAAGTGCTGTGTGAGCTTGGTGCTGGTGCAAAGCCCTGGGCTGGTCCGCGAGAGAGAGAGACAGGCTCTGCCACGGCTCCCTGAGCTTCCCAGCTTCCAGGGGCTTCAGCGCTGCCGGTGCTGGCAGAGATGTTTGGGGATGAGTCCCCAGGAGCTGCGGGGCCAGTGGCTCTCCTGGCTGTGCACTCGTGTTTGCTCATACCAGCCCTCGGGTGCCAAATACAGCAGGTGTCCCTGGGGAGCAGGTGGGGGGACAGGAGTGTCTCCAGGATGGGGATGGTCCATGGAGATCTGGAGCACAGATGTGGGTGGGGATGGGGGAGCTGTGACGGGTCTGCAGGCATGGGGACTGGTGGTCTCCCATGTGCAGACAGCTCCACAGGGATCTGGGGGCTGCAACACTGCTCCACGGCCATGCTGACAGCAGCACTGGGACCAAAGGTCTCTTTTGTGTCACTGTTATGTTGCCACAGGCATCACGTGGCTGTTTGCTCTGCGGCTTTGAAGATGGCTCTGCCCCCACCGAGCTCATGGGGTTCTACCCCGCCAGAGCTGCGGCACGTGTCAGACGTGGACTGCGTCCCGGGCAGCACGGATGGTGCCGGCACCAAAGCCTGGCCGCCCTCTGCTCCCTCCCCAGGACCGCGGGGGCAGCCGGGGAGGCCACACAGCGCCGTGCTCACTGCGCGGTGACCACGGCTGTGCCGGTGAGCCTGGCACCGGAGCTGCCACTGCCCCAGGGCAGCCGGGGCTGCGGGACGGCCCGTCTGCTGCTTCAGCTCCGTGTCCCCAGGCTTTGGGGCACAAGACGGAGACATCTCGCAAGCTCCCCCCTCCGAAGCTCCACTGCCCCTGTCGTGTTGGCTGGCGCTCGGTGACCTTTGAGCGCCAGGGTCCGGCAGGCTGATAAAGGCCGAGAGGGCTGTGCCGAGCTGCCCACGCAGTTTATAAAAGCACTACGCAAGGCTCATCCCGCTGTCCATCTGTCCGGTCGGCCGTCCCTTCGTCCGTGCAGTGGCCAGGGCGAAGATGTTGCGCTTGGTCGGGCGCGCCGCACGCTGCTGGGGGGCGAGGCGGGCACCGCCGGGGCCAGAGCCGGCGCCCCGGGGCGCCCAGCATCCCACGGCTTGGCAGAGGGCATGGTGAGCATCCACATGGATCCCCAGGGGGGGCTGGAGACATAACCAGGGTAGGGGTGGGGAGCTGGCTGAGCTCTTACACCTTGCTGAAGAAGCAGAGCCTCTCCCTCTTCCCCGCAGCACTGCCAGGCACAGGGAACTAGCAGGGATTTGGGGTGCTCCCAGCCTGGGCTGCTCGCTGGTGGCATCTCCCCAGGGCCACCCTCTGTCCCCAAAACTGCCATGGGATTGTTGCCACTCCCTCTGTCCCACAGCCTCTCCAGTGCCGCTGGGACAGGTGCCTGGCCCAAGGACGTGGGCATCCTGGCCCTGGAGGTGTACTTCCCTGCCCAGTACGTGGATCAGGAGGAGCTGGAGCGGTTTGATGGAGTGGAGGCCGGCAAGTACACACGGGGCCTGGGCCAGAAGCAGATGGGCTTCTGCGCTGCCCACGAGGACATCAACTCCCTGTGCCTGACGGTGGTGCAGCGGCTGGTGGAGCGCGGGCGCCTCTCCTGGGATGCCATCGGCCGCCTGGAGGTGGGCACCGAAACCGTAATCGACAAGTCCAAGGCTGTCAAGACCGTCCTCATGCAACTTTTCCATGACTCTGGCAACACTGACGTGGAGGGCATCGACACCACCAACGCCTGCTATGGGGGAACGGCGTCGCTCTTCAACGCAGCCTCCTGGGTGGAGTCCAGTGCCTGGGATGGTGAGTGCAGGCAGGGACCATGCCGTGGGGCTGGATGCTGGATGGGTGCCATGGGACAGGGGAAGGAGACAGGAGGTGGCCTGAAATCCAGAGTTACTCCCACTTCAAAGGGAGTCACTGCACCCTTCAGGCTCTCCATCACCCCTGTTTCTTTCCCGTCTTGGTGTGACACCTGGCAGCGTGGAGATGGGAACACACCATCTCCATGAGGGCCATGGGATGGAGGCTTCCACCCACTGATGGCCCTGCCAGTCCCTCTGTCCTCCCTCAGGTCGCTATGCTGTGGTGGTGTGTGGGGACATTGCTGTCTACGCCACGGGGAACGCACGGCCCACGGGAGGTGCCGGAGCCATTGCCATGCTGGTGGGACCCAATGCCCCGCTGGTGCTGGAGAGAGGTTGGTGTCATGGGACCCTGGGGATAGCAAGCTGGTGGGTGCTGTCCCTGGGGTCCATACATCCACGTCCCAGCCCCAGGCAGAGCTGCTCAGCTCCAGAAGTGCTGGCTCTGCCAGACCCTGCTGGGTACTCCAGGGTGCTGGCTAGCCACATCCCTGTGGGCACCATGGAGTGACTCAGGGAGGCTGCTGGATTCCAGGGGTGGCATGGCAGACACCACCCCTGGGTGTTTGCCACTGGGCTGGGACGTCCCAATGCTCTCTGACAGCTGGCTCTTCCCGTGCCTCCAGGCCTGCGCGGAACCCACATGGAGCACGCCTACGACTTCTACAAGCCAAATCTGTCCTCTGAGTACCCGGTGGTGGATGGGCAGCTCTCCATCCAGTGCTACCTGCGGGCGCTGGACCGCTGCTACGGCGTGTACCGACGGAAGGCAGAGACCCAGTGGAAGCAGGGTAAGTGGCAGCAGCCCCGAGGTGCCCATCGCAGCCCCCTGGATACTGATGGCCCCATGTTGCCTCCCAGATGGCATCCAGAGGCCCTTCACCCTCGATGACTTCAAGTACATCATCTTCCACTCGCCCTTCTGCAAGCTGGTGCAGAAGTCTGTGGGGCGGCTGCTGCTGAACGACTTCTTGGCCTCCCCCAACCCTGACACAGCTTCTGGCCTCTACAAGGGGCTGCAGTCCTTCCGGTGGGTCCCTGTGCCATGTCCCCCATCCCTCAGCCCAGCCAGGGATGTGCTGGTCTGGGGTTTGAGCTGGTCTCTCTCTGGGTAGCGGTGTGAAGCTGGAGGACACCTACAGCAGCAAGGAGGTGGAGAAGGCATTCCAGGCAGCCAGCCAGGACATCTTCAACCAGAAGACCAAGCCCTCCCTGCTCCTCTCTTCCCGCAATGGCAACATGTACACACCATCCATGTATGGCTGCCTGGCCTCCCTCCTGTCCCAGTGAGTCCCCCAAAATGCTGGCTTGGGGAGAGGGAGGAGGTCATTTTGGGGAGGGCACTCCCTGGCTGGATAGAGGGCCAGAACTCATCTCCCAGCACTCATCTCCCCTGCCTCAACAGTGACCTGATGATTTCATTGCACACAACCCCCAGCATGGATGCATCCTGCTCCATGCCATCTCCCCGCCAGTCTTTTCTTCCCAACTTGCTGGAGCTGGGCCAGTGCATAAAGCTCTTCTGTCACCACCAGGAGGATGAAAACCCCTGTTGTTGTGCCCAGTAGAATGAGTGACCCCATGGGAAAGGAGCCATGGGAACAGACAGGCTCTGAGGGGAACAAAAGCCTCGTCCTGGGGCTCCCTGGCACCACCACACTCCAGGGCCACATTCCCTTTGAAATGTGTCCCTGAGGCCCAAGGATCAGCCTGCCTGCAAAGGAGGCAGCCCCCTACACTACCCCTACATCCCTGTATCCCCATCACCCCAAATCTCCTCTAACTCCCTAACCTCTCGCTGCAGGTGCTCAGCACGGGACCTGGCTGGCTCCCGGATCGGTGCCTTCTCCTACGGCTCGGGACTGGCGGCCAGCATGTTCTCCTTCCGCGTCTCGCAGGATGCAGCCCCGGGTGAGCCCCAGGGGGGTGAGGGACTGGGAAGGGAGGGCAGCGTGGGGCTGTGGGGCCAGGGCTGCCAGCGGTGCCATCTCACACGCGGGGTGCCCGTTGCCAGGCTCACCCCTGGACAAGCTGGTCTCCAGCCTGGCTGACCTGCCTGCTCGCCTGGATGCCCGCAAGCGCGTGGCCCCACAGGACTTCGCAGAGATCATGAAAAAACGGGAGGAAACGCATCACTTGGGTGAGTGGGGTTGGGGGGATGTGACCCTGCCCTGCTGGGACCCCACAACACCCCTGAGCATCACTGGCCTCTCTGACCCTGCAGCTGACCACGCTCCCCACGGCTCCCAGGCAGATCTCTTCCCTGGAACCTGGTACCTGACACGGGTGGATTCCAAGTACCGCCGCGAATATGCCAGGAAGCCCATCTAGAGTGGGACCACCAGAGTGGTGAGCCCTGCGGAGGGGGATGATCTCTTTCCCATTGTCATCCCTGTTCATCCCTGCAACCGGGGCTGGCCTCTGTGGGAAACTTCACTTTGGATGGCTGGGGAATGGCCAGCAGTCACTCAGGCCCCAGAGCTGTTGGAGAGGGTGGCATCTTCTGCAAACACCTGGGCAGTGCAGGGGAATAAAGGTGTGGATGGGAGGGGGCAGCAGCCCAGCTCTGGCTCCTGGTCTTGAGTGGTCTCCTCCTGCCCCAAGTCCCTCCGTCTTAACAATCGTCTGGATCGCAGCCACTTACAGGTTTTATTTCATGGTCACCTACCCTGTTAGACATGGGAGTATGCCCTGACATTTTGGGGGAGCCAAGTAAACCCCAACCTCCCAGTCTCCAGTTTCGGGGGGCAAGATGGCATTTTCCCCATGATGTCATAAATTGACACACCCTCATGGCAAAATTTGTGGGCAGGAGGGCACAGGTGACGCAGGTACTCACGGGAGGGCTCATCCCCCTTGCAGTGCTGCTCTCTGGGCCATGTCCCAGCACGGGTGGCCAGACAGGACCTTGGCAGCCACAGAGACCTTTGCACCCTTCAGCAAACAGCAGCAGGGTCAGGAAGCAGCAGGGGCAGGAGGGAGGGGGTTTGGGGTTGAGGACAAAGGACCGCACAGACAAGGCACCACATGCTCTCTCCTTCTAGACCCTTTATTGAATGTGGGGCCACCCCAAACCCAGTGTGGGTGTCAGGGATGGCCATGTGCAATGCTTCCTCAGCTGGGGGAGGGTCCAGATGCTGCGGCCATGGGGAGAGTCCTTGTCAGCAGTCGGGGTCTACAGCAGGTGGAGCTGGAAGACTTCTGTGACACATGGCTTCAGCTCGCTGAGGTTGGACAGGGGGGCTGAGAGCCCCACGATGCTCCACTGCTCCCCTGCCACTGAGCTGGAGCTGTGGTAGGACAGGAGCTGGGCCCCTGCCTTGCTCAGCAGCCCTGGAGAGGAGGACAGGAATTAGGGACCACAGGCTGCCCCACTGCCCCAACACCCAGCAGGGAGCTGAGCCTCTGCTCACCCCAACACCCTCAGAGGCCCATGATGCCATTTCTTCCCCCACCCCAAGTCCTTTGCTCCATATCACACAACCCCCTGCCCAAACTCCCCATCTCTCCAGGCAACATCTGCTGCAGCAGGGGCTCAGCTCTAGGTCGGACATGGGGGTTCCCCAGGCTGTCCCTACAGCTCAGGGCTGCCACAGGGACTCACCGGTCAGCGTGGCCAGAGCACTGGGATCAGAGGCTTTGGCTCTGTAGAGGAGGAGAGGGCTGGACAGCGGGGCTGGCTGCTTGAAGGTGGCCCCATTGATCTGCCGCAGGACCGGGGTGCTGCCCTGCACCGTCCCCGTCACCTGGTGTGGGGTGCCCTGCAGGGACACTTGCACCAGACCAGTGCTGCTGTCGGGCTCGGGGGCCACATCACTGTGGGTGGTTGTGACCTGCCAGAGAGATGCGGCCACTCAGTGCCCAGGTCCTGCGTGAGGCTGGGGATGGGGAAGGAATGTCCTTGGAGGCACCCCAGGGAACATCCAGCCTGAGTGCTGCATTAGCAGCCCGGTAGGGTGCCCCCAGGCTCATGCTGCTTGGTGGGGAAAGTGCACCGGAGCCCGGGTGTCCACGCACCTTCAGCCCAGCCTCCTGGGCCAGCAGTGTGGCATTCACCAGGGTCACCTCCTGTGTCCCTCCAGCCAGCATGCCCGCGGCCACAGCAGGCGTCAGGTAGCTCCCAGCCTCTTTCAGGGGTGTCCCTGGGGTGCAGGGAGGAGGCATAGATGAGCCAGCAGCAGAAAGGTCAGGCCCGCCTGGAGCTGGTCCTTCCTCTCACCCAATCCATCCTCTCATCCATCCCTGCACACCCCTGGGCTCCAATCCCACCATCAACCACCTTTCTGTCCATTTGTTCTCCTGCCTCCCCATGGGGGTCCCCACACCCAGGCTCACCTAGGGTGCAGACCTGCACGCTACCCTGCACTTGCTTGCCCACTGTGCGCAGCACTGTGCCCAGGGCCCTGGCCAGGGCGATCCAGGGCTTGGTCTGGGGTGCAAAAGCCTTGCTGAGAGCCTGCCCATTAACCTGTGGGAGAGAGTGAACAGTGAGAGCCTGCCAGGGATCACACATGGAGCATTGCTCGCAATGCACCCATGGGTTACAGCTAGGGGGACTGAGGCCCAGAGGTCAGGTGCTGCAGGGGGACTCACTACACCAGTCAGCCCCTTCCCCGTGGCCATGTCCACGATCTGCATGGCGATTTCCTTGCCACAGCGGCTCTGTGCCTCCCAAGTGCTGGCACCCAGGTGTGGGCAGGAGATGACGTTGGGGTGGTTCACCAGGTCACGGTCCTTTGGGGGCTCCTGCAGACACAATTCCATCCTGCCATCAGCTCCCAGCATCCACCTGGGAGCTCAGAGCAGGGGGGATTTACCCCATCTCCTTTGCAAGGAAAGAAGCTGAGAAGGGCTGTTGCTGATCCCAATCCCACAGAGTTTGCCAGGCTGCCCTGCCCTAGTTTGGGCAAAACTAAGGTGATGCTGAGGGGGTCCCAACAGCCCCACTCACCTGTGTGAAGACATCGAGGGCAGCTCCGCCGCACTGCCCTGACTGCAGCGCCCGCAGCAGCGCGCCCTCGTCCACGATGCCACCGCGGGCACAGTTGACCACCTGCACGCCACGGCGGCACTTGGCAAAGGTGCTGTCATTCAGGAGCCCTGCAGAAGGAGGGCTATGAGCAGCTGGGGGCTGCCCCAGCTCTCCCCAAACCTCCCTGTGATTGTGCCCACTCCATACCTGTGGTGGAGGGCAGCAGTGGCGTGTGCACCGTGATGAAGTCACAGCGGG
This sequence comes from Corvus cornix cornix, assembly GCF_000738735.6. NCBI lineage: Eukaryota > Metazoa > Chordata > Aves > Passeriformes > Corvidae > Corvus > Corvus cornix. The sequence goes on from NC_046338.1 coordinate 24,845,874, forward strand.
GCCAGATCTGCTCTAGAGGCAGCTGCTCCACACCAAAGGTGGCTGAGACATCAGGGGTGATAATGGGGTCGTAGCCTATGGTCTGAGGCAGAGCGGGCACTCGGTCTTACAGCCTGGCATGGTGGCTCTGGCCAGGTCAGAGAGGTCCATGCTCCCCATCACTCCTCCCTGCCCTATCTTCTTACCTTCATGCCAAACGCCTGCATGCGGGTGGCCACCTCCCTGCCGATGCGTCCCAGCCCCAGCACGGCCAGCGTCTTCCCATTCAGCTCCATGCCCATGTACTGGGAAGCACAGGGAGAGTGAGTGAGCACACCCCACATGGGCACCCACCACCCAGAGGTGCTTCACCTGCCTCCTACCTTCTTACGGTCCCACTTGCCCTCCTTCATGGAGGCAGCTGCCTGTGGGATCTGCCTAAAAAGGAGGCTGGGGTCAGTGTGGGGCAGGGGGCTGTAGGGCACACCTCTGTCCGCATCCTGCCTTGTGCTCACCTGGCCAGGCACAGGATCATCCCACAGGTGAGCTCGGCGGCGCTGAGGCTGTTCCCAGTGGGTGTGCTGGGGATGGAGAGTGGTGTCAGTGGTGTGTCTGACAGGGCTCTGTGCCCCGTGAGGATGGAGATACACAGGGTGGTGCCAGAGGTGCCATGGGTGGGGAGGGCGCCCTATTGAAGCCTCCCCTGCCTCCCCAGGATCACAGACACGGACGTCCCCACACTCCTGCTCTTACTTCATGACCAGGACGCCCTTCCTGGTGGCTGCCTCTACGTCCACATTATCCACGCCAGTGCCAGCTCTGCCCACCACCTTCAGCCTCTCTGCCGCCTCCAGCACCTCGGCCGTGACTTTGGTGGCCGAGCGGACGATGAGCCCATCGCAGTCCTAAGGGGTGACAGACACAACGAGTGGGACCAGGGCCGGGGCCGGTGGTCCCGGCTGGGTCACGGGATGGGGACAGCCACTGCCGGGGTCCGGGATCTGCCGTGCGAAACCGGCCGGGCTCTTGCATCAGACAGGAGGCGGGGACCGGCCGAGAGGGTCCGCTGCCACCTGGGACCGCCGGCCTGCAGCTGTGCCCACCCACCCACGCACCCACCCACGCGTGGGTGCAGCCCTGCCTCACCCGGATCTCCCGCAGCAGCTCCTCCTTGCTCAGGCCGGGCTTCTCCTGCACCCGGAGCCCGCCGGCCTGCAGGATCTCCCGGCAGCAGGGGTCCAGGCTGTCGCTGATCAGCACTTTCTGCAGCTTGCCCAGTGCCATGGCGGGAGCGGGCCCGACGGGACGGGGATGGACGGCACGGGACGGGGGTGCCGGCTCTCTCCGCACGCCGCCGAGAGGCTGCTGCTGCCCCTCCGCCGCGCTAAAAGAGCTGCGAGCGGTGCACGTTTTTCGGGCTCATTGGGTCCCGTCCCCATGATCCCACCTCCTTCCCTTCCCCTCCCCGCCCCAGCCCGCCCGGTTCCCCCCTCATCCCCCCGCCCCCGGGAGGAGGGAGGGAGGAGGCGGGGGTTGCGGGGCCGGGGCTGGGCCGGGGCCCTCAGCAGCCCCAGAGAAAAGGAAGGGGGTGCCCCACCAGGACCCCGTTGGTCGGGGAGCCACGAAACCGGGGGGAGCGTGTCCCGACCCTGCGCACCGCGTCCGTGCCTCAGTTTCCCCGTCCCGCATATCACAGCTCAGCAAGGCAGGAGGGGGACGGCAGTGGCAGCCACAAAGCTGGGGGTGCCGCTGGCAGGAAGCAACCCGACCCCAGCCCATGGCGAGCCCAGCCATGCCTTCCCCAGCTCGCCCAGGAATGGGGGTTCCCCAGACCCCACAGCTCAGAAGTGAGGCAGAGCCATGGCCCCTGCCTACCCCCGACTTTTTGCCCGCTGTTGAGTAATGCCCCTGATAAGGGGCCTGGGACACGAGGCCAGGCCTGGCCACTGGCTCCCAATGATGTGGGGTGCATGGGAGCCACCCAGCAAACGCCCTCCATGGGGCAAGAGCCACGTGGCTGTGTCCAGTGACCTCGCCATGAGAAGTGCTGGCCCTGAGACACGATGGTGAGGGGGCACAGCCCGGCCTGTGGATGCGGCCAAACCTTCACAGGGCACCTGGACCAGACACACCCCAGATCCTGCCCATGGGGAGCAGGGTCTGGCCCTTCATTCCACCACTTTCCATGCACTGGGAGTGCACCCAGTGCTCCCAGGCAGGGTCCTAATGGGATTGGGCCTTTCCCCAGGCTCTGCTCCAGGCAGCAGGTCTGAGCCAAACTGCACTGTGTGAGACCTGGGTGGTCCTGGAGGCTGTTAAACCAAGCAGAGTCCAAGTGATGGGCCTATCCCAGCGGACAGAATGGGATGACTGTCCTCGCCACAGGCAGTGCCGCTGAGGTGGGAGAGCCCAGCACTATACTCACCCTGGAGCTGTGTACAGCCTGGCACCACCTACAGCCGGTGCTACACGGCAGCCACAGCCAGGGAACAACCGTGACGCCAGAGCGGGGAAAGTCCAGGGCAGCCAGCACGGGGTGAGAGATGCGGTCAAGGGCAGCGGCTGGTGAAATCTGCAGTGGTCCCGAAACGGCCCCTCGGCAGAGAACTGTGACCCGGGGACCGCGACAGGGCTCCCTCTCCACAGCCTCACGCGTGGCGTGGGCTGGGGGCACCCAGCGGGACCCGCTGGGGCTGGAACGTGGCTCGCTGTCCCGCGGCTCGCTGTCCCGCAGCCCTCGGCACAGCCGGGCGCCGGCCCTGGCCTCTGTTTTAGCCATTAGGACCTTGCTCAAGGGGCCCGGAGGACACATCAGGACCTGCCATCCCGGCGCCCTGCTCCCCGTGCCGGCACCGCCCGGGCTTGCCCAGCGCCTCCGTGGCTCCTCTCCCACGCCTGTGGTGTGCTTGTGCGGAGGACACGCGTGGCCAAGCCATCGCTGCCTGTGGCAGCGCTGTGGCATCGCTTTTCCCGGCCAGCTGGTGCCCTCTCCTGGGGATTGTGGCCAGACGCACAGCCGCATGGCACCCCGGCTCCCGCCGGGGGCCTGCTGGGACACTGGGAGTGCTGGCGGGTGGCTGTGCCAGCAGGCATGTCCCCCCACTCCTTGTCCCCCAAGGGAACCAGATGGAGGGGACCCAAAGGCTGGAGGGGACCCAAAGCTGGCAGGGCCAGCGGGATGGGTGCCGGAGGACTCGGGCCGTGGTGGCTGATGAGTCACAACGAGAATGGAGTATGGGAGTTATGGGGGCACAGCACCCCTCTGCTGACCTCATTTGTTCCAGGTATTGCGTTCAGAGTAAGAAATTCGGCAGAAAATAACCCCACCTGTGTTCCAACCGGTCCTCAGAGATCAGAGGGCTGGGGACAGCTGAGCTTATGTTCTGACTATAACCAATTTGGCACTATAGGTCTGGTCATGTTCAGTAGGAAATTCCACGAGTGCAGCTTCACAAATAGTGCAGCTTATTAATTCAACACCAGAGGTTTAGTCACATTCTGTAAGAACCTTCATAATCACAGATTCATGAACAGTGCAGTTTATCAAAGCAGCAGAAACACAGATACAGAATTGCTGTTGATAAGTGCACCACTTGCAATAGAGCTCTAACAGTAACAATAATGTTGTGTTAACCAGCGTGATGGTAATAACAATTGTACACAGAAACTTACCATGGAGGTGTCCCCACTTGGGAGGAGGGAGAGGAGAGTAGCCCATTGATAGTCTGCAAGGTACTTTTGGGTCTTCCTCCTAACCAGGTAAAATTTATACCTGCCTTATAATCCAGCCCAAACTTCTCCCCCTACTCCTATGTTAGTAGAGTATGACCTAAGTGGAGAGTATGGAGCTATATACGTGGTACCATGTAGTATTACGCTTATTAGCATATGCAGGGTGCATACTTTAATATTTAAATGATCATTAATCAGACAAAAGTGACCGTTTTGGCCACTGTGTCCTCCAAATTTCTGGTCATATGACTTTGTTCCATTTGTCAGAGCCAAAGCAGGACCATGCCATCACCACAGGACCTCCTCCTTCAGCCAGCTCATCCTTTCTTGCAACCAACTCTGCAGTTCTCCATCCGCGCAGGTAACACAGAGGGTGTGGAGAGTAAACCTTAGCCCTTGCCTGGCTCCTTGATCATCATTCCACACAAGGGTCCTGGACAGACTCTGCTTGGTGGCAGGTGGGGTGACCATGGGGACAGCTGGTTGAAGGGCTGTAGGGGTGCAGGACAGAGGAGAATGGGGTCAAGCAACAGGGAATTGGGAGGAGGGTCCCTGCAGGGAGAATGGGGCTGGGGGAGGAGTCAGGGGCAGCACTGCTACTGGGGTGTCAAGCAGGGAAAGGAATTAGGGGCATCAAAGGAGACTGGGGTTAATGGTGTTGGGATGGGGAGTGGCGAAGAAGAGGAAAGTGGTGGGGGAGATTGGGGGTCTTTGGTTGGGATGGTGGGTGTTCAAGGGGGTTTATGGGGATCAAGGGCTATAGGAATGTCCCAGTGGAGGACTGGGAAGTCATGGACAATTAGAGAGCAAGTGAGGGTATTGTGGGGCTGGAGCGACACCTGGGGACTCATGGGGCTCTGGGGTGGCAAAGGGGATTGGGGGTGTCAGGTTGAGATGGAGGCATCCAAGGAAGGGGATGACAACAATGACTGGGCGCATAACTGGGGTGTCAGGATGAAGGGTTGAGGGTGCCTTGGGGCATCCTGGCTAATTGGGTGTCTTTTGGGGAGACTGTGAAGTTGGAAGAAGGGATCATGGATTGTTTCTGGGGGACTGAAGTGTGAGGAAGGATTGGGGCTCAGTCCAGAGGGACTGGATGGAGTGGGGATTGGGGCGGGGGTTGGCTGTGTCAGCCGGGACAGGATGGCGGCTGGGTGGGGGGGCTGGGGAGATTAAGGGCGGATGGAGAGAAGGATCAGGGAGAGAGCAGAGGGAGGGAGCAGGGAAGGAAAGGTGGGGGTCAGAGGGGGATGGATGGAGGGAGGGAGGGAGGAAGGAAGGGAGGGAGGAAGGGAGGGAGGGAGGGAGGAGGGAGGGAGGGAGGGAGAGAGGGAGGGAGGAAGGGAGGAAGGGAGGAAGGGAGGAAGGAAGGAAGGAAGGGAGGAAGGGAGGAAGGGAGGAAGGAAGGAAGGAAGGAAGGAAGGGAGGAAGGGAAGAAGGAAGGAAGGGAGGAAGGAAGGAGGGAAGGAAGGAAGGAAGGAAGGAGGAAGGAAGGAAGGAAGGAAGGAAGGAAGGAAGGAAGGAAGGAAGGAAGGAAGGAAGGAAGGAAGGAAGGAAGGAAGGAAGGAAGGAAGGAAGGAAGGAAGGAAGGAAGGAAGGAAGGAAGAGGAAGGAAGGAAGGAGGAAGGAAGGAAGGAAGGAAGGAAGGAAGGAAGGAAGGGAAGGGAAGGAAGGAAGGAAGGAAGGAAGGAAGGAAGGAAGGAAGGAAGGAAGGAAGGAAGGAAGGAAGGAAGGAAGGAAGAAGGAAGGAAGGAAGGAAGGAAGGAAGGAAGGAAGGAAGGAAGGAAGGAAGGAAGGAAGGAAGGAAGGAAGGAGGAAGGAAGGAAGGAAGGAAGGAATTCGGAAGAAGGAAGGAATTCGGAAGGAAGGAAGGAAGGAAGGAAGGAAGGAAGGAAGGAAGGAAGGAAGGAAGGAAGGAAGGAAGGAAGGAAGGAAGGAAGGAAGGAAGGGAAGGAAGGAAGGAAGGAACGGAAGGAAGGAAGGAAGGAAGGAAGGAAGGAAGGAAGGAAGGAAGGAAGGAAGGAAGGAAGGAAGGATGGATGGAAGGAAGGAAGGATGGATGAATGGATGGATGGATGGATGGATGGATGGATGGATGGATGCGGGGTCAGGAGGGAGGGAGGGATGCTGGGAGGCAGGGATGGATGAAGGATGGAGGCAGGGAGAAGGAGGAGGAGGAGGAGGAGGGGAAGCAGAGGCGGGCGGAGCCGGCCGGTGCCGCAGAGCCGCCTCCTCGGCGCACGCTGGGCCGGCTCGGCAGCGCCTGCGGGGACCCGGCGGCCCGGCCGGGTGCCCGCGGTGGCCGGCCCGCTGCTGGCCAGCCCGGTGCCGCTGGTGCGTGGCCCGGTGCTGCCCGGCCCGGTGCGGCGGAGCCCGGCGGGGCAGCAGGATGCGAGCCCCGAGGCGGAGGTGAGGAGCGTGTCCGTGCGCGCGTGTGACATCCACGGGTGCGCGTGTCCGGGGTGATGCGGGTCGGGATGTCCGTGTATCCGGGCACGCAGAGGGCTGCCTCTGCCCGGGACACCCGCGGGGGCTGCGTATGCCCGCGCTGGGCTGTGGTGATGCCGCGGCAGCTTGAGGCCCAGGTACCTCCCGGCATCGGTGCCGCCGGGATGCAGCTGGGATGCGGCCGGGATCAGTGCTCCCTCGGGGCTGTGCAGGGCCGGACACCTCCTGTCCCAAGCCCCATTCCCTTGGGCCGTGGGTGCCCCTTCCTGCTGCTGGAGTACCGTGGGTTGGCGCTGGTGACGGGGCTTTGGGACCCCGGGTTGGCGGCTCTCTGGGCCCTGCACCAGGCAAGCCCAAGAGAACTCGGGAGTCACTGGTGTGCATGAAAGGGACATTGGTCCCTTGTCCAGCACGGAGGGCACACTGGTGTTCGTTGCCCTGTGCCATGGGGACCTGTGGGTGTCAGGGCAATGTGTGTGCGCCAGAGGAGAGGGCAGGAGCTGTACGGTCCTGTAGGATCCTCGGCTGGTGCCTGCACCATCACTAAGCTCTCCTCGGTGCACTGGGTATATGAGGTTTACTGGGAGGTGCTGGGTCAAGCATGGTCCTGAAGGAAGGCTTCAGGGTGTTGGTGCAGGGAGCTTGGCTTGCCCCATCTCCGCAGCCCCCTTTTCATCCTGCCTGCTCTTCCCCTGGCTCTGCCCACCCCCGATGCCACGCTGAGCCGCTGGCCAGACCGTTTGTCCCGGCACCTATCCAGGGCTCCTGGGCCTCGGGAGCTGTGCCGACTGCCACGCCTGCGGTGCAGCGCCGGGAGCCGCCTCGCCGGGAGCGTGGGTAACGCCAGCCCCCGGCTCCCCCCGTCCTGCTGTGCTCAATGGAGACCTTGTTGCCGTGCCCCGTGTGCAGGCCGGTGGGTGGCCGTGCCGTGCGCTCTGTGCTGTGCTCACACACTGAGGCAGCCACCGTGTTTGAGGACGGCTGCCCCCGCTCCACCTCCTCCGTGGTGGCACTCCGCCCCCGCTGAGACATTTGTGCCAACGAGTCAGCAGGGAGCTGGGATGTGCCCGGCTCGTCATCTAAGCTGCCACACTCTCCCTGGCCTTGCCTGGCCCTTGCCACAACCCCTCTGCCAGCCTGGAGCCACTGGCACACAGACTGGCTGTTGCTGAGCACGGGGCTGGGGCCTGCCGTCCATCCCTCCATCCATCCCTCTGTCCATCTGTCTCCCCGCTGGAGGTAGTCCAGTAGCAGAAGTAGGTGAGTTGCTGTTACTGGGTTCTAGTGCCTGGTGCTTTTGGGATGCTTTACCCCAGGATGCTTTCCCCGTGGGCAGCAGCCACTCTCACGTAGCCCATGTGCCCTGGCCCTGGCTGCCAGCCCTGCATTCTCCCCTCTCCCTGATGGCACCCCAGGGTGCCGCTGCTGGCAAGTGGCTGCAGTGGCCCTGGTGTGATGCCATGGAGATGCTGTGAGTCAGTGAGTGCTCTGAGTCAGGGCCGCGTGGTGCCCCTCATGCCAGGGCTTGGAGGTACATGGGGATGGGCAGTGCTGCCTGCTGAGGGGGGGGGCCCAGGGCTGTGCCCCCCTTGTTCTGTGCTGTGCCGGCAGCTCTGCTCCATGCTCCAGGCTGGCATAGCCAGCATGAAAGGGCTCTTGTCCTCTTGCAGCCCCAGCAGCACTGCAGTGACCTCCCCTTCACAGCAAACAAATTCCCAGTGTTGGGCACGGGGGGGGGGGGGACACGGACAGACCCCCCACTCAGCCCAGCAGAGCCCTGGGCTCCTGCTGGCCTAGCATTCCCATGGCCAGGCATGGTGCTGCCACCCTGGCTGTGTGGGGTGCTGGCCGGGCAGCTGGACTTTGGGAAAGTGGGTGCTCTGCTCATTCACCCCAGAACTGGCAGGCAGCCACTGCACTGGGCTGGCCCCGCCTCAGGGTGGCCCTGAGCAGTAATACTTGTTTCCCAGGCATAAGGTTATTTTTGGGTTGTTAATACCATTGCCACGGTCCCAGTCTGAAGAATTGTAACCAGCACAGGATGGCCTGGTATCAGTCAGTTGGGTATTCCCCCCCAAACTCTCACTCTGTCCTTTCCTTTGTTCTTTCCTTATCTGTTCTGTTTGTGTCACCTCCCCACCAGGGACAGCAAGCCCTTCTCTAGATAGGAATATCTTGTTCCAGTGTCATTGAAAGAGTGGCAGCTACTGTCTAGTGCTCTCTCTGGCTCTTCCAGCCCCTTTTGATACAGATTAAAATGGGAACCATGTTAACTGAACCCCCATTCCCCATAGACAGAGTTGGTCAAGTACATGGGACCAAGCTGTTGGGACAACCTCAGTTCTCTTAATAATTCTAAAGTCCCCAGAACATGCTGTCACTCCTTTATGTTAGGTAGGTTCTGCCCATGTTCTGTTTTTTCCAGGGCTTGCAGGAGAACAGAAGTGGCTTTTTTAATCCAATAGACTCCCAAGAACTTAACCTCCTGCTTGGGCCCCTGATGCTGGGATGTAGGACTGCTAAAGGCTCACATTTTTCCTTGCAGGCAAAACTACCATAGGGTATTACCCAACCAAGCTGATTAGAAGGATGGAGCACCTACCTCTCTGAGGGAATTTGAGAGAATTCTCTCTATGAGACAATTTGGTTTGTTCAGCCTGGAAAAGAGAAGGCTTCAGGGGGGCCTAATTGTGGGCTTCCAGTACCTGAAGGGAGCCCACAAGAAAGATGGAGGGAGACCTTTTACAAGAGCAGGACAAGGGGGAATGGCTTCAAACTGACAGAGGGTAGGTTTGGATTGGATAGTAGGAAAAAATTCTTTACTCTGAGGGTGGTGAGACACCAGCACAGGTTACCCAGAGAAGCTGTGGATGTCCCATTGCCAGAAGTGTTCAAGGTCAGGCTTGATGTGGCCCTGAGCAACCTGGGCTAGTGGAAGGTGTGCCTGCCCATGGGGGTTGGAATGAGATGATCTTTAAGATTCCTTCCAAACCAGGCCATTCTGGGATCATTCGATGATGATGGTGTCATTGATCTACTGATACACTGTAACCTTTGGTGGGGCCAGACTGTGGCTAAGACTTTGCCAGGGCTTTATGAGCAATAGTGGAAGAGTGTTTATATCCCTGGGGCAGCCTATTAAAAATATGCTACATTCCCTTCCCGGTGAACCTGAATCAAGCCTTGTTGTGTTCCTGGAGTGGAATCACAAAAAGCATATCTTTTACACCCAGGGTTGCCATCCATGACTGGGGCACTCCCTGAAGTTGAGTTACCAGTTCCTCCGCGTTTGGCACAGCAGTGGTTAAAGGCTCAGTATTGGCATCTTTTCTCCAAACCTGGTCCCACCCTGTCTATGCATCAGTAATCAACAGTTAATTGCCATCTCCATTCCAGTTTTTGGATTAGCCAGACTGGTGAATTGTATGGGGTGAAAGTTTGGTGAGTTATTGATTGGTGCATTATATAGGGAGTGGGCTTTGGCATTGATTTGTCTTGTTTTGAAATCAGCTGTAACTTCAGGAGTTCAATTTTGTGCCGCAGCAGAGACTTGTATCATGGTACATTAGTAGCTTTTGAATGAGGGAGTGTAAGTGCCGTGTGGGGTGAATGCACTGTAGTATCTGGATTTCTTTTAGGGTCAGGGTTGAGCGGGAGGACCAAAAGTTGCTCTGCATCAGCTGCCAGATTTGGCTGCTCAGAACATCGAAACCAAAAATGTTTTCATTGTGATCTTTTACTGCAAAGCGAGGGGAGGACGTGTGCTTATCGCCTGGGAGCCATAAATTAGCCTTGGTGGTTTGGCACGTAGCACTTGCTCCATTCATTCCAGTGATTTCAACTCTGCCCAGTTTTTCAGTGTCCTGCTGTGCTAATACTGGAATATGTGTTCCCTTATCTGTTAGAAATGTCATTAATAGTTGAGGAGGCCCACCTGGAATCAGAATGTATGGGCTGTCATTATGTATGCATTCATAGGATTCCACCTGCTGAATTTCAGTCCACCCTGGCTTAGGGGCACAGCACTTTTCAAACTGAATCAGATTGAATGGGATTGTTTCTCGGGTATGATTTCCCACTCCTCCTCAAGGTTCAGTTGTCTCTTCTGTTTCTATAATGCATCTGGCTTCATCCTCAGGGGGATTTGAAGGAGACAAAGAATCATCTTCCCCCACTTCTCTGGCATTGGGGTCACCCCATATGTCTCCATCCTGTTCCTCAGGGAATATGATTAGTTTTCTAATCTGTATGATGGCAGGGGGATCAGGAGCTCACACAAGCATCATATCTACCTTTTCTTCCAATTTTTATTTTTATCTCCTTCTCTTCCCCTAAACGTTTCTGCAGTTGCTTTTCCCTATTTTTCAGCTGTGACCAAATACATTTTAAGTTGCTCCTTTTCTGATTTCAAAGCAGTATATTCTACATCTGCCATTTTTTAGGAGAGAGGGTGCTCTGATTTCCTTTTGCACACAAGATCAGTTGCCCTCAATACTGCATCAACAATTGTTTTATTGTTGTTTTTCCAACATTTTTGGGCCCATTCTGTTCCCTCTCAGGATGGTACACACTTGTGTCAACCCAAGTAATATTAACAGTAACATGCAGAAACCTAAGCAAGGTGTCCCTGGCTTGGGACAAGGGAGAGGAGAGTAGCCCATTGCCCGTCTCCAAGGTATTTTTGGGTCTTCCTTCTAACTAGGTGAAATTTCTACCCTCTTTATGTATAGCCCAATCTTATCCCCCTCCTCCTATGTTACATATGGCATGATCTAGGTGGAGGGTTGAGTAATAGAGACATATATGTGGCAGCAGGTATTTCATTAAGCTTATTAGCCTGTGCAGCATTGTGTGTTTCATTATTTAAATAACCCTTAATCTGGAGAAAGTTACTTTTTTGGCCATGGTGTGCTTCAAAGTTCTAGTCACAGGACTTTGTTCCGTTCTGTGCAGTTCTTCAGAGCCAAAGCAGGACAATCTCATCTCACAGGACCTCTTCCTTTGCCCAGCTCATCCTTTCTTGATGTCAACTATGCACATCTCCATCTGCAAAGTTAACGTGGAGGGTACACAATGTAGGCTGTAGATAGTAAGCCTTAGCCCTTGCCTGGCTCCTTGGTCATCACCCCACAGCATCCCCAGGATTTGCAGTTCCTTGGCTATTGTACTGTCCCTATGGGTATTCTGCTACTGGGCATTGTGTCTCCTTGTGCATCAAGTGCTTGGCTCCTTGTTTGTTGTGTCTCTGGGTATTACCCTTCTGGGTGTCGAGCCTTGCATATTATGTCACTGGTTAATGTGCCTTTTTGGGTATTTTGCCTCCAGGGACATCATGCCTTAGGATGTCATGCCACTGGGTACTGTGCTTCCTTAAGTGTTGTGCATCCTTGTGCATCTTGAGTCTGGGTATCGTGGCTCCTTGGATGTTTTGTCTCTGGGTGTCACACCCTGGGTACTGGTCCTCCTGGGGTGTCACACCTCCTTGGTTATTGTGCCTCTTGGTATCAGGTCTCCTCAGGCATCACACTTATGGTTATTGAAACTTGGGTGCCACTGGGTTCCATACCTCTGGGTAAGATGCCCCTGGGCACTGCACCTCTGGGTGCTGTGCCTCCAGGTACAACACTTCTGGCTGCTTTGTCTCTGGGTATCATGCCAGCTATGGTGCCTGGCAGGGCACGCAGCCACACCTGACCGGTGACAGTGTGTTTAAAGTCATCATGCCTCAGTTTCCCTCCATGATGGGTTGTTGCTGCAGGGGTTGTGGCAGCCTGTGTCTGCCTCCCCTGCTCCCTGTCAGGCTGGCAGTGCTGTGTCCCCTGCTGCAGGGTGCTGGTGTGGTGTGGAAGGCTCTGGGGACATGGTCCCGGGGACCCTACCATGGCATGTACCACAGGAACATGCTGTTCCTACTTGGCTGTTGGGGCTCAGCCTTGTGCATGTGGGCAGGGCAGTGTGCCCACACTGGTGCTGGGGCACGTGCCCATCTCCCTGCTCATTGGGCCCCACCAAAAAGCTGTCAGGCTGAGATTAGAAAATAAACATTCTGATTTCTTTAAAAGGGAAAAATCCCAACAGTCCAGTTTTTTTTTTATTTGTTGGGGTTTCTCTCTTTCTTTTAAATTATGAAATGACTCACACTTCTGAGCTGAAAATAAACCCGATTATGGCTGCGGTGGGGAGCTGGTGAGCCATGACAGCTCAGAGGCACAGGGTCCTTCAGAGAGCAGCCAGGGCCAGCCCTGCCTCGTTCCCCCACATCCTCCCTGGGGGCTGTGGTGGTCTGCTGTGGGGGCTCAGGTGGCCCTGACAGGGCTGCTAATGGAGCTAAAGTGCTACTAAGGGGACACCGCCATCTGCACAGCCCCCAGGGCCTTGTGTCTTTGCACTCAGAGCCACTGCCCGGCGGCTGTGGGAACACACACGTTCATCCCCACGTGTGCACAGACACCAGTGGGCCCCCAGCCACCCTCCCTGGTCCCTCTGGCACAGCGCGGGGTGGTGCGGGGGGGCCAGGCCTGGACCCCCGATGCTGTGTGTGACACGGCCGTGCGCTGCTCTCCGCAGGGACCCCTGCAGCAGTGACGCGCCAGCTGTGGTCCCCGGAGCCAGACACATGGCAGGTAAGGCACCCCGAGAGCCCCCGGTACCCTGCATGGCCCGTTCCCGTGCCCCACCGAGGGGGATGCACCTGTGCATTGCCTCAGGGATGGCCAGTGGCTTTCTGGGCCCCAAGGCATCCCCATGTCTCTCCTCGGGGGCAGACGAGGTGTGGAGCAGCCACTTTGCTCGTCTGACTGCTGCTCGCCCTTGCTCCCTGCCAGCTTCCCAAGAAGGGCCGTGGGGTGAAGGCGATGAGGACCCTGTGCCAGCCGAGCCGAGGGCGTCCAGTGGCCCCCCGGGTGCCCAGCCCCAGCCTGGCCCCTTGGTGCAAACGTGTCTCCTCCGGGATCTGGAGATGGGTCCCCTCGCCCAGACACAGACCCTGCGGGATTTCGAGCAGGTGAGACCGCGGGGCGCTGGGACCCCCCATGGCACCGCCAGGGCCCTCCCGGCACTGCCGGATGCTTGCAGGATTCATGCCGGGTCCCCTGGACACAGCAGAAGGGTGTGGAGTGCAGGAGGGGTCGCGGGCAGGTGGGGGAGGCAAAGGGAGAGGGGGCTGAGCCCGGCCGAGCGCCACGCTCCCCTCACCGCCCTCACGGCTGCGGCGCGTGGGGGCCTCCGGGGCTCGGGTTTCACCACTCGCTGTCCCCGCTCCAGCGATTCCTCAAATAGCTCTGGGAGGCGAAAAAAAGAGGAAAGGGAGAGCAGCGGGGCCAGCGACGGGAGCTGCGGGCGGGCAGGGAGCCTAGGCTGTGTCCCGGCGGCGCCATGTGAGGGGTGCCGGGATGCCCGCCCCATGGAGCGCCGGCCATGGCTAACGGGTACCGCACGCTCTCCCAGCACCTCAATGACCTCAAAAAGGAGAATTTCAGCCTCAAGCTCCGCATCTACTTTCTGGAGGAGCGCGTCCAGCAGAAGGGCGAGGACAGCCGGGACGATGTCTACCGGCGGGTGAGTGCCTGTAGGAGACGGGTGAGGAGGCTTCCTCTCTTTTCTGGGAGGGAATGGGGTCCGGGGACTGTAGCCGGGAGGGATGCCAGGGAGGGCATCGGGCACTGGGGCTGGGGGAGCTGCTGTGTGGGAGTTTGTCCCTCATTTCCTTTGACAGGAGTGGGGAGAGGGTTGCGAAGGCCGTCCCCAGCCTGGTGGGGTGCCCGGGGTGGGTGACAGTGCCAGTTTGGGGACAGACAGATGGAGTGGGTACACCCCATCCCGGCGCCGACAGGCTAAAATTCCACCTGTGCCACTCACTGACAGGAGCACCCAAAGCCCTGCCGTGGGGTGGGGGTCCCCCATACCACTTCTGCTTCATTCCCGTGGGCAGTGGGGCTGGGGGGTCCAGGCAAGCATGAGGGCATCCTACCCACCTCCTTCCTGCTCCATAGAACATTGAGCTGAAGGTGGAGGTGGAGAGCCTGAAGCGGGAGCTGCAGGAGAAGCAACAAGCTCTGGACAACACATGGTGAGTGGGGCTGGCCAAACCCCTCACCCCAGGGCAGACATGGTGCCCACGCACTGCCTGCAGTGGCTGTGGGGGCATGGGGACGGGGGTGTCTGCCTGCAACCTGCCCATAGCAGGCAGTAGAGGGGCCTGCAGTGGGGCTGGAGGGGTTTGCAGTGGGGCTGGGTATCCACAGGGCTCCTCTTACAGCCCCGGCGCCAGCCAAAAATAAAGGACAGCACCTGTTTGGTGGGGGAGGGCTGTGCTGTGCTGTGCCCAGGGGCCATGGCATGGGTGTCTCACCGTGAGGCATTGATGGCAGGGAGGCCAGTGGCACAGCAGCTGGTTTCGGGAGTGTGTGGGGAGTGCTCTGGTGAGTCAGAGCCTAAACAGGGCCCGGTGCTGCCACAGGAGCTGTGTCCCCAGGGCAGCAGTGCTGGGAGTGTGCAGGACATGGGGGCAGCCAGGCTGAGGGCACCTGGAGTGGTACAGATCACCCAGCCCAGCTGCTTTGGGGTGGAGACTCCCACAAAGGCCGTGCCATGCTGTGCTATGCCATGCTGTGCCACGCTGCACAGTGCCAAGCCATGCCATGCCGTGCCAAGCCATGCCATGCCGTGTCAACCCATGCCATGTCATGGGAGATGCCATGCCACACAGTGGCACACCGTGCTGTGCCTGGCAGGGTGGCTGCGGAGAACCAGACGACCCGCAACCAGGCCGTGCTCCGGCAGCAGTATGAGGAGCGGCAGCGGGAGTCGGAGCACGTCTACGAGCTCCTGGAGAACAAGATCCAGCTCCTGCAGGAAGTGAGTCAAGGGGTAGTGGGGGCCAGGGAGGAGCTGGGGGCCGGTGCCTGGGGGCTCACCCTGCTGCCATGCAGGAGGCCAGGCTGGCACGGAGTGAGGCTGAGCAGGCCACAGCGCTGGCCAGAGCTGAGGCAGAGAAATGCCGGGAGCTGACAGGGAAGCTGAAGGAAGTGGCAAGGACAAAGCAGGAGGACAGGAGCGACGATGGCTGCGGCACCATGGCCCAGAGGTAAGTGTCCAGGACCTGTGCCCTCTATGTTGTCAGCCTGTGCCCTGTGCCGGTCCTTGGGGACTACCAGGGGGCTTGTGCTGGGCACGACTGAGGCACTGTGCCTATCTGGTGGGGTGCAGGGGTCACCCCAAGGGGGGAGAGCTGGGCTGTGGGGAAGGGGGAGCAGTCCTGAGGCTGCTCTGCTTTGCCCCAGAGATTGGCCTCTGTCAGCTGGCCCCAGTGTCATCCCAGGGCCAACCCAATCCCTGAGCATCCCATGCGCTTTTGTCCCTTTCAGGAGGATCGAAGAGCTGACCCAAGAGCTGGCTGCCACCAACCAGCTCGTGGAAATGCTGTCAGCAGAGAAGCATGACCTGCAGCAGCGCCTGGAGGGGTCTCCAGTCATGGAGGGGCAGGTAAGTGGGCAAGAGTGGAGGGACCCCAGGGAGGAGGACATCCACTCAGGGCTTGGCTGGTTGTTGTCATCCCTGTCTCCTTTTGCGGCTGTGGCCAGGGCTGTGCCATGTTCAGGCTGGCAGGGTCAGGTGATTGCGAGGAACTAGGAGGAGCAGGGGGCCTCAGAGGACATGGTATGAGCTGTCAGGGGACAGGCCACCAGCCTGTGCAGTCCTTCTGCGGGTGTTGGTGCCGCTTGCTCCCATCTGCCATTTAAATCCCAAGTATTAAAATACTCCTGGCAGCCTGGCATGGTGCCAGGCAGGATTTCGGTGCTGTGAGAGATCAGAGCGGCATGTTCCTGGCAGCTGCACAGCTCTGGCCATGCTGCATGTTGGTGGCACGGTGCTGTCCCCAGCAGCCGTGGGCCATCAGTGCGTGAGTGAGCTGCCTGTGTGGTGGTCCTGAGGGGACCCTGGTGTTTGCCCACGGGCGTGGGCTGCTGTGCAGGTGCTGGTGGCACTGTGCTGTGGGGACATGCCCACCCACACTGCCTGCTGGGGCTGGGCACTGGGGCAGGCTGGCACTGGGATGTAGCACTGGCACTGCGGTGGGGGCCTGGCACTGGGACAGGCACTGGCATTGGGACGGGGATGTGGCACTGGGGTGAGGATCTGGCACTGGGACAGGTGCTGGCATGGGGACAGGGACGTGGCACAGGCATCGGGGTGGGAACCTGGCAGTGGGACAGACAGTGGCACTGGAACAGGGACGTGGCACATGCACTGGGGTAGGGAGCTGGGACAGGCACTTGCATTGGAGCCAAGCACTAGTGTGTGGGTGGGTGGGTGGGTGGCTCTGGCACTGAGACTGAACCCTTACGCTGTCGCGTCGCGATAGATCGCTGTCAGTGTCTCTGCCGCGACCCCCGGCGCTGCCCGTGTGTCCGGGCAGGGCGCGGACCAGCACTGCGCATGCGTAACGCGGGCGTGGCAACTACATATCCCGCCAGTCGTTGCGGGTACTGCGCATGCGCGGGAGGCTGGCTCCGCCGCCATCTTGAAATCTGAGCCAGAAGCCGGGCGCTGCCGTGGCAGGAGCATCATCGGCTCGGGGCGGAGGGGCCGGGGCAGGAGGGGCAGGGGCAGCAGGGGCAGGGGCAGCCCGCGGTGAGGGGCAGCTCCGGGGACGGGGGCTGTGAGGAGAGAGGGGACAGCATCGGGGGGTCGAGCTGTGAGGCGAGGGAGCAGCATCGGAGGGGCGAGGGGGCCAGCCAGGAGAAGGGGCAGCCCAGGTGTGGCTGTGAAGATGTGAAGGAGGTGGTGTAGTGTGGGATGTTTCTGTTGCATCAAGAGTCCCGGCGTGTCACCACCCTAAAAAGAGGGGATTGGTGCGGTGAGACGTGCCAGTGGGCTCAGGGATTGAGGGAGATGTGCTGACCTCGGGAAGGTCTGAGAGCCTGCAGGAGTAGGTTTGGGTGCCAGGAGGGAGGGAGGATGAAGGAAAACTGCCGGATTTGCGGCCGGGAGCTGTGTGGCAACCAGCGGCGATGGATCTTTCACACGGCGGCCAAGCTGAATCTGCAGGTGCTGCTCTCCCACGTCCTGGGCAGGGAGCTGTGCCGGGATGGCAGGTCCGAATTCGCGTGCAGCAAGTGTGCCTTCATGCTGGACCGCATCTACAGGTTCGACACGGTCATCGCTCGCATCGAAGCCCTCTCCATCGAGCGCCTGCAGAAGCTGCTGCTGGAGAAGGACCGTCTCAAATTCTGCATTGCAAGCATGTACCGCAGGAACAACGATGACTCCAGCACGGAGGACAGGGCTGGGGAGGGGACTGTGGACCTTTCCAACCTGCCTGATGCACGGTACGCTGCCCTCCTTCAGGAGGACTTCACTTACTCTGGGTTTGAATATTGGATGGATCAAGAAGAGCATGGGCTGGAGCCACACAGCTGCCACCACTCTGAGGGAACAGGGAACCGCCCACGGCGCTGCCGGGGTTGTGCTGCCCTGCGTGTGGCTGATGCTGACTATGAAGCCATCTGCAAAGTGCCCCGAAAGGTGGCCAGAAGCATCTCCTGCGGGCTGTCCAGCCGCTGGTCAGCCAGCATAGGCAACGAGGAGTCATCTGTGTGTGATGTGGCCGAGTCCACAAGCTCCAGGGTGGCTGTGGATGGGGACAGCATGGAGGAAGGCACGCCTGTATCCTCTGTTGAGTCCCTGGACACCACTGTGGAGGCAAGCCCTCCACAGCAGAAGGATGAAGATGCAGATAAGGGACTGAAAGGGAATGGGAAATGTGACGATTTCTCAGATGACCGCATGACCCCAAGCTCTTCACTGAGCGGGAACAGGCTGGAGCTGGCCCTCAATTTGATCAAGACTTTGGACTATAAACCCCTTCAGAGCCCCCGAGGCAGCCGACTACCTATTCCTGTGAAGTCCAGCTTGCCCCCTCCCAAGCTCAGCCGTGACTTGGCAGATGGCAGTGCTTCTGCTGGCTTAGCGTGTGCTAGTTCTGCCTTCCTGAACACAGACAGAAAATCGTTTTCCAGAGCTCCTTTGGGCCTTCCCCTGGAAATTTCTGAACTGCAGGAGCTGTGGGATGACCTCTGTGAGGATTATATGCCGCTGCGGGTACAGGTAGAGGTCACGGTGCCACCATTCCATTGAGCATTGTCCTCGTGGTCCAGTGCTGAGCCCACTGGGGATTCTTCTGTGCTGAGATAATGCAGACAGCCACGTGTGGCTGAACCGGGGCTAAGAATAGGCAGCTCGGTCCTTTTTAAGTGTGCTGCCTCTCTCCTCAGTCATTCTCTTGTCTCCCGTTTCCTCCCGGTGTTCTGGGAAATTAACCTTCCCCCCCATCAGCCCTCCCTGACAATGCAGTCTGCTAGGTGGGTCTAAGCTCTTTGTCATTTTCCTGCTGAGAAAACACCAGTTTCACTTCATCTTTAAGAAGTCGGTGTTGCTTTTATCCACAACCAAAGGGAGTATTTTAAGCTTCTGGGCATGTGTTTTGCAGCAAATGTGTTTTCTTTGTGCCTGAGTAATGGCTGGAGTGTGAGGAACGCCTGCCTCCAGCGCTGCCTCTGCAGGTCAGGCCTCCGACCTGCCAGAGCCGCCCAGGCATCTGTGGCGTATGCCCTGAGGAAAAGGTGTTTTCCTTGCAGGTGGATTTGTGCCAGAGGATGACTTTAGGGTTGGTATTCAAGATAATAGGTTTATTTTCTGATCCTTTGAAAAGATCTATCAATTAGTGGCAGGTGTTGCTGAGGGGTGATGAAAGCTCCTGCTTTTGGGATGCTGTTATCTGTCTTGATAGCAGTCCTAGCTCCCGGTTGCCTCTGGTTCGCTGGCTTTAATGAAATGTTGTTCAGTATGCAGTCAAAAAGCTGAACTTGTA
Organism: Corvus cornix cornix; assembly: GCF_000738735.6. NCBI lineage: Eukaryota > Metazoa > Chordata > Aves > Passeriformes > Corvidae > Corvus > Corvus cornix. The sequence goes on from NC_046338.1 coordinate 24,864,904, forward strand.
ACTTCTTTACTACTTTCCGTAACGAATAGAAGGCCTCAGTCAGGTTCAATTCAGGAATATCCGTGTCAGCCTAATTGCATTCCCATTAGCAGCCTTAGTGCTGCCTAATGCTGTAGGTAGCCTGGGGGAGTAGGAAAATGCTCGTTTATTACTATGGCAACCGTGGCAGTGCTGAATTGCTCTTCCTCTTTAGCCGGCGCTGCTTGCTGCCCCATCTGCTCGGGCGTTTCCCGGAGCCGTGTGCTTTTTTCCGTAAAAGCCTGCTCAAGAAACGATGCTAGGGAGGAACGTAGGAAAACTAATTTTCATCTGGAGCACAAAGGCATCGCGCTGGCAGCCGGCGGCTGAGGATGTGAACCAGGGCATCGTGTCATTTGCTGATGACTTTCACTGCTAGGGATGTGTTTGCAGGATAAAATTGGGCTTTCTCTGAACAACGTGGCAGTCAGCGTGGCGTGTTTACAGGCTGGCTTTGTGTCACACATGGCCATCCTCGTCTAGGAACTGTGTTTTGAAGAGTTGCTCCAGCCTCTGCCATCCGACCGTCCCTGCCAGGAATTTATCCTGCGGGATTTTTCACTGCCGGTTCCTTGCCGTGACAGTAGCAGCTCAGGGTCTGGCTGAAGGGGGAAGGGCTTAATCCTTCCGATGGCTTTAAGAACAAAAATGGGAAGGCAGATGCAGCTGGTAGGCTAAATAGTTCTTGTACAAATGATTTTTCTTTCTCTTTGTAAGAGCAACACTCTTCCTATAAGTCAGGTGCTGCTGCCATCCAGCGATTCCTGTGCATAAATGTGAAAGGAATATCTAGGATATAGACCACAGTTCTCTTACTGCTTTTGCAGTTCTTTAAATTTATGGAGCATTCTGGTGACCTTGTAGGTACCATCTTCCCGGGGATTTTCTTGAACCAACAATTCCTCCCCTTCCCCACCACAGTCCCAGGGAAGTGGCACCAAACGGAGCCTTTGTGAGAGGCTCCCAAAGCTGCCTGCGGTGCCGTGCTGGCAGCGAGGGAAGTGGTGCCCTATTGACAGCCAGGCTCTTCCCTGCTGTGCTGGGCAGATCTGAGTTTGGCAGGCTCAGATAATGCCATGATTATTATTTTTTAAAGAAGTGTTCTGTTGGGGTCAGCGTGTGCTGGCACAGCTGGGGCTGTGCTGAGGAGAGATTGTCAGTAAAATGCTGATGTTGGAGAAGCTGCTGGGGAGCTCTGCTCCTGACATGGCTGCAGGGAGGCACGAGGGAGGTAGCTTGGGCTTTGGAACTTTGGACTCTGGAGCTGGCTCTGCCTTTCCCCTCCCTGCTGTTAGCTCCTTCCAGGTTTTCTGCCTTTTTTTTTTTTTTTTTTTTTTTAATGTGAAAATTGAGGAAATGGGGTTTTCTTTTTTTTTTCCTCTCTGTTTTAATCAACCTTATTTCAAAATAGCTGCTGTGACAGATTCCAGCAGCTCTCCCTGTCTCACTCAAAGCCTTCTGGCAGAGAAAATTTGTAATCACCATGACTGTAAGTTTTCTCTAAAATCCTAACAAAACATCAGGGTAAAGGGAAGTGTTACTTCTGTCTGTGAGAAGCAGTGCACAGACCTGAAGGAGCTTCCCTGCGCTGCCTGGCTTTCCCACAGACAGTGTTTCTGTGGCTGCTGAAGAGGAGGATTCAGTCTGACAGAGCTAATCGGAACTGACTGTTCTCACTGTGCTGTACTGCCTGGATCTGGTGCTCCTGTTTGTGCTCCGAAAAGACCTGCCACGTTTCCATGGCCTCTGTGCTGTATCCTTGCAGCCCTTTCCAGGGCTCCCACCTAGAGCAGGCACCAGTGCAGTCAGTCTTGTGTCGCTGATAATATTCAGGAATACTGAAGGAGTCCTGTGAGGGCTAAAGAGGTGGTTGGGATGAAGTGCTGCCCTAAGGAGTTAACTCACTGGGCGGGAGACACAGAAATTGTAAGGAGGGATGACAAGGGATTAGTGTTGTGCTCAGCCAGCCAGGTCTGGCAGGCCACGTGTCACAAAGTAGGCTGTTTACATTCCCAGTAAATGGGTATGTGTCATGAAAAAAAATCTCAGCTGTGGCACTGAATTTGCTCCTGTTTGAGGAGCTGCAGGGAAGTGTACACGGCGTGGGTGCTGGAGTACTGGGAGTCATGAAGGAGAGCCCAGAAAATCACAAGTGGAGAGGTTCAGAGGAGGGGGTGGCTGCCAGGTTGTGACAGGAGGGGAGCTGGTGGGAAGGATTGAAGGTTGTAGTTTTGATAAAGACACAGAAGCTCAGCAGAACATGGGAACCATTTCGGTGCTGGCTTTGAAGCTTTTTTAAAAGGCCAGCAGGGTGCATGGGAAGGAGAGCAGATTTCAGGGATATGGCTTGGGTGTGGGGAGAAGATCCATCATTGGCCCATAGATTGTGGTTAGAGCTAAACAAGCTGCTGGGTTCCTGGTGCAGCAGTGAGGAGAGACAGGGAGCCCAATCAGAGCCTTGGGGCACCAGGGCACTTCTGCTAGATGAGGCAGAGAGCTGCCAGGTGCCAGCCTGCCACCCAGGTGAAGGGAAACATGGGCAGAATGATGATCAGAGCCAGTCAGAAACGCACATGGAGCGTGTTTAAACCCATGCTGCAGGGTCTGTGATGGCCAACAGCTGAATAGAAGCCAGTGCAAGAATTGAGCCCTCCTCTCATTTTTCGCTGTTTTTCTCCTTTCAGAATTTGCAGGATGAACGTCAGCAGCCAGCTCCAGGTAACCCTGCAGCAGGGGAGCACGTGTCCGATGTGCGTGCAGCAGAGCTGCAGGGCAAAATCCAGCACTTTGAAGCTGCCAACAAGGTATGTCTTCATGAGCAGCACATCCACTGCCTAGTGAGTCTGATGTGGTTAGTGTCAGAGGGTGCCTTCTGGCCTGGCTGGAGGCAGGTATCTGCACCTCTCTCCCAGCAAGGGTGTGTGCTGCTGTGTCAGTCTCAGTTGTCTGCCAGCTTGAATGAAAAGCATTTACTTTTTTTTTCCTGCAGCTGGGCTGTGTAATTTTTCCATATTTAATTTTGCAAATCATTATTTTGAAAGAACTTTCCACTTGCCTGGTGAGCCTTCCAGGAGCTGATGAAGGAGAGATGCACAGGGCTATTTCCCTGTCTCTTGGATTTGCATGGGCTGAGCCTGGTGTAGGAGAGAGGGGGTGAAGGCTGCATTCTGTCTTCAAGCAGCAAGGGAGATCAATGTAGAGAGGGTCCTGGTTTCATTTCTATTTAAATACTTGGTAAAGAAACATGTAAAGAAACATGTTCTCTTGGGGCAGATCAATATTAACACCTGTTGAGAAAGGTATATGTTTTTAATTATGCTCTTGAACACTAAAGTAAATTATATCCTCTGGAAAAACAGGTTAAGTGTGGAAGAAAAACTGGGATGGAATATTTATTTAAATCTGGGGATAGCCATAAGGTGCTGAAGCTTCCTGGACTGCAAAGCTTGATGGAAATAGAGACCCAAGGCCCAGTAAATGCAGTTAGAAGTGTTTAAACAGGTTAGGGGGAGTGTCTCTTGGAGAAGAGATAACAGGACAGGTGTGTAAACTAACGAGCAACAAGAGGAAATTACGTGGCAGCACCAGCTCCTTAAGAAGTTGAGTCTTGAGTAAGTTCATAGGAGAGATGTATCATCCAACTTCAAGAATGCCAAGAGACAGCATGTTTAAAAATGCTAATGAGCACTTGTTTAACTGCACAACATGTGCTGTGTCATGAGCTTTATGGTGAAAGCAGCAAACTGTCCTGAAACTGTTTGAGTGGGTGGTATTTTCTTTAGGGTGAGAGTATCAAAGGCAAAAGTTTCTCAGGTTGTAAACCAGCCACGGAGACCAGTGAGAGGTTCCCCTTTGCTTTACAGCCATACTGTTGGCATGCTGGCACTGGCTGGGGTCTGTTGTGCTGATGCCAGAACTTAATGCTAAATAAGCCGCTGATTTGATCAGTGAATGTATAGCTTCTTCATGCTGACGTTTTTCTTTCATATTTTTTGGGAGGATTTTGGGTTCAGGCAGCCCCTTTGCTTTTGAGAAAACAGAAACAAATGATAGAAACTGGGAGGGAGGGCTGCTGGGCAGCATGAGTAAGACTCTCCTGGAGTATGTGGGAGGCAGTATGATCTGTGAACCCAAGCCTGAAACCTCTGCCCTGCACCTGAGGGAGCAGAAGCACTGGAATAAGTCCTATATGTGTTTACTCACTGGTCTCCACCCAGCTCCAACAGTGTTTACAGACTCCCACGTTGATCTTGATGTCGTCAGCACCAGGGCTGTATGGAGTAAGGAGTGGAGGGAGTCTTAAGAGTGTTTACATAGAGCATTAGGCAGGATTAAATAAACCCAACCTATTTCTGTCTTCAGTTGTTACAGGAAAAGCTGAACGAATTGAATTTTGAATTAAAATCTGTCCAAGAAACATCACAAAGGCAAGATCGTACAATCCAGAGTCTGAATGAGGCCCTGAAGGGCAAAGAGAGTAAGGTAACAGTTTTGGGTGGGCAGGTGGTGCTCACCAGAACAGGGAGCTGTGGCTGAAAAGGAATGCTTGAGCCATTGCTTGGCATCCTGCATCTCAGTAAATTACTTCTTGCAAAACCCTTTCATGTGGTGCTGAGGTGTCATAGTCCAGGCTGGAGGCTTGGGAAGGGGGAGTTTGTGCTTGGTTTGCCACTGACTGGGCTTCCTGTGCTTGGACTCAGACAGAAGAGCTGTACCACATCATTGAAGGGCAGAATGAGACGATGGCCAAGCTGCGGGACATGTTACACAGAAACCATCTGGGACAGCTGCAGGTATGTCCTGGAAGGCCTCAAATATGTCAGGTTTCATTCTGCAGGGATCCTGGTTTTTAAATCCCTCATGTGAAGAGAATCTCTGAGTTTCTCTGAACCCTGTCTTTTGGTAGGTGTCAGAGAGCCCACTGTCACCCCAGGAGCAGCAAATGTCACTGCTCGATCTCCAAAACACACTTTTCTGCACCAAACTGGAGCTGCAGAAACTGAAGAGAGCTCAGCGCCAGAAAGAGCATCAGCTGGCTGAAGCCAAGAGAGCAACCCAGCTCCTGGAGACCACAGTCCATGAAGAAGAGCAGCAGAAAGAGGCAACCTGGAAACACAGCCAGGTATGACAAGCACTTAGCCTGGAAGTTTCTGGGTTTACACAACTAAGAAGCACTGATGTAGTCAATACTCTGCTCTCATTCGTCATTTCTGCTGACAGGAGACTGGGCACACTTGCCTAACCCCTTGCCACATGTGGCAAGGAAAATTCTCCAGCCTCCTTGTGTCATAGCTGAGGATTTAAAATCAGCAAAGACCCTTGATAGTGGGTATGTTGTCACTTGTACATCTTTGGCTGGTGCAAATGTCCCATCTCTTTTTGTGATGTTCATGTCCCCTGCTGCACAGGTTAGCTGTGCTTGACTAAAGCTCTGCCCGTGGCCAGAGCAAGGGGGTTTAGATGGATGGATACCTTGGGAAATGAAATAAATTCAAACTTCATCATCATGAAAGTGTGTTTTGAGATGTAAAAGTTGTAGCCTTGCAGATAATTTTTAGCTGTTCTTGGCTTCCTTACACTGGCCTGCATGTTGAGGACTGAATTCCAAGGTATGTGCTTTTTCCTTGCAGGAGCTGCGTGCTGTGGTACAACAGCTGCAGGCAGAGCTGCAGGACAAGGTTCAGCAGCTCCAGACTTTGGAGTGGGAGAAAAGCCATGAGCTGCAGGCCCAGGAGCAGAGAGTTCAGCGTTTGACTCAGCAGCTGGCTCGCAAGGAGCAGCTTCTGCAGGTGAGATGCAGAAAGATCTGAATTGAGCATAATAGATGGAGTCCCTGCTCCTCCTTTGGTATTTGGCCATGCAAAAGTCTGTCTGTAGTTTTCATGCATGCCCTTTGAAGAAAGGAAGGAAAGAGAGGCTTCTGGGCCCCCAAGATGAGGAATAAGGCACAGGTGCCCACAGGAATGCCTGGTGAGCCCTGGCAGGTGCTAGTCAGCCAGCCCGAGGTGCTGGGACTACCACCCTTTAATGTGAAGGCTAGAGCAAGCATAGGGTTGGAGGTAGTTATCCCTGATTCTCCTGTGCTGCTCTCGGAGGTGGGGGAGGTTACTGTGCTGTCAGTTTGACTAGGGGGTGTGTGTGATCTCTAGGAATCCAGGGAGCTTCTGCAATGCCAGCAAAGCTTGGAGAAGAGCCCTGCAGCCATGAATGCCATGTTGGAGAAACTGCAGCAGCGTGTCAGTGACAGGGATGCTGCTCTGGAGGTGAGCACATATTGTAGGCAATGTTTCAGTTGTCCCTGAGGCTCAGCCTTTGGGTTACTGTCAGCCCCAGGCTGACCCCAGGGGTGACCATATCTTCTGCATGCTCCCTGTGGCTCATCCTTTGAGGAGTCCCCCTGGAAGGGGGAGCTGAAGTCCAACATATGGGGAGTGTTGGCTGCAGCACTCCGTTCTGAATGATCCCCTCTTTCACACAGCGAGCGGTGGATGAGAAGTTCTGTGCCCTGGAGAAGAAGGAGCAAGAGCTACAACAGCTCCGCCTCTCAATCCGGGAGCGTGGCAGTGACCTGCAGAGGCTGCGCAATGTCCTCTCCAGCAACGAGGCCACCATTCACGTGAGTGCTTGCACCTGGGCCTGCGGAGTCCAGCATGGCTGTGGGGACGTGGTGTTAGACAGAGCTTCCTGTGAATGCTCTGGTGGTTGCTGGGGAGAGTGTCTGCAGGTGTTTGGCTTCCACTGGTCTTGTGTGTAGGGCAAGTTCCTGGGTCACTCCTGTTTCTGGGCTGGGTGTAGAGGACACCTGGAACAGATGGGTGAATCTGTGTGACTCTGCTAGCAGTAGAGACTGGTATTTCCAGTTTTGCTTAATTCAGGATTAAGTCTCTGTCCATGGTTGAGCTGCTTCTGTTGTGGTCCTCAGAGCCTGGAGAGCCTCCTGAAAGCCAAAACCTTGGAACTGGAGCAGGTCTCAGCAACCTGCCAAAACCTCCGCTGGCTCAAAGAGGAGATTGAGGCCAAATCTTGCAGCAGGCAGAAGGAGCAGGAGGGGATCATCCAACAGCTGCAGACCTGCCTGCATGACAGGAACAAGGAAGTGGAGGTAAGGCCTTAGCTTGGCTTTCTGAGCCTTCAGCCAGTTTGTCCATAGAGAGAGTGGTCCCAAACCAGAGCCTGCTGCCTGCCTCACCTGAAGCTGTGCTCAGTGTTTGGAGGCTGGCTGCTTTTGGCCCCTTTACGTACCTGTGCCTGCTGACTCTGCTCTCTCAGCTACACCCTGAACTGAAGAGTCCTTGAACAACTTCCAGTTTGACAGTAACAGTCTCTCTCCTTTCCTCCCTCTTGTTCAGGAACTTACAGCAACTCTGCTGTGCAAGCTGGGCCCCGGGCAGAGTGAGGTAGCAGAGGAGCTGTGCCTGCGTCTCCAGCACAAGGAGAAGATGCTGCAGGATCTCCTCAGTGACCGGAACCGTCAAACCATGGAGCATGATGCTGAAATTCGGGAGCTGCTGCAGGCTCTGAGCACCAAGGAGCAACTGAGCAGAGTGAGTTTTGTGCAGTTCCACAGTTGGAGGCTGAGGTGGGTGGCCCTGGCTTTTGTTAAGCAAAGAGAAGCCCGTGAGTGGGCTGAGAGAAATGGAGGAGTTTGTTCCTCCATAGGTGACAGGCTGAGCCTCGCTGGCGAGTAGAGATGGGAAGGCTGCACTGGAGTGGGTGTGAGTGGCCAGGAGCAGTGGCTGCCAGGCTGGTTTGCAGAGCACTTTGAGTCTCGAGTGACGGATAAATACTGAGATGGTTTCCCTTAGTCTCTAAGGAAGAAGAGGGACCAGGATCCTACCCCTGGTCCTGGCCCTATCCCTAATTTTCCCCCTCAATCAGGTGGCTGCAGAGAAGATGGCACAGGCTTTGGCTGAAAGGAGCTGCGAGCTACAACTTCTGCGCCAGCACCTGTTGGGGAAGGACCCTGCTGGGACCCCATCAGATGGTGCCAGGCCATTGCAGCAGGACAAACAATCCATACAAGTAAGAATCATGCACTGTGTTTCTCTGCCTGTGGCCTTGGGGCTTCAGAAAAAACTGATTGCCACAGAAGGAAATAGGAGAGAGAAGAGCACCACAGAGAATGATAGAAATGAAAGTGGGATTAGGGAAAAGACTTCCTATAGGAGGAGAAGAACCTGAGGAGCAGGAATGCTGCCTGAATGTTCTGATCTTGATTTCACCAGCCTTTGTCACTCAGTGTCTCTTTTTGTTTTGATGGAGCAGTAATTGAATCCTTGGGGCACGTGAGAGTATGAAAGACATCCACCCTTTGACCTTCCAGCATTGACCCACTCCTTCCTTGGGCTGGGCTGCCTTGCTGTATTGCAGTCCCCTCCCTGACATTGTCACATTCTGGAGGGGACAAGAGAGCTAAATTTAGGTCCCACTAATTCTTGGCAGAGCCTGCTGGCTGTTTGCTGTCTCTTCCACAATTGGAGTTGGTATTTTTAAAGCAGCTTTGCTAAAACCCCCTTTGAGGCTGAACACAGCTCCAAGGCTGCATATGCCATGGCTCCTACTTGAGCAGCTGTTAACGATTTATTGGTGAGCTGACGTGTTGAATGTTTTTAAGCAGCTGTAAACAGGTTTCTATTCCCAGGATCAGTGAGCTCTAGAGACTTCCAGAGATGTGTCTTCCTTCCTGCATGGTCCCTTTGGGCCGCATCTGAGATGAAGATGAGTCTCAATTGAAAGATGGTCTTGCTGCAGTTGAGTGAAACCTGTTTAATCTTTACTGTGAAGACACTTGCTGCCAGCAGCTTCTTGGTGCCAAATAAAACAAGTGCCCTGTTCCCCACACATACAACTTCTGGGTGCAATTCACTTGTCTCTGCTGCCTGGCTATATCCCCTTCATTGTGTTTTCACATTTTAGAGGTGTCAACAGAACAGCCAGCAGCTTTGGTGCAGTCCTGGAATTCTGGGGAAGCTGTGTGTTCCCCATGAAAATGCAAACCTGCAGATTTTTATGTTTTCAGGAAATACTGCTAAGAGCTTGTGGAACTACAGTCGTTGCTGGATCCCCACAGGAGGACAGCAGCTGCAGGACAGAGGGAGGTGAGTGTGGGGCAGCTTCTTCTGAGGTCCCTATATATGACCAGGGCTTTCTGCTGTGGGGGAAACATGATTACATAAAACTGTGGAAGAGTAGAGAGCATTGAACAAGAAAATTTTGAAATGAAGCTGTGCCTCTTTTCTGGGTGATGTCTGAGGATGGAAGTAAGGGAAAGAGAAAGGCTGCTGTTGGGTTTGAGGTGAGGTGTTTCTACTCAAGATCTCATGCTGTCCACTGGAGAGTTTTTGACTGTTTCAGGCTGAGCTGAGGTAATTGTAACTGTTTTGGGCTTTGCCTTGGGACCAGGACACTTGAACTTTGCCAGGGGTAGGACAGCAGGCCTGTGATATTGCTGTTGCTTTGGGCTGGTGTTGAAAGATCAAGCAGGGAAGAAGAGCATTTACTAAGAGACAGTGTGATGGGGAGCACAAGCAAGACAGGGCCCTGTCTTGCCAGAGAGGAATTGTGTGTGATCCTGGGGTCTGAACTGACACATAGTGTTCCTGCAGTAACCAAGTTGTCTTGCAGTTACAATGTCAGCAGCAGAACTGGAGAAGGATCTTGTCAATGCCAAAGAGGAGCTGGAGCTAATGGTGAAGAAGGAAAAGGAAAGCAGGGTGAGCTTGTGATGGAGCATGTGCTGATCTCCCTTACCTTCAGCAGACCTTAGGGGTGCCCCTCACTGGCGGTTTTGGACCCCACTGTTGTGAGAGAAATGGGGCAGCAGCTTGCAGGGGGTATGGGCTTTCAGAAGTCTCTGACGGGCTTCTCTTCCCTCTGCAGCAGGAGCTCACTGCTCTCCAGTCTGTCGTGGCCACACAGGAGGAGGAACTGCAGGTGCAGGCCTCGGATATCGAGTCCTTGACCAGAACCATCCAGATCAAAGAGGACCTGATCAAGGTGAGATACTATGCTAGGCTGGGTCAGTTCCACCTGGGAAGGCTGCAGAGGAGTCTTTTCGTCCCACACATCCTCAGACCAGTGTGACTGGCTGGCTGTGGATGCTGTTGCTGCTGGTTTGCCTACAGGTCTCTGTGTTCCTTTGGCCAGAAGGCAAAGGCCACAAACCCCCAGACTTGTTATTTGTTGTTTAACCAAACACTCTCCTTCAAGTCCTTTAATCAGAATGCATCGTGTCCCTTCTTGGTTCTTATTGCAGGCTATGGTTTGTGCCTAATCCACTCTCAGTGCTTTGGCATTTTTTTCTTAGGAGACCTGGATCTTTGCAAACACTGGAAACCTTTGGCAGTTGCATTCCAGGGAGGTTTGTGAAGGTCCAGCTGTCTTTGTTACTGATCCCTTCCTCACTGAGCCCTCCTGCTGTTTGTTGGTTGTCAGGATCTGCAGATGCAGCTGGTGGATCCTGAAGAAATTCCAGCTGTGGAAAGGCTGACACAAGAGGTGCTGGTGCTTCGGGAGAAAGTGGCCGTAGCAGAGTCACGAGGACAGGAGGCTACTGGAAACAGAAGGCAGCAGGTAGTGTTTGTATTTCTGCTGGTCCTCAGTTACGAGGCTTTGTTTTCAGCCTTCGCATGTGCTGAGATGTGCTTGTTCTTGGAAGCTGTGTGAATGTGGGAATACAGAGAAGATCGTTTTCTTTAGCACTTGTCCAAGGGACAAAGTTTTTTGTGAGTCCAGGGATGACATGGATCAACTTGGACACAAGCAAGAGACGAAGGAGACCCCCCACTTTGTCAGGGACAGCTAGATACCTCCTTTGATTTCTGTCTCTATTTAAGAGCTGCTTGTCTCTTCTCTCTAACCAGTTGTTACTGATGCTGGAAGGGCTGGTGGCTGAGAGGAATCGATTAAATGAGGCTCTTCAGGCAGAGAGGCAGCTCTATGGCAGCCTGGTGAAGTTTCACACACATCCAGACAGGTAAGTGAGGCTGCCTTGGCTCTGTGCTGCCCTGCTCTACTGCCAGGGCAGGTGTGGGTGGTCCAGTGGGGCAATCCCTGAAGCCGGGATCATTCAGCAAGTCTGAGAGCTTTTCAGTGGGGAAAGAAGGAGTCTAGGCAAAGGATCAGCCAAAAGCTTCTTTGAGAGTCCAAGTTTTAGGCTGTCTTTTTCCCTTGAAGAGGCTGCAGTGGCCAGCTTTAAATGCTCCCTAAACTCCCCCCATTGTCATGGGATTTCCATCTCTGTTCCTTGGCTTATCTCTTCTCAGCTCAGTTTTCCACCCACCCCTGGCCACCTTTCAGAGACTGCTGTCAAATTCCCAGCCAACTGTTGGGTTGGTAAGGATCTCTCTAGATGCTTGTCCAGGCAGTTGCCTGTTCCCTGCATTAATCCCCTGCCCTTCACAGGGCTGCAGCCTCTGGGATATTTGAGCTACCTGATAGCAAGGGAGCACATAAGTGGAGTGCTTGGGAAAGTACTGAAGAACAGCTGTGACTATGAGGCCCTTACCACGGGCTGGGGCCTTTTTTGGGGGTGGCTGTGCTCTGGAGAGGTCTGAGGTGAGCAGGAGGTGGCTGAGCTGCCTGGAGAGCACCCGGGGCTGTGCCTGGCATCGGTGTCCCTGATGGAGGGGCCAGTTTGGTGTGGACTGGATGTGGCCTGTCTAACGCTCTTCCCTTCTGTGCCCCGTGTCTGCTTAGTGCTGCGAGAGACCACGCTCTGCAGGTGGAGCTGGAAGGGGTCCACAAGCTCCGGGGACAGCTGGAAGAAGCTCTTGGAAGAAGCTTGGAGTGTTTGAGCAGGCTGGAGACACAGGGCGCCATAGGAGGTGGGGAACAGGAGCGTGTGAGAGTCCTACCCCAGCATGCCTTCTGAGCACTGGCGCTCGCCCGCCTGCCACGGAAACGGTTCACTAACCTGTCTCACTGACTCTAAGCTTTGGTACTTAGTGATGGTACGATAGAACTGGTGCAGGGCTTGTTTTTGTTTTATTTTTGAGCTGCTTTGGAAACGGCGATCAGTGCAATCCACCTGTGTCTCGTGTACATTCCTGTCTGACCTACCCTGGTGGCCACTGATGTATTTGCACATTCAAATCATTCCATTTTAGTTATTCCCCTCTATCTCCCTTCTCTTCCCGCCACCATGGGCCAAATAAAGATTCCCTATCTCTGAAGGAAACACCAGATGTTTTCTATCACCTCCCAAGTGCATGAGTGTGAGTTTTTGTATTCCCTCACCATTTTTCTTACCCAGTGATATCTACCCCTTGGGTTGATGGTGGCTGGCCCAAAGGGAGACAGTGTATATGGAAATGTATGTGCCAGAGATGGAGAATTTGAGACCTGGGGGCACTTGCCTGGGCCTTTTACACAAGACTTGAGTGTAGAACCAGCAATTCAGTTTATGCTTAAACCAAATCCTACTCCAGTGTTGATGATTTTACTGACTGGCTTTTTTTTCCTAATTGTAAATAATTTCAATCTAACTTGAAAGTGCGTTCATGGGAGAGTTTCCTCCTCTTTTTGACTGACAATTTGGGGGGACTGAGACCTGTCCCTGCTCCCAGGGTCTGGTCTGGGTCTGCTCCCTCACTCATACATGCACATGTTCCTTACATGCTCCATGTGCCCCTTAGGCCATGGGCAGGACCCAATTTCTGAGGTGCTGGGGACTGTCCCCCTCGGCACCACTGCATACCTTTTCCAGGCCCTCTTCCACCTCCTCTGGGAGTGTGGGAGCTGGTGTGAAAGCTGAAAAACAGTAGCAACAATCTTCCAATGACCAAGGCTTCCTGTGCACAGTGGGCTGTGGATCTGCTATCTTGTACTCAATCACTTCTCAAAATGGCAGGAGAAAATTTTGCACCTCTGAGCATCTGTTTTTGCTTGCTGGGGAGGCTGATCTAGGAGCAGGCGGAGCAGAAGAACTCCATTGTGCTGGGGTGCACACCTGGACCTGTGACTGCTCTGCTGTATGGCTCCTTGCAACTGCTTCAGCTGGCACTGCCTGTCCTGTGCCTTGTGCTGCACCGATGGCTTGTCCTCTGTGTGTCACACGGGGCTGGGAGGCAGCAGAGCTCTCCCTTTGCACGCAGCAGGTCAGCACTGCCCCTCTGGGTCAGCTGCATCGTGACCACAGCAGTTCCCCTGTGGCCTGAAGGGACACAGCTGGGAGCTGCTAGGCAGCTCTGGATTTTGTTAGCTTTTCCTTTCTTGTATTTCATCTTGTTCCCTTCCTCTTACTTCTCTGTGTAGCACCATCTTCTCTTCATCCTTTTGCTTCTCACTTTGTAGAAGCCGTTGTGTCCCTGTCCTTACCTTTCCCTCTTCCCTCTGCCATTCTGGCACTGATGCCCAGCTGGCCCCCTGGTCCCTTGGTACCATGGAGCCCAGGGCCCAGCCCAGACTCATTGGCATGGGCTGAGAGAAGCCTTGGCTGGTGCTCAGGAATCTCCCTTCTCCACCTGTGTCTGTTTTGCTCTAGATCTGTCCCTGCCTCTGTTAGAGTCACTGCTGTGAAGTGCCCCTTAGCGGCAGTGTTATCCTAGGATCAGGTGCCCCAACTTTTCTGGTCTGTTCTTTAAGGCTTCCTCTTACCCCTGATACTCCTGGCTGGTCGTTCCCTGCAGGATGACCACCCTGAGCATTCCCTGCCTGAGATTACCCTCTGTCAAACAGTGCAGTGCTTTGTACTGTCTCACAGCTCTTCGTGGAAGTCACTCCTTCCTTCTGAACTTCCCCAAGGACCTTGTGTCCCTTACCTTGTTCCCAGCAATGTCAAGCTTCCCGTGCAGCCAGTGTACCTGGGAGTCCCGTGCTTATGGGCCATGTGCAATTTGCAAGCATGTAACATTCTCTGTGCCTTCAGACTGGGCTGAAAGTAGTGCTGTGGTTGCACCTCTTGTCTCCTGTGCTGGTGGTGCACACAGAGCTGAGCAGCGTGGTGTGCTCCTGCTGTGGTGGAGGGTTCAAGCACGTGGTGACCACCAGCCTGGGCACAACTGCCCTGTGTGCACACACCTCTGCTCCTCACCACCAGCTTCGTCTTCTGTCCCTTGTTTTTAGATGGTTTTGGGATACTTTTTCCTTGATAACTGTGCTCCCTTTTACTCCTCAGCCCTGGAGCACTGGGAGCCATGCGGAGCTGTGGGCAGTGGTGAGAGGTGGGATGCTGTGCCCTGGTACAAGAGCTGGTTCTCCCATGTTCCCAGAGTAGCTGTGCAGGCTGTGTGTCACCCTGCTGTGGTCCCTCAGCCATGGTGACCCACCTTGAGAGCCACGTGGCCCTCAGCCCCCCAGCAAAGCCTGCAGCCGACAGTCTGCATCCCCTCATCCTTCAGGGCCCCACAGGCACTGCTGTCGCCCTGGCTGCTTCAGCAATCGGGGGGTTGTGTGTGTCCTTGGGGACTCCCAGGGCTGCGCTTTGGCTGTGCTGAGTGCCACCTACAGGAGCTACTTCTTCCCTGCGATGCTGCTGCCACTTCCAGCTGTTGCCGAGTGTTCTGCTCCCAGAACAGCATTTTTCCGTGCTGGCTGTCCTTGCTCCCTGGGACACGGTTGCTTCAGTGGACAGGCTCCACCATGCAGGGTGATGTCTACCCAGGTTCAGCAGTGAGGTGCCCCACATTTTTGCAGCCTCACGGCAGCTGCTTGTCACATGTGGGTCTCCTGAATGTGTCCCCATCTATGAGCACAGTGCCCCGTGCAAACACCTTCCCTGCTGCAAAGCATCTATCTGCCTGGTCCTTGGCTATTCTTCCTGAGAGCCAGAGGCTTCCCCACTGGCTTCCCCTTCACCAGTGACGCTTGGCATCTCTCCTGACAGCATTTTTCTGTGTTCCCCTGCTCAGTGTTCTGCCTTGCGTGGCAGCTCCAGATTCGATGGTGATGGATTTGGCCACAGGCAAAGCAGTTACCACTCCTTTGGTGCACAGGCAGCTGTGGAGCCTGGCCCTCCCTGCACAGCCCTAGGGGATAGTCTTGGGCCCTGTCTAAATGTCCCTCTCCCTGGGGAGAAGAGGGGTTGGGGATACACCCATCTCCCAGCTGCCCAGAAAAAGGGTTCGAGCCCTCACTCAGGGTTTGGCACCAAGGAGACAGGAGTAGAGCTGTGTGCAAGCAGAAGAACATGACCCCAGCTCCGCCCAAGCCCCCCATACACTGTGACATGGGACACAAGTGTCTCTTTACCTCTGCAAAGCCAGCACAGGGCTTGCAAGGAGCCCCAGGCCATGCCTGACAGCAGGGCTTGGGCAACTGTGGGCAGGGTGGCTGCCCCCAAGCTGCCCCTGCCCAGCAGGTGATGGTGGGGTATGCACCCCAATCCTCCTGCCAGCTTGGAGCGGTGCCAGCAAGGTTCCCTGACTAAGCTTGTGCTGCTGCTGCTGGCTGTGGCTTGTGAAGTGGCTGCAGGGTGGGCAGTGCATGTGCCTGTGTGTCAGGGCAGCAAGCACAAGATGCGGATGGGGTAGGTACCATTGCTGAGTTCCCATCCCCGGGGCTGTCCCCTCCCCCAGTGATGGGCCAGCACAGGATGCTGGGTTGGGGCTCCAGTATGCAGGGACGGGGTGGTAGCACCCAGGGACAGCAGGGAAACCTCAGTCCAGCTGGGAGTGTCCCAGCAGCAGGTGTGCATGAGAGCAGACATTTGCCGTGGGGCTGCCCGCAGTGACCATGGGTGTCAGCAGGGAGGAGGGGACAGAGGCAGTGCTGCCAATGCCGCTGCTCTGAGCGCCTCGTTGTGCTGTGCTGTCCCCTAGGTCAGGCTGCAGGTACACACACCGATGATGCCAGCACCAACTTCACCGACAGCATGAAGGAGGAGGCAGCCCGTGGCTTGGCAATCCAGCAGGCGAGTCAGGGCAGCGCGACGCCGGGAATAGGGGTGGCAGAGCTGGGCACTGCACCACTGCCAAACTGCGTCCCAGCCCCTTCGGAAACGTCCCAGTCACCCTCTGTCTTTGTCTCTCTAGAGCAAGCCCCGGGCCCGCAAGGAAAACGGGGGGCACTGAAAGGAGCACAGCACCCACCGTGCCAGAACGGGAGCTGCGGGCTGAGGAGGAGCTGCGGGAGCTGAAGGCGCAGCTGGAGGAAGCCGGCTTCTCCTCTGTCTCCCACATCAGGCAAGAGCTCTGGGGCTCTGGAGCCAAGGGGGGGGAGTGGTTGGAGGAGGCATCCTGCATCCCGGCCTCTGCCTGTCCTTTACTGTGCCTGGTGCCCCCAGGAAGGCGATGCTGAGCCTGTGCCTGGAAAACGCCGAGCTGAAAGAGCGGATGGGTGAAGCCACGTCGCTGCTGGAGAGCGGGGAGCAGGAGGAGCCTGGGCTGGGCAGCCCCCTGGCCCCTGAGCCCCGTAGGCTGCAGCGGAAGAGCCGCAGTTCCCTCGGGGACCGCCCGGCCGGGGGCAGCGGGGATGGCCAGGGGTTCCCGGCAGAGAGGGGAACTGTGCCCACCAAACGCCCAGCGCTGGAGGCTCGATCCCAGGATGACATGCCCAAGAGACCCTGCCCTGGCAGCCCGGGTGGAGGGGACGGGAGCCATGTAAGTGCACAGGGAACCAGGATGGGGATGGAGATAGAGATGCGGATGAGGGTGGAAATGGGGAGCTGACAGCCCATCTTCCCTCCGGCAGGGGGAGGGCTCCGTTCCTGGCGGGGGCTGGCCGGGGCTGGGCGCAGAGCTGCGCTCCCAGGTGGCACAGGGCCAAAGGCAATGCCAGGAGCTGCAGGATAAGCTTGCTGCCTCGGAGGCCACAGTGCGGGCACAAGCTGAGCAGCTGGAGAAGTACCACGTCCTGCTCCGTGAGTTAAAACCCAGGGTCGGGTGGGGGTATGTTCTGAGCCTGGCATGCCCTGTGCACCGTGCTGTGTATGGGGCAGGGGTGGTGAATCCTGACCAGGGGGCCCTGAGCTGATGGGGCTGCCCAGCAGGTGAACCTCAGACCCAGCAGCTCAGCAAGCAAGTGCAGGTGGACTTCCAGGACCTGGGCTATGAGACCTGTGGGCGAAGTGAGACCGAAGCCGACCGTGACGAGACTACCAGCCCTGGTAAGGAGGGCCAGTGTTCCAGGGATCCCTGTGCTTTGCCCATCTGGCATGGAGAAATGACACACTGTGCTCTCTGCAGAGTGTGAGGAGCCAGATGTATTCAGTGAGACCAGCCTGGGTGAGGAGCTGGGGTCCCTGTGCCAGCCAGGGATGTCCAGAGCAGGCAAAACTTCCCAGAAAACCATGGCCCTGGAGGATGTGGAAGCCCTGCATCAGCACATCCAGGACCTCAAAGCCCAGCTGCTCAATGCCAACAAGGTGATCCAGAGCCTGCAGCGGCGTGCCCGCTCCATCTCTGTCACCAGTGGCTACACCTCGGGTGCTGAGCGGCCCCTGCCAGGTCCCAAGGCCTTGGCATCCCCAGCCCACAGCCTCACGGATGAGGACGAGGGCTGGCAGTCAGATGGCCATGGCACGCTCTGTCCGCCTGCCCTGCGGGCACACCGCGACCTGCAGAGCCTGGTGCACCGCGTCGCCCTGCTCGAGGCACAGCTGCCTGCAGCCAAGCGTGGAGGCACTTTGCCCAAGGAGCTGCAATCTGCCACTTGGCCAGGGTATGGCCCTGGGGACTGGGACCAGATGGGGAGACACAGGGATTTCCAGGGGTTGCCCAAGGGTGGTGGCTCCTTGTTGCGTGGTTTCCCTTCAGGCAGGTTCCTGGGGTGTTTGTATGGTGAGGCAGAGTCCCAGCAGTGGATGGTGCACTGACTCTCTCCATGGCACCTCGTCCCTGCCGTGCTCTCAGGGAGTCTGGCTGCCCTGTGATTGCCCTGCTTGCCCATCTCTCCTAGGAAATACAACTCATTGATCCAGGCACAGGCTCGGGAGCTCTCCCACTTGCGGCAGATGCTGCGGGAGGGCCGTGGGGTGAGCCGCAGCCTGGCCCAGCACCTGCGGGATGCCCTGCGGTCCTTTGAGGACCTTCTTCGTGGCACTGACATCGACTACTACCTGGGCCAGGGCTTTCGGGAGCAGCTGGCCCAGGGCAGGCAGCTGGCTGAGAGACTCAGCGACAAGCTGGGCACCAGTAAGTGCCTCTGGGGGTCAGTGGGGCTGGATATCGTGGGTGTGCAATGGGTCAGGAAGGGATGCTTTGATGGGTGAAGAGCAGTAGCACTCTCACATCATGGGCTGTGTGGGAGCTGGGCTGGGGCTTTCTGTCCTGCTATGCCTCTGTCTGGGACTAGGCATCCTGAGGCATGGAGACACTGACTGGCTCTTCTCTGCCTTGGTTTTTCAGGAGATCGACAAGATGGGGAGGATAAAACCAGTCACGAACTCCTGGCACAGAGGTACCTGTTCGCAGGGAAGGGTTTGTGGGATGTGCTTGGCATGGGCACCCTGAGGTCTATCACTGCTCTTGGGGTGGGGGCCCAGGGCACCCTTGGGGCCTCTTTTTCAGGTGGATGTCCTGGGGCTGCCTCTGCTCTGGGGATGAGAAGCCCCATGGGTACTCCATGTCCCTGAGCAGCCTTGCATCATTAGTGGGACGCGGCATGTGGGGCATCATGTAGGAAAGAGCTGTGGGATGGAGGTCAGACCTGGTGATGGGCCACCTCTGCAGGCTCAGCCGGGAGCTCCAGGAGAAGAAGGTGATTGAGAGCCTGGAAGTGAAGTTGCAGGAGCGCTCTGAGTCCCCAGGTAGCAGCTGCCCGCCCTCGGAGTCATCCCACTCTGCCAGCAGCTCATCCTTCACCTCTGAGGGGCTGGAGCCCTGCTCTGATGGGGATGCGGCCAGCGAGTACAGCCAGTGCCACGAGGAGCCCGCCCAACATGCAGGTACCGCACGGTGACCAGGGGCCACAACTGTGGTGCCTCTGGACACTGGGACTTGGCTTCTCAGGGTGTGCCAGGATCCTCAGTGCCCCAGGGAGGAGGGCTCTCTGCCAGGCTGAGCCAGAGCCACTGTAACTTCTCTCTCCATCTCTCTCCTGTCTCTAGGCCTTCACTTTGACTCCTTGTCCAAACCTGTTAGTGCCCCCCTGCCTGCCCTGACCCCCAGGCTGCCCCCTTTCCTGCCTGCTGGGCCCCCTCCTCCCGTGGCCTCGTCACTCCTGGGCTGCTGTGGGAATTCTGTCTGCTCCCTGGCTGAGGCGCAGCAGGAACTGCAGGTGCTCCGGAGGCAACTGGGAGAAAGTGAGCATGCTGCCTCTTGGCTTGGGTTTGGTACTGCCTGCCCTGCATGCTGTGCTGTGACGCATCAACCCCCACCCTCTCTGACCTGCATGTCCTGCCCTTGATCTTCTCCTTCTTCTCGGGGCTGTGGCTTTGAGGTTGGGTCCTGCTGCTCTGGCTGGGGGACAATGGGGACATGTGGCTCTCATGTAGAGAGGACCTGGTGGGTTGGATGGACCCATCCAGAGACAGCACTAGCCCGTGGTGTGGGCACTGGCATATCCCAGGTCCTCTAGGAAAAGGCTGATTTGGTAAGTTGTTGTGTAGGAGTGGCGCTGAGACCCTCTGCCTTGTGTCACATAATCATCAAGTCCTGGGACAGCCCCTGCTCTTCAGGGGGAACAGGTTTGACTGGGACAGGAGGTCAGCGATGCGGGACACTGGGCTGCACTGTTGTGCAGAGCAAGAAGGGGGCAAAAAGCAGATGGAAGGAGTCTGTTGCCCCATTCTTCCTCCCTGCTCATTGTCCTTCTCGTCCTCCCCACTTTGTCCTGTGTGTACAGGTGTGACACTGCCCATGGCACCAGCAAAGCCCACAGTCCCACTGGGCCCCTTTGGAGAGGGCAGCAAAGCCCCAGCATCGTTTTGCCGACATGGTGCACTGCAGGGCCTGGCTGAGCTCCCCGGGGCCACCAACACCCACACCCTCTGGGATGTGCCCCCACCTGGCCAGCTGCTCTATGGGGCCCTGCCCCTGGGGTACCCCTCCAGCCAGAAGCTAACAGGTATGGTCCATGTTGGAGAGCACAGAGATATCCCACCTGCATGTGGGGGAACTGGGAGGAGATCTGGCACCACAACAACTGTGGGACAGGGCTGGCAAGAGGCAGGCGGCACAGCCTTTCCTGCCCTGAGCTGTGTCCCTGGCTGTGGCAGGGGCAGACCTGCTGGAGGAACACTTGGTGGAGATCCGCAACCTGCGTCAGCGCCTGGAGGAGTCCATCTGCACCAATGACCGGCTCCGGGAGCAGCTGGAGCGCCGCCTGGCCTCCACCAGCAAGGCCAGTGGTATGGTGCTGCATGGGGCTAGGGCTGCTGGGGGCCAGGCCTTTGCACACCCCACTGCTCACCCCGTGCACAATGGGGCACTGGAGAGAGAGACTCAGCACTGGTTGCCTCCACAGGATGTCCCAGTGATGTCTATGCCCAGACACCAGAACTGGGGCTGCAGCTGAGCAGGGAGAACCAGGCTCTGCACGAGGAAAACCGGACCCTGCGGCTCCAACGTGACCACCTCTCCCAAGGTAGGGCTGGGCCAGCATCCTGGGTCTGAGTCCCAGAGGGCACTGGCTGAGTGGGGTGGCGATGACACTTACATGCTCTGTCCCCAGAGCTGGCACGAGTGCAGGAGACACTCCTGGCTGCCTGCTCCCGGGCACGGGAGGCTGAAGCAGAGCTGGGCCAGAGGCGTGGGAAGCAGCGGAGGCTGGCGGAAGAGCTCACTGAGTGCCAAGAGAGTGTCCGGCAGCTCCGTGATGAGCGGCGCTCTCTGCAGGAGGACAACAACAGGTAAGGTTTCAGCCATTGTGGCCTTGGGGCCACAGGACTGGGTGGCATGGCTGGCACTGGACACACATGTCACCTCTGCAGGCTGCAGCACTCAGTGACGCTACTGCAGCAGCAGAGTGAGGAGCAGCACCTGCTCCTGCAGACCCTGCGTGCAGAGCTGCACGTCTATGAGAGCCTCCCTGGCCCCTCTGGTGAGACACGAGCAGGTATGGGACCCGTGCACAGCATCCCTGCCCAGCTCCTGCTTTTGGGGTGCTTCGACCCTCTGCAACCCTTGGGTGGTCCCAAACACTTCTCCTGTGGCAGCAGGTGGCACACAGTGGCCCTGCTGGCAGGCAGAGAGGGAGGCCAGGACCCAGCAGCCCCAGGCACAGAGCCACATCTCTCTACAGGGGCTCAGATGTTTCTTGTTCCAGGCTGCTTCCCATCTCCTCCAGTGCGGGATGTTGGCACTAACTCAGCAGCTCCCCTCTTCTCCCGACTGCCCTCTGACACGTCGGTGGTCCGAGGGACGGACGGTGGGTACCAGAGCCTGCTCGAATTCAGGCCAGGCCTCAGGGGCTGCTGAGACCTGACAAACTCGTGGCAGCACCCTTGCTGAGCAAGACTGCAGAGCTCAGGGCAGAGTCAAGTGGCTGGGATGGGACAGGGTGGGTCATGAGGGGAGCAGGCAGTGGTGCTCACCTAGCCCTGCTTGTTCCACAGAGCCACATGGGGCAGATGTGCTGGTGAGGAAGAGTGAGGGACTGACGGGGGCTCACGTTGTCGGCTGCCTGGACACGTACCGAGCACTGGAGCAGCACATCATAGAGGGGAAGGCCTTGGCCCGGGAACTGATGTGTCTCACACGCCCGGCGCTCGGGCTGCCCAGCTGTCCACTCCCGGGAAAGGAGGTAAAGTGTGGGCAACACAGGGATGGCAGCACCTGGGGGCCAGACCCTCTGCGCACTGTGCATAATGTGGCTCCCAAGCTCAGAAGCAGCCCCGAGGCCTGCGGGGCTGGCAGGAGGCAGGGAGTCTCCAGCCCAGGGAATGCTGCTGGCACTGCCCTGCCGCGCTGGGCTGAGCACTGCCAGTGCCCGGGTGCAGTGGGATGGGGGTGCCCCAGCAGCACCTGCTCCCGCACCCTTCTCCCACAGGCCCTGGGATGGACAGGCACAGGGCAGGGGCACCTGTGGGGCAGCGCCAGCACCCTGCACGGCATCCTGGAGGAGTGTGTGTCTCTCCTCACTGCCTTCTGGAGCACTGTGCTGCCCGTGAGCCCCGCCCAGCACCAGGGCAAGGTGAGCAGGGGCTGGGGGCTGCCAGGGCACTGGGGCAAGGTGCTCACTGCTCATCACACTCCTCTCATCCCAGGAGCAGGTGCTCCAGGGTGAGATCGCAGCACTGAGGGCCCAGCTCTCTGAGAGGGAGGATGCTCTGCAGAGCACAGCCAAGCGTCTGCACAGCACAGCCCAGCTCAAGGACAGCATGGAGCAGTTCATCGTCAGCCAGTGTACGTGGTCTGCGTGGCACAGCCAAGCTAGCCTGGTCCCATGTGCCTGATGTGCTTCCACAGCACAGGGACTTCAATGACCCCATCTCTCTCTCCTGCAGTGACCAGGACCCACAATGTGCTGCGCAAGGCCAGGACAAACCTGGAGGTGAGTTTGCCCTGACAGCCAGTGTGGGATAGGGGTGGGTGTCCCTGTCCTGATGCCCTGGGGATGGACACAGATGGCACGCACCCTGTGGTGGCTGTTGTGGAGTGCTGAGGGCCAGCTGGGTGAAGTGTGTGGGGGACACGGGGACACATTTTCCTTGTCTGTCCTCAGCCAGCATGTCCATGTCCCCAGGGCACAGTAGTGCTCTTCCTTATTGCCACGTGTTGTCTCTTGCCAGGTGAAGGCCCAGCAGGCCCTGCCTGTTGCGTGAGCCCCATGCAGGATAAGGAGCAATGGCCCAGCATGGAATAGCCCACTGGCTGCTGAGCTGTGCTGTGCCAGAGGGCTGGAGCGGACCCCGTCTCTGCTACTCTGAGGGCTGGGGTGGAAAGGGATCTGGGGTATCCAGTGCTACACAGTTAATGGCTTTGGGCTGCTGTGGTGGTTGCATGCCCTCCACCAGCCTTTGCTTGGCATGGCAGCAGCAGCTGCTGGCTCGGGCTTTGTCTGCCCCATGCTTCACCACTCGCTCCCTTCCACCCTCAGTGCTTAGAGTGGGGTGACACAGCCCTCCACGCTGAGCACCCCCTGCCCTGGGACCTGGTCCCCGCTGTAACCCTGATGAGTCCCTGTCCCTGCTTGTGGATGTATGTATATGTATATAGACAGAGGTATTGGAACTGCATTCTGGGGACTCCCAGGCATGTCGGGGCCCCAGTGCAGGAGGAAGATGTAAGAAATGCCATACTCTGTTCAGTGGCTGAAGAGTCCCCAATAAAGGTTTCCTTTGGGTTGTGGTGTTTCTGGCATGCCTGTCTCTGCAGCCATGCTCCCCCTCCCCACATTACCTGCAGCACAGGGTGCCAAAGGCACTGGCTGGCTCCAGGGGTGTGGCTCTGTGCCCTACCGTAACAACCCAAGGGCAGCTCTGTGCTGCACTGGGCTCTCCCTTTCCTCCTCTTGCTGTTCTAGAGCCCCTCTCCAACACCAGGCAAGCAGCACTGAGAACAATAAATACTGTAATAAATAGAGAACCCCCTGTCCCATGGCACTGCTGCGGCAGCAGGCGGTGCAGCCAGTGTCCTGGAGTGCCTGCCTGGCTCTGCTCTTCCCAGGCCCCTCCAGCGTGGGCAGGTGCCTGTGCCCCTCTGGCTGTGACAAAGTCAGCCCTGCCCCACAGAAGCACCCGATGCTGGGGACAGGGTGTTGCAGTCCTTGACGGTGCTCTCACAGCAGCAGGTAAGAGTGGCTGGGTCCAGCTGTACTGTCCATCATGCTGCTCAACGCTGAACCAGGCAGAGGGCTGGGGCTGCAGAGCCCTCCTCAAAGCTGGTGGGAAGCCTCACAGCCAGGGCTGTGGGACGGGGCAGGTGCCAGGCTGGGGTATCACAGAGCCCCTAGCAAACAAGGTGGCCTTGAAGACTCATCACCAGGACAGCAGCGCAACCTTCAGAAGAATAGGATGTGTTCCTGGAGCCTGGACTGGGTGCAGTGCCAGGACCAGCTTGAGGCCCTCACAGGCTGGAGAAGACAGGCAGAGTGAAGCCCTTTCCGTGTTGGGCGTGAGGAGAGGCTGTTCTGGTGAGCAGCAAAGTGGTCCCAGAGACTCACAGAAGCCAAGGGAAGCTGCAGGTGGGCAGAAACCAAGAGCTAAACCACGCCAGTAGGATGGGACAGTGTCACAGGCCCCAGTGGCCCTGAGCTTGTTGCCGGGGCCTGTGTCCCTGCAAGGTTCAAGGCTGGAGCCAGAGTTGTCACACAGTCCCATGGCCCAGTGTGTGCAGACAAAGCGGCATTTCGTGTCCTGCGTGGGGAGCATGTGAGGCCCCGGCTCAGATGGGCTTGTACAGCAGCGTGGTGACGTACTTCTTCTTGTAGCGGTGCGTGGCACTGAGCACCATCACGCCGTCCTGCAAGAGGCACAGCATCAGAGTGTGGGGCTGGGGCACCCCCGGGGCTTGGGAAGCTGCCCCAGCCTGTCCCTAGTCCCACAGCCAGTCCAATACACAGCAGGGCAGAGCAAGGGCAGGGTCTGACATGTGCTCAGCTCCACCACGGTGCAGGGAGGCAGCTGAAGGGAATTGTCAGGAAGCCACACCCTCTGCCCCTGTTCGTGCCACACTTCACCAGGCAGCCAGGTCCCATCTCCATCCCCCAGCTGACCAGGTTCTGCTCCCTGCAGGTGCTGCAGGTGCCTGGAGTCAGGGCAGCTCCCATTCCCTCACACAGCACCCTTGTGGCACCTGCGCTTACCTTGATGGAGAGCGCGTAGAGGTGATTGAGCATGACGTGGTTGGGCTCGGGCAGCAGTGCTGGGTCACACTAGGAGGAGAGGAGTGTCACAGGAGAACAGCAGAGCCCTGATCCCCCAGCTCCTGCCAGCACAGGGAGCTGCTGTCTCAGGCAGCTTCAGCTGCCACTGTCTCTGGCTGTTCTGAAGAGGAACAGAGCTCAGCTAGGAGGCCAAATCAGTGTAGTAAATGGGAAAAGTGATGCTTTTCCTAGGAAATACCAAGGGCCAGACCCCAGCCAAGGGGAGACCAGATTCCCTGCAGACAGGACTCCCTTTCCGACCCCAGTGTGGCTCTCTCTGTGGGCAGTATGCTGGTACACACCGAGATATTGGTGTCCTTGTTGAGGATGACCTGGAGGAGGTGAGGCGGGAGGATGGGTGGGGATTTGAAGCGCTCCTCAGGCCGGTATACATACATCTCTTGGCCATAAGGTCCCGGTGGGGAGCTGGATAAATCTAGAGAGAAGACAAAGGTAGAGACATGAAGTGACTGAAGCAGGATGGGCAAACATAGAGTAGCTCCTAAGAAGCTTAGAAGGACTCAGCAAGGTCTTTCAAGTGCCAACATCCTCCACAAGCCATGGGCAGGTATCTGTTCTATAGCACCAGCTCAGCCTTTTCACAGCAGAAAAAGCAGCCGGGCGAGCCTATGGCAATTCCAAGCAGGGCTGTAAGCTGGTACATGCACTGACACAACACAAGCACCCCATGTTACCCATCACAGACCCCTCAAGCACACAGCTCTCAGCACAGCCAGGTCCCTCTCCCTGCAGGAAGCAGCTGGCTTGCTCCAGAGCTGTGCCCTCAGCAGCAGGGGCACAGGGAGATGGTTGCCCACATGCTCTTGGCGCTGCCTGATGAGGAGGTCCAGGGAAGGCAAACGGGAACTCTAGACTGAGCAGCTGTCCCACACATGGGAGGGACCTCGGGAGCTTGTGGTCACTGGAAGCTGGACTGGCTGCATCTCCCAGCTACATCTGATCTGAAAAATTTGGACAGCCAGTCCCCAGAAGGGCTCCACCTCCTCGAGCTGCTGCTGCTTGCTGGCTTCTCTCCAGCAGAGAGTCTCTTGCCCAGGCTGGGAAAGGACATGGAGCTGAGCTGTATCTGAGATAGGGCTGCACCAGGGACAGACACACGACTGAGCTTCCTGCCAGCATTTCACACTGAGCCAGCACCACCGGTGCCTGCGTGGTAACCTAACCTGCTGCTGTAACACAAGCAGACATGGAGGTTTGCAATGTGCTAGCACTGGTACAAATTACCTTGGCATGAAAACCAAGAGGAGCTGCTGAAAATAAACTGGATCCTGCTATCACCTAGCTTGTACCCTGGATCAGATGACTTACAGTTGATCAGACAGAAAGGGCTGATGTTCTTGGCATTTCCCAGTCCGAAATGGCTCCCTCAGCCACGCACAGGCAGCAGCTCTGCTCTGGGATGGTGCTAGCACAGAACAAGTTACACCAACACAGGCCCTCCAGAGGGACCAGGCCTCAGCTGTGGGCTGGGGAGGACACGCTGCCCAACACTATTCATCCCCATTGCAGGCCCACACCTCTGCCAGGGGGTCTGTGCACCTCAGAGCAGTGAGTCTCAGAGGAGAGGAGGTGGAAAATAGCACATGCAAAGCTGTAATGCCACAAAACTCACCCCGACCTGAGGTTTCTGAGCTCTCCAAGGAATCCACCTTCAATGCATCAAACACCTCGAAGTCAGACTTCTTGACGTGGATGAGGTTGTTTATCGTCCCCATCTGGCTGGTAACCACAGGCTGGAAAGAACTGGGGTGAGAATCTTCATATGTTCACCTCCAGCTGAGGCACATTCAATGTTTCCTACATCCTTCCAGCCCAAGCTGTCTTTGCTGCAACACTACCTCAGAGGTGGCTGGTGTCTGTCTCTGCCCTACACCTGTAGATCTCTGCTGTTTACCCTGGGAGGATTTTCCTTTATCCCACACTCCTACATCACCTCCTATTTCCATCCTCCATCCTGCTACATGTCCATGGGTAGGTGTGTTGTCCTTCCCATGCTGCTACCGCATGATTCAGTTTGGAGGAGAACCTGTGAATGCTGACCTCATGGCCATCTTCCCATGTAGCCAATTCTCAGTGGGGCTTGAGGGCCTTCTGGAATTTCCCTGCCCTTTCCCAATGCTTCCCCATAAAGCATGACTAAGTCCAGAGGAACCAGCCTCTGAAATGTCTCAGGAGATGGAGGTGTGCCTTTTGTTTCAGTAGATAGTCTCTGCTCTTCCTGTTCCCCCTCTGCTGCAGTTACATCCTGTCTAGCTCCCTGAAGAAGACAAGATCTGCGGGGATAAAGCTTTGAGCATTACCTCAGATGGATCATGGACCCACTGGCCATCCACAAAAAATTTGTACTGGTGCTCTCCTTCTGGAAGGTCCAAGATAGCAACAAAGTCGTTGTGGCTGTGCAGAGAGAACAGAGGTGCAACAGCATCACCCTGTTGATGCTCTGAATGCTGCTCTTCCATGGGGCCCCAGGAACCAGCACTACCCAGACCCTCTACCCCAACACCTTCATGCAGAGTTAGGCTTGCTTATCGTCAGTGACTCAAGGCATGGCCACAACAGGTATGAGCATTCCAAGCACCAGCATGGCTCAAACCCCTGGCAGCTGCAAGTGGCAGTCTAGCTCTCCATGCCCAGAAAAAGTGGATGTGACAGACACCCTGTGCAAGACAGGCTGGGAAGAATGCATGGGCAAAGCTCCTGCCCTGTGCTGGCATGGCAGGACAGGAGCAAGTGGGACAGCTCTGTTTGTCAAGCCTGCAATTGAGACAAACTCATTCCAGATGAATTGCTAGGATTATGCCCAGAGTCCTACATGAGCTTCCATGTAAGTCACAGATGTGTTGAAGAACAGTGAGAACACCATTAGGGCAGGAAGATATGTGAGGGACAAACAACTAACTAACTGGCAGCAATACAACCTGGCATGGGGTAATGCTGCAGCCAAAGGAAGAGCTGACAGCTTCCAGAGGACTGCTGCATACCTGGGCAGGGCTCTGCTGCCAGGACTGGCTGCTGTGTGACATCCAGCTGGGCAAGCAAAGTGGACCATCCTGTCCTGTCCCTGTTTCACAACTTCCCACTGTCCCTGCAGCACCACCCAGGGAAGGAGCTGACTGTGTATTTGTCTCAGACCCACAGCTGGGGTGAATGGAGAGAAGCTGGGTGAGCAAAGGAAAACATTCTCTGCACTGGAGCAGAGGAGAACATAGAGTAAGTGACTTGAGGGACTTGCTACCTCTTGATGAGTGGGATCTTGGTGCTCCAGTTGTTGAAGGATCCAGAGATGAAGACCTCTTTGCCTCCATCAGCCCAGCGTATGACAGTTGGACGAGCCTGTTGGGATGGTTTCACTGACTCCTCCAGATCTGGCTGCCACGACACAAACTCCTTGTCCCCAGGAATCTGGGCAAAGAAAACCAGAGCCTGACTGAGACACAGAGGCAACTGTGAACCCATTCACTTCCCCCTGGCCTCTACCAGCTCACCTGCACATCCCAGACAGGAGCACCACAGAGCTCCTCCAGCCTCCCAGCCCCCCAGAGACCCCTCAAATGGCTGGGAACACAGCCCCACACAGCCAGTGAGCCAAAGCTCCAGGGGCCAGGCAGGGAAGGGAGCAGCCAGCCCCTACCTTCGAGTCATGGGAGCTGAAAACGCTGGGATCATCGGTGCTGCCCACCATGATCTTGTGTGGGTGTTCCTTGGCGGGGTGGGAGGCACTGGAGCCGTCCGAGCGGTGGGACTTGGAGCCATGGCGCTCCCCAGACACCCTTTCGCTGGTGGTGTTCCCCATGACAGCTCAGCAGCCCCTGTGAGGGACAGAGAACAACACTGCCTTTGCCCACGGGCTCTGGCAGCAAGGAGAGGAGCAAAGGAGCCATCTCCCAATGTTCTTTGCCAATGGAGACAAACAGCAATCCTGAAAAAGGCCCCAAGTTCATTTCCACTACTAAGTTTGGGAGTTGAATGGGAATTCAACAAACAAGACAGTTTGACCTAATTATAGCCACATCTTTAAGAACCACCACTCTAGTTAAGCTGGTAATTGTCAGACTCCAAAACCAATACCAGTTAATCTGTGTCCCTCATCAGCCTTTGGCAGCCGGCAGAGTAGAGCTGATGGGAAAAATAAAGCCAACCTTTATTGGCAAATCAACTGCCTGGCATTAACAGAGCCTCTTTCACAGTCCCGCAGTCAGGCTCTACAGACAACCCCCTACATCCAGCAAGAAAACAGGCAGGGAGTGAAAGCAGCAGCTGTTTTACAGTCCCCAACAAGTCTCCAAGAGCTCGCAGGCAGAAGAGCAGAGCCCTGTGCCTGCAAAGGCAACAGGGAGCATTTCAAGTGTCCGAGTAGAATCGCCCAAGATGGAGCTTGTCCAAGGAGTGGGGCTAATGCTGTGGTGTCTGCAAAAAGCTCAGCTTTCAGCAGCATTCACTTATGATTCACCAGGCAAGTCACCGTGTCAGCTGCAGCACAGCACAGTGGGGAGGACCATTTGTTGTGACCTAGCCAGTGTCTGCCTGGCTGTCTGGAGGCACACGGTGAGGGAAGGGCAGCCCTGGCCACCTTGGCATCCCTCTGCAGCTGGAGATGGGCTGCCATCCCCAATCTCACCCAGCTCAGAGAAAGCAAAACAGGAGAACTGACCAAGCCATGAGCAACTAGACACCTCTCAGGACAAAGAACAAAGCCACTGCAAGCTACTCGGGACTCTTCAGGCCTTACCCTCTTTCCAGGAGCCGAGATGGATTGGGGTTCTTGACTACTTCCAGGCTTATTTTGTAGGTTTCAGCTTACCGTGGGCTCTGTAGGGCAAGCAAGGGGACAGCCAGCCTTGCTTCATGTGCTCACTTGTGACATTTGGAGGTTTCTTTAAAAGATCAAGTTATAGGAAGGGTGCCAAGCAAGGCTGCCAGCCAAAGCCAGGCTTTAGGATATTATGGAACAATTACTACAGTATTTCTTAAATCCTGGGGGCTAAAAGGCAGCTCAAGTGGGCAGCTAACCCATACCCCCACCCCTCTCAGTGCAGATCAAGTGTACCTGAAGATCCAGGTCAGATGAGCTGCACCTCTTTCTCTGACATCTTCCCCCTCTGCTCTGGGGAGGCTCAGACAGCTCCTCACAAAAACTGCCCCTGTACCTCCAGACCTGCTGTTGAGGAGTTTCCTCCCACTACTCCCTTACTTCTCATCTACAGGGAGGAAGGTAGGAAAGGCTGAACATCCTTTTGTAGCAGGACAGGCCTGAGAGATACGTGCAGGTGTTGACAGATGTGAAGCTTCCCTTTGTCTTCTCCAAAAGGAATCCAGTACCTCTGTCCCTTACAGGTCACGCTCTCCAAACACCTCCTGAGTTTTATCCCAAGCGATGGCTCCTGTCTGGCGTGTGCCATCTGAATCCCCTCCATCACATACACAGGCACCCTGCCCATGCCAGGACAGGTCTCTGCACAGCCTGCAGTACCTGGCTTTGCTGAATTAACTTCTACAGTTCAAACCCTCCTGCACCCAGACCAGCCCTTGCAGCACGGGAAATCATGTGACACAGGTGTGTCCAAGTCACGGATGGAAATGCTGCCCACACCAGCAAACCTCCATGACATCTCAGGACATCCAGTCTGGCAGCAAGCCCCTGCCAGCCGCAACCCGCAGCAAGGTGGGCCCCTGCCTGCCCGCCCCATCACCAGGGCCCTTCCGTTCCAGCCAGCCCCACGTCCTCACTTGGAAAATGATAAGTGAATTATACTCATTCCCCCCACCCCGGGATGTGCCATGCTTGCTGCCTCTCCCACCCGGCCAGTGACCGCGCTGGGAAACACTGGCAGGCAGCCCGAGGGGGTTTATGCAGAACGGATGGGGTCTCTGTCAAGCAGCACTGGGGAGCACTGGCAGGCATTCCCAGGGGGGTTTTGAGGGACGGACGGGGTCCAGCATCCCGCCGGGCTGACACCGCCTGGGGGCCCGGGGAAGCCAGATCCACCCGGGCTCTCCCTCCTTCGGAGACGGGAACTAGAGCTGAGCCCGGAGGTTGCCGTAAGGTTAAGGGGATGAGCTGAGAAACCGGGGGCGGAAAATCTCCCTCCGAGCAGGCAGGGCTAGGGCTCGGGCTCTGCTCAGCGGGGGCGGTGGCGGGGCTGTCGCGGCGGGCTCGGCCCACGGGCGCCCGCGGGTCTGCCGTGACCCGGGGGAGGAGCGGGACACACCGGCAGGGGCCGGGCCCTCCCGAGGGGCTGCCAGACGGAGTCTGCACCGCTGAGGGGTGCGGGACACGGCTACACAGCGGGGACCCGCAGCCACGCCTCATCCACCGCCACCCGCAGCGGCGCCCGGGGAGTCGCCACCCTCACACCCACCCACCCGTGACACCCACCCCGCCGTCCCCAGGCCCGGACCCGGCCCGACCCCACCTGCCGCCGCCGCCGCCGCCGCCGCCCCGCTCTCCGCCTCCGTCCAAGATGGCGCCACCCCCCGCCGGCCGCTGCGGGGCGCTCTGACCCGCCCCCGCCGCGCTCCGCGGCCGCGCCCCGCCCCCGACCCGCGGCCCCACCGCCGGGCACCCGCCATGTTTGCTGAGGGCGGTCGGCCCGCTCTTGCCAATGGCGCGCGGGCGGCGGCCGCGCTGCCTCAAGCCGCCGGCGGCCGTGTCTGTTGCGGGCAGGGATGGGGCCGGGCGCGGCGGGGTTGCTGAGTCGTACCAGCGGCCAGGGTGCTGCCCGTGGGCAGGACGGGCTCTCAAGATGGACCCCACAGACTGACGCAGTCGGGCACTGTGGCGGGACAAGCTTTACTGCCCTTTCCCGAGGAGCCCCGCTTGGGCACGTTCCCAGTTTCCCCACCACCTCTGTGACCTATCCCATAGACAGAGCTCGTGCGGCTGCCGGGCCAGGATTTAGAGAAGGGGAGTGATCCCTGTTCTCAGAGCAGACTTGGTGGTACCACAGCGGGAAGGTGCAACAGACCAGGCTGCACCTTGATCGAACGACTCCGTCCGTGCTCCAGCACACCTAGCGAGAGAAAACATAGCCCAAGGGAAAAGGAGAAGATTGCCGGGAGGACCCGCTATCTCCTTCACTTCAGGCTAAGGAGAGAGCGAGACATAGACGAGGGTGGCCACAATCATGCCGATGCTGAAGAGCACCGTGAGGACGTGGGGCACGGCGCTGGAGCGGGCAGGGCGACCGCTGGCCCGAGGCTGCAGGGCCCTGACCACGCGCTGCTGCTGGGTCAGGATGGCCTCCCTGGCGCCCGCCCACGCGCCTGGGCCCCGCAGCCGATACTGGTACGGCGTGCAGGGCCCAAAGACCACCTCCAGCGCCAGCTTGGGGTCCGTGAGGAACAGGGTGAGCACGTTGGGCTTGACCCCCAGCTGGCAGGCGAGCTCGTCCATGTACGGGATGTAATCCACCTGGATGGTGTGCCGCTGGCTCTTCACGTACCTGTGGGCAGGGAGGGAGGGCAGGCAGGTTTGACGCGGGGGTACGGGGTAAGGGCAGCAGGGCGATGCTGCGCAGGGGCCTTACCGCTGAGCCATTCTCTCCTTGGTTTGTGTGATTTCAGCCAGCATGTCGGCGAGCGGTGGCAGGCCCTGCAGCCCTGGGCAAAACGAGGCTGGAGCTGGAGGCTGGGCTGTGCTTCTGCCACCGTCTGGATGGCTCTGCAGCCCAGCCTGGCCTCTGTTGGAATGTGGGGCTTTTGGAACGTGCCACCACGTCAGGAGCAAAGTGGGAGACATGGGCAAAGAAAGTAACAGCAGGAAAGGAAAGGGAGAATGTGGTTGCAGGCAACAGGACCTGTTAGTAGCCCCCACAAGAGAAGAACAGTACAAGAGTTGTAGAAAATGCAGAGCGGGGTTTTGTCCTCATGAATAAGCAAAAGGAAGATAAAAAGCTGAGTGTGGGGAGGCAGCGTATCAGGGGATGCCACCAGCAACAACCCAGTCTTGGCGTGGCTGGGGGAACCCAGCTGCATTGCCCCAACCTGCTTGACGTACCCTTGAAGACACGGGTGGCCCAGCGACACTGGAGCTCAGAGATGGGCATGATGGCACCCAGGGGCTGGATGAAGCCAATGAAAGCCAGCGTCGGCTTCTCCAGGTCAGGAGGGAACACGAATTTGTAGAGAGGGATCTGATTCTCCACCACCTTGAACCCCTCAAGGAATGGGAAGGAGAAGCTGTATCCTGTGGCAAAGACCACAGCATCGACATCTTCCCTGGTGCCATCCTCAAAAATGGCAGATGTCTCTGTGAACTCCTGGATGTTTGGCTTCACCCGCACCCTGCCTGAAATGATGCGGTTGGGCAGGTCATCATTGACGGTCGGGTGCTGGTCAAAGACCCTGGAAGGCACAGACGGACCTTGTTCAGGCCCTGGCAGGAGGATGGCCTTCACTGGAGAAGGTACTTGGGGTGCTGCTGGGGCACTCACCGGTGCTTGGGCTTTAGGCCATAGAGTGTGTGGTCAAAGCGGGCATTCAGCTTCCTCTCCACGAAAAAATTGATGACATTT
The DNA here is from genome assembly GCF_000738735.6 of Corvus cornix cornix. Classification (NCBI taxonomy): domain Eukaryota; kingdom Metazoa; phylum Chordata; class Aves; order Passeriformes; family Corvidae; genus Corvus; species Corvus cornix. Next base: position 24,898,140 of record NC_046338.1, read on the forward strand.
GGAGGCAGCAGGTACTGGAGGAGCTGCGTGAAGCGACTCATGTAGCTGAAGTCAGAGGGGTACCCACTCTCTGCCACCCGGTGCAGCACCCAGGACCCACGCTTGGTGCTGAGAAAAACCTGGAAGGTGAAGAGAGGTGGCAGCATGGCAGCATCCTCAGACTGGGCTGGGCCCCAGCTGTGCTCCAGGAACAGGGAAAGCCAATACAGCTGCTGGGACCACAATAGCCACCCCGGACGGGATGGGGTGCTTGTGGCCAGGTACTGGAGGGAGGGGAGCCCACAGGGGATGGTGGGGGATGATCAGTGCCTTCTGGGGTCCCATCCCCGTGAGCTCCCCCAGCACACCTGCTTGGCTGTGTGGCTCAGCTCCACTGCGATATCAATGCCTGAATTCCCGATGCCAACCACAACCACCTGCTTTCCCCAAAAGGGCTGAGGGCTCTTGTAGTCCCGGCTGTGCAGGTACCAGCCCTCAAACTTTTCCAGCCCTGGAAGAGAGAGGAAAGCCATGCTGGGCTCGGGTGTGGGACAGGAGGGTGGCTGCCCCCTGTTCAGACTGGTGGTGTGTTTTGGGAACAAGCTAGGACCAAAGTGATCAACAGGAGTTATGCAGCCCTGGGGTAGTGCCCAGAAAGGTGGTGGCATCTCCAGCATGGAAGACACTCAGCATAGCCCTGAGCATCCTGCTCTAGCTTTGGGACTGGCCTGGCTTGGAACAGGGCTTGGACTGGAGAATTCCATGCTTCCATCCCAAAATTCTGCTGCAGGTCCTGTCTTGTGCCATGCATTGCTGGTAGAGGAACAACAAAGGTCCGTGTCATCTCGCCAGACCCTGGTGACAGTATGCTCCAGCCCATTCCCCAGCCAAAGAGGGTCTCCACAGCTGAAAACCCTCCAGGGCATTTTCCCCTGGCACCCAGAGGAGAAGCCCACCACCAGTGCTGAGCCCTCCAGCCTTGGTGAGGAGTTGGAGAGCCTAGCAGGTGCTTTGCCAGCAACATGGAGAGGGAGCCTGTCTCAGGTGGGCGAGGCACACTGGCAGCGGTGACATCTGCCAGCAGGATGCTTTGGATACTCATGCAATCCCACCTGGTGTGTTAAGCTGCAAAGGCATTTAGGGATGTCAGGGAGCAGGCAAGCAAGCAGCCCACAGGCAGTACCTGGGAAGGAGCTGAGCGGGAGGTGTGCGTCGGTGTGGTGCCCACTGCACACCAGCACGGCGTCGAAGACAGCTGCCTCCTGCTTCCCCTCGCTCTCCGTCACCACCTCCCACTGCCCGCTGCTGGCGAAGTCGGGGCGCTTGGACACGCGGCACACGCTGGTCTGGGCACAGGGGGAGCGGTGTCAGGCACCCTGTGCCCCCTGTTCCCGCTGCCGCCTCCCCCTCGGCCCCCCAGCTCTCACCCTGAAGCGGATGTGGCGGAGCAGGTCGAAGTGCTGGGCGTACATGCGGAAGTACTCCATGATCTTGGAGTTGTGCATGTAGTTGGGGAAGTCCTCAGGGATGGGGAAGTCACTGAAGCACATCATCTCCTTGGAGGCGTTGATGATGACGGAGCGGTAGATGCTGGCACGGCCGTCCTCGGGGTGCTCCTGTGGGAGCGGGGCACAGTTCAGTGCTGGCCAGGGACTGCAGGGCTACCTGCCCGCCCTGCCTGGCACCTCCCCTGTGAGTGCAGGATTAAGCCACAGGTGGTTGTAGCACCCATCCCTGCATCCAGCACTCTCCCGTGGGTGAGACCCCCACCCCAAAAAACAGGGAAGAGGTAGGTCCAGTGTTACAATGTAAGATGTAACTAAAAGTATGTATTCTATTATCATCTTCACCAGCTATTAAAGCAGTGGGGCAGTGCTTGTTATCTCCTACCATGACTCATCCCTGATAATTCCCTCTGAGGCTGTCTCTGTTTAAGGGGCTATCAAGGACCCACCACCTGACTCACAGAATTATATCAGCCCATTGTGAGCTGCTCCGCCCAGGGGGAGGAGCCAAGCATTCCCACCTGGGTGTAATCTGGGGTTTGGAACAGCACAAGCAGCCCTTACCTACCGGATTCCCAGAGGACAAGAGCTACATAACCACCACCGGACGTTCAGAGGAGGACCAGACCTTCCTACAGCATCATCACTTCAACAGAACCGCTTCAAAGAGGACTGCAGCCACCACTTCATTGGACTGGTACCACCACCCTGCCCGGCAGGGTGTCAGGTCATATCCTGACTCTGTCAGGTTAAGCCAGTATTTTTGTATTATTGTCTTGTTATATATACTAGTAAAGAACTGTTATCCCTATTTCTCATATAATTGCCTGAAAGCCCCTTAATTTCAAAATTATAGTGATTCAGAGGGAAGGGGGTTACATTTTCTATTCCAAGAGAGGCTCCTGCCTTCCTTAGCAGACACCTGTCTTTCAAACCAAGACATCTGGACTGGCAGGAGCCAGGCAGTGGTGACAGTGGGTCATGGTGGTCTTGTGCCTCAGTTTCCCCACTTCCACTCCTTGCCCCTATGAGGTGGCACATTCCCAAAGCTCCTGTGGTGTCGGGGTCCCTCCCCCGCCGTGTAGCCCTGGGAGAGGGGCCCTGAGGGCACAGACACGGGGTTTCCCTGCCCCTGCTCAGCCTCGTTCCCGTTGGTTGGTTTGTGTTCCCTGCGCGGGCAGGGACCCTCAGCCCGGACTGTGAGGGTTCCTCGGCAGAGCCCCGGCCGTGCGGCTGGGGAAATAAACATCTCTGAAACATCTACCAAGAATCTGTCCATAGATATTTCTTTTCCACGGGACTCCTGGTTTGATATATGCGTGTTACAGTAATCCCCGCTGTAACGCTGTGGTGCTGTTGCCCTGGCAGCCACATCAGGTCTCGCTGGTTGTGGAGCCAGCTCCAGTGCTTTCTGCTGAGTGGCTGCTCCTGCTTGCCAGGTCTGTACCTTGGCAGCTGGATGCTGCTGCTCTGATTCTGCTACACCAGCTCTGTCCTTGACACATCACAGGTATAACCAGCAGACTGTGACTGATCCACCCCAGACCCCACTCTGGCATAGGGCCATGTGTGTCTCCCCAGGGCTCTCCCACACGCATATTGGGCATGGTGGGAACACTGATCATCTTGTTGGTGGGTCCATGGGATAAAATTCAGCAGCCTCATTAGGTGGGGGCAGAGACAAACTCCAGGATTGCTCCAAGGCAGGGAGAGTCCAGGCACAGAGAAGGCAGCACTCGGTGTCTCTATGTGGGCGAGTGGCAGAGAAGCAGGGAGAGGAGCAATCTTGATTCCCAGAAAGGCCTGGGCAGGACAGAGACTGGGACAGACAGGGGGTCAGATATGACAGGTAGGAAGGGGCTGGGAGCCACCAAGAGCAAAACAGCAGAGGAAGGGGTAGATGAGACTGGGAAGGGAGGGATGGGAAAGGGAAGTCTGAGCTGGGGGAGCAAGCCATGGACTGAAGTCCTTGAGGACGCTTCATCCTGCTGCTGGTGAGCAGGAGTTTGGTCCTATGTGTCTGACACACCAGCTGGCACCACGCTGCCAAAGCAGGTTTACTTTCCTGTGGTTTTCCTTGGAAACCTGCCTGCTGCATGCATGCAAAGCAGGGGAGTGGTGCGTCCTTATCTGCCAAGGAGCGATCCCAGTCCCATCTGTGCTGCTGCCGCCTGACAGGCTGGCTGCGCGGGGCTTACCTCGAAGCGCCAGAGCCCCCCGATGTCCTTGCTCCTCTCAAAGCAGGTAGGCTCCAGCCCCTCATCCAGGCAGCATTTCAGGGTGCACAGGCCAGAGGCACCGGCACCGATGATAGCTACTCTCTGGGCAGCCATGTCCCACGGTGTGGTGGTGGCAGGGATGCTGGAGAAGCCGTGGCCAAGAGCAAAACACACTTGAAGGGGGGTTGCGGAACCAGGCAGATCCCACCAGGGAGGCTGTCCCTGTGCTTCCTGTGGGTGGCTGAGGTCAGCTGGGGTGTCACAAGATGTGCTTATTTCAGACATGATCTACAGGTTTCCCCCACTGCCCTGCCACGCCTCCTGCCTGTGCCTGCCCGCCGCAAGATGCACATTATGTTCTGTAAACTCTTAAAGACGCCGACATTGCCCCATGACTTGCTGGGCAGGGCAGAGATGTGGCTGTGCTTCAGATTTTGGCAGGTTGTGGTGTGGAAAACAAACCTAGGGGATGATCAGGGGGCTGGCATGACCAGTCCAGGCGTGTGGTGGCCAGGACCCCCATCCTTTACCCACTCTGGGTCCCCAGCCCACCCAACCACCTTCTGGAGGGCTGTGTGCAGGGGAAGAGAGTGGCACTGAGCCGTGCCGCTGTGACCGCTGGGACCCGCTCCCGCAGCACACATCCTGAGAGAGGCTGTCATGCTGTGGAACATGTGTGTGCATCAGCCCATGCTATTGTGGGCCAGCGACTCAAGGCCGATCTCAAACCTGTGAGCATTCTCACAGCACATGGAGGGTCGTGATGGTGTCAGTAACAGGATGGACACTTGGCTGTTTAATGCATTTATCTAGTTAGAAAGTGTGCTGTGCCTTTGCTGCTTAGCTCTGGTGCGAGCGTGGCAATATTGGCATGGCTGGGTTACAGAAAGGCCCGGAGTGCTGGCTGAGAGGGACTGGAATTTAGCCTGCAGTGAGCAGGTTTCCTCCTCTGTCCCTGACGGCACTCCCCCGGGGCAGGTGCAGAGCAGGAGCCCAAGCATTATTTTGGCAGCTGGGGAGGCTCTGTGCATCCCGAGCTCATGGTGTGGTCACAGCCTCCTGGCAGGAGGAAAGGTTCTGCCACCACTGGGGTGCACAGGCTGCCAAGGGGCAGGTGTGGCCAGCCAACCCCCAGCACATTGCACAGCCTCCCTTCCCATGCTTGCAGAGCACCTACAAGTAAGCAAAAACAGCTGCCAGGATGGCCATGGCCCCAACTAGCTTGAAGATGAGGGGCATGGCAGGGGCTGAGGTGCTCTCTTCCACGTGCCGTGTCTGCAGGGCTGAGGATTGCGCTGGCTGCTGGTCAGGATGGCCTCCCTGGCGCCCGCCCCACGCGCCTGGGGCCCCGCAGCCGATACTGGTACGGCGTGCAGGGGCCCAAAGACCACCTCCAGCGCCAGCTTGGGGTCGTGAGGAACAGGGTGAGCACGTTGGGCTTGACCCCAGCTGGCAGCGAGCTCGTCCATGTACGGGATGTAATCCACCTGGATGGTGTGCCGCTGGCTCTTCACGTACCTGTGGGCAGGGAGGGAGGACAGGCAGGTAGGTGCTGGAAGCAGAGCTGGCAGATGCCCTGCATACCAGGAAGGCGGTGTTGGACAGACTGGACTGCGGGCAGTGTGGCCAACCACATCCCTGCCCTCTGTTGGCTCACACACAAATGTACCAGGATGCATCCATGGGACAGGATGGATGCCCGTAAGCAGCTGTGCCAAAGGCAGCCCCTTGGTGCTCCCACAGGGATCTTACCGCTTTGCCATCACTTCTTTCTTCTGCTCGATGTCAGCCTCCATGTCGTGCCGTGGGGGCAGCTCATTCAGCCCTGGGGAGAGTAAGACACAGCGGCCACTGTGGTGCTGCCCTTGCCTGGGTGCTGTGCCTCTGCCAGCACCACTGTGGTGTGTGGTCTGGCACCTGAGGCATGTCCAAGTGCCTTGGGATGGGGAGGAGCAGTCTGTGGAGCTGAGGGTATGGATTGTCCCTGTCCCTCTCAGACAAGAGGCCGTCTCACTGTGACAGCTGCAAGGCAGCCATGCCATCACCATAGCCAGGATGGCACAACCAGCTGCTGTCTCCTTGACATGGCTGGGCACCATCTGCCCTCACTCCAGGGCTGCATCCACAGGGCAGGTTTGCCTGACTTACCCTTGAAGACACGGGTGGCCCAGCGACACTGGAGCTCAGAGATGGGCATGATGGCACCCAGGGGCTGGATGAGGCCGATGAAAGCCAGCGTTGGCTTCTCCAGGTCAGGGGGGAACATGTATTTGTAGAGGGAAATCTGGTTCTCCACCACCTTCACGCAGCCCTCGAGGAATGGGAAGGAGAAGCTGTATCCTGTGGCAAAAACTACGGCATCAATATCCTCTCTGGTGCCGTCCTCAAAGATGGCAGATGTCTCCGTGAACTCTCGGATGTTTGGCTTCACCTGCACCCTTCCTGAAATGATGCGGTTGGGCAGGTCATCATTGACAGTCGGGTGCTGGTGAAGGACCCTGGAAGGTGCAAGGAGCCATCAGGACACTGAGAAGGGAGCGTTTCTGTTCAGTATCCCGCTCCAGTTGCTGCTCCCTGCTCTGGGAATGCTCATCCCCAGGGATGCTTGACAGCTGCCCCTGCGGTGGTGTCTCCAAGAGTCCTTGGAACGGGCAGTGGTGGCTCCCTCACACACTGCCTGGGCACAACAAAACTATTAACCCAGCCCAAGCACAGGGAGCATGGAATGGCCAAACTGGGCAGGACACAGAGGGAGGCACACGGTCCCTTCTGGGCAGGGGGAGTGTTTGCTGATACCTGTGCTTTGGCTTCAGGCCGTAGCGTGAGTGGTCAAACCTGGCATTCAGCTTCTTCTCCATGTAGTCACATGCCATGGATGAGCTGACCAGCTCCTGCAGGAATGTCTTCACGCGGGTGGTTAAGATGGTGTCAATGGGGTAGCCCCGATCTCCAACGCGGTTGAGGATCCATGCACCCCGGCGGGTGCTAAGGAAGACCTAGACAAGGAATAAGGATCACTTCCTGAAGGCAGTGATGGTGCTGGGAGGGCTGCCCTGTGGGGGACAAGCCCTTGCCCTGAGATCTCTCTGCTTTTTGCTGCCCAAGCACTGGGTAAAGACCCGGAGGGGCAGAGGGAGCTGGTGATTGGCATCTTGCAGGGGAGTGGGACCAAGTCTCAATTGCCTGGCAGCTAGGATTGGCAGGTGCCAGCATGGCCAAACACAGTGAGTGCTGGCATGGAGCAGCAGCTGTACAAGTGCCTTGGTGCTGGTGTCCTTGTGGAGCTGGCAGTGTCCCACAGGGGCTGGCCTGCCTGCCAGGACCCCACTCCTGCTGCTCACCTGTTGGGCTGTTTGGCTGATCTCCACAGCCAGGTCTGACCCCGAATTCCCGATTCCGATGACAACAACCTTTTTGTTTGTGAAAGCCTGAGCATCCTTGTAGTCTCGGCTGTGGAGATACTGGCCCTTGAATTTCTCAATTCCTGTGAGCAGGAAGGAGGGATGCTTGGCTTCCTGGTGCCAGGTTGGAGGATCACCCCCCTAAAGACTGGAGATGCTCCCTTGCCCCACCAAACCATTCCTGGGGAGCATAGGAGCGCTCCTAGAGTCAAAGCAAGGCGGGGAAATGCTGGGGCCAGGAGGGAAAGCGGCAGGGAGAATAGGGACTGGCATGGACGAGCTTTTAAGAGCATCTCCTCATGCCAGTGTGCAGGGCAGTACCTGGGAAGGAGCTGAGCGGGAGGTGTGCGTCGGTGTGGTGCCCACTGCACACCAGCACGGCGTCGAAGACAGCTGCCTCCTGCTTCCCCTCGCTCTCCGTCACCCCCTCCCACTGCCCGCTGCTGGCGAAGTCGGGGCGCTTGGACACGCGGCACACGCTGGTCTGGGCACAGGGGGAGCGGTGTCAGGCACCCTGTGCCCCCTGTTCCCGCTGCCACCTCCCCTCGGCCCCCAGCTCTCACCCTGAAGCGGATGTGGCGGAGCAGGTCGAAGTGCTGGGCGTACATGCGGAAGTACTCCATGATCTTGGAGTTGTGCATGTAGTTGGGGAAGTCCTCAGGGATGGGGAAGTCACTGAAGCACATCATCTCCTTGGAGGTGTTGATGATGACGGAGCGGTAGATGCTGGCACGGCCGTCCTCGGGGCGCTCCTGTGGGAGTGGGGTAATGGTTCAGTGGTGGCCAGGGGACTGACAGGGAAGGATGGCTGGGGCTGATGAGGTGCTCCTTTTCATGGAGCCCCTGCCCTCAGTCTCACCCAGAGGATCCCACTGTGGCCGGTTGCCACCCCACCAGCCACCACCGACCCCTGAGGGTCACCGTGCTGACCCCAAGCAGGACACGTGGCCAGCAGGCTTTACCTCAAACCTCCAGAGGCCTCCGATGTCGCCAGTCCTCTCGAAGCAGACGGGCTCCAGCCCCTCCTGCAGGCAGGCTTTGATGGCGCACAGCCCGCTGCTGCCCCCGCCGATGATGGCCACCTTCTTTGCCATGCTGCGCTTCACCACCGGCTCTCTGCCTGGGGACAGCGTCGGACAGCGGGGCTGAGTGACCAGGGATGCAACTGTGCAGAACTTCGACCTTGCGGCACCAAAGAGGTCCCAAGAGAGGTAGCCCCTCAAAGTTTGTCTGGGGTTATAAAGCAACTGTTGTCCCCCACCAGGCGTGGATCTGGCCAGTGCTGGGTTTTGCACTGTTGTGTTGTCTCTGGATGCCCCGGGAGGAAATCCTACCGAGTGTCAGGGAGACTCAAAATCTCCCTGCCCATGCCAAGTCCCGGCGATGGAGGTGCCCTGGAGTGCTGTGCCCTACTGTGGGGACCGACGGCTCCCTCCCAGGCGGGTGACAGCCCCTCAGCTTGCCCTTTGGGCTCTCCCTTCCCCGGGAGGCTCCTGCTGTGCCATCCCGATGCCCGCTGCGTGCCGGCAGCGCGGGGGACACCCTTCACCGACCTGCGGCCGCGGGATGCGCAGCCCACGGAAGGCTGGCGACAGGCACGGAGCCGTGCGAGGGTCTCTGCCGCGCTGCCCCGACCCGCGCCGCCCGACCGCGGCCTGGCTTTACGGTGCGCAGCGTCCGGGAGCGAGGCCGCCCCCTCCGTCACTCCTCCCACGAGCCCGGGGAAAGGAAGCCAGAACTCGGCTGGCTCCCGGCCGCCTGCTTGGCTGTTCCGGCAGCGGTGTTGCCGCAGTCTCGGACGGCGGCCTAAGGAGTCATCCCAGGCGCTGGCGCGGGGACACGGACACGCAGCCTATCCTTGTGGTTGTGTGCTTGGTAAACAAACGCTGTCCTGGACTTCTACCCCAGGATTATCAGGATCAGTCCAACCCCGGTTATGCTGATACCCGGGGTCACACACGGCTCTGGCTGCTCCAGTGGCAGCCGGTACTGTATCGCCCACATCCCCTCTGCCTCTGGGCTGGACATGTCGGCACACGGCTCGCTCCTGAGCTAGCAGAGTCCTTGGGGCCAGTGGAACCCCGGTCCGAGGAGCACCACGCTGTTGGGGTGTCACTGGTGTGAGGGTGGTGGGACCAGTAAGGAAAAGGTTGCAGGAGGCAACAGACCAGGGGGATCCAGAGCTCTCTGCTGTCTCCTGGCACACTCGCAGCCAGATAGCCCCTGAGAACTGCAGAGGAAATTTGCTCTCTCCTGTCCAGGGAACTTTGCCGTAGAGCTGAGCAAGGCATAGGGCCCAAGCTCCGCAGCTGAAATGGTTTTAACCTTCTAAAACTCATAGTATTATATTTGCAGTAAGCTTAATAAAGCTCTTTCTGTCCCTCACTGTTGGCAAGGGCTGATCTCTTGTCTGGGGCAGAGGTGCTGAGCTGCCAACCCACACTCTGTACCTGCCCGCCAAAAAGCATCAAAAGCACCTTACCAAGCAAGGGGTCAGCACGGGAATGAAGAGGAGGCACCACTGGCAGTGCTGCTCTTCCTGCTCTGCTGTCAGCTGGCTTCTCACTCTTTTGGAAGCTCTGCACGAACTGCCCAAGTGTGACAGGTACAGGGGACCTCTTTGAGCTCTCAACCGCTCTGCTGGGCTATAAAACCTTTGTGCACAGTTGCCTCTGAATTTGCCCTTCTCCCGACAGGAGGCTGCATTGCCCTGGACTTTACCCCCCTGCATCTGGACTCATAGCCCACACAAACTCTGCTGTCGGCCACCAACATCATGCCAGGATATTTTGGTCAAGGCCAGCTGGTTGATACCTGTGGAAAAGTCACAGCTCCCCATACCTGGCAAGCACCCAGGATGTAGAGTGTGGCCAGCAGTGTCTGCTGTACAGTCTCTGCTCTGGGCTTCCACAGTGGGCAGAAAAGCTGTGGGACAAGTGGAGCAGAAAGCTCCTGTCCTATCAGTGAGTTGGCACCCATACTGGAGCAGTGACAAATAACAAGCACAGAAGGAGACCAAAGGTCTCTCTGGTGGAGCGGGAGAGAAGCAGAGAAGTCAGAGGGTGGCCAGGCAGCCTGTGACCCAGCAGCAGGGCTGTGCAGTGGTGGGTGCCACCAGGATCTCACAGAGGGTCCTGCAAGTGAGTCAAGAGCAACTTTTGGCACACACATGTATGTGGGAGCCACAGATGCACAGGTTTGCTGCCGTACCCTCCATGATGTAGAGAGGAAGACCCCAACAGCTCTAAGAACAGACTGTAAGTGCAGACAAAAAACAGTCTCTGTTTTGGAAAAGGTAGAACAAAGATGTTTTGGCACAGCACCAAGCCCTGTCCACCCCAGAGTGTGCCACCTGCCTGTGCTCCCTCAGCCACCACAGGGCTGGTCTCTGCCTTGTGGCAGGAGGGCTGGCCGGGGTGTCTGGATGTTGCCATGCACATGTTGGACTGGCCCAGCTGGCTGCCAGGCGTGTAGTGCAACACAGGGGATTATATTTTGGTCACTGGAGCACCAACCCAGACCTGGCAGCTTCACTGGCTCACCTTGTCAGTGGGTCAGGACTTGGCTCCACAGGACCCCCGTCACGTCAAGCACTTTCATTTCAGCCCCTGTACAACTGACAGGCACTGACAGGGTGCTCATACTAGCAGCCATCAGGCTGTTCCTGCACACTCCACCTGGGAGAACAGCACACTTAAACACTGCCTGCTCTTAATACGACTTAATTGGTGCTCTCCAGGGCCTGAGTTCACCAATAGACCTCAGTGACCACAGAGAGCCTCACCTGGGCCAAATCCCTCCACCCACATGCCAGGAGTACTGTTTAAGCTCATTATTTGAGCTCAGTCCAGAGCCCTCACTCCCTGCCTGGCTGTGGTCCCTGATAATGTGCATTCTATGATTTTCTGGCTCAGTCTTGGCTCCAGCTCATTGCAGAGGCTCCTTGTGGTCCCCTCCTGCCAAGGACCAGCAGCCCTCTGTGAAAAACAGGCTGCCAGTGGTGCCAGGGGAGGAGAGCCAGCCTGCCTGCACAGGGAACTGTGGCAGTGGCTGACAGAGCCAGGGCCTCTTGCTGCAGGAGGTGCAAGCAAGGCTCAGACCTGGGGCTGGGTGTATTTCTGGGCTGGCTCTGCAGGACTCTCTGCAACCTGGAATATGCTAACGATCAGGAATTGCTGTGAATGCATTGTACCCCCTGAGAGACTGAAAGTCCTGTGGAGGGAAAAAGGAACTGGGAAGCTCTGGACAAAAGCTGCACGAGCAGGCTGCTGCTGGGAGCTGCTTCCCCTGTTACCCACCGGATGATCAATCCTTCAGTCCCACTATTCTTTCCCCATGGCTCTGGGAGCCGTGTGCTCAATATCTGGCCTTAGTGCAGCACTTAAATTGAGAGCAATATGGAAGAGATTGCTTAGGAAAGCAAAGCTCTTTCTAACTGTGAGGAGAGACCCTCATGGGTCCCCTCCAGGCAGGTGTTGTAGAGCAGGCTGTGCAGGGTATACTTATGACAGCAGCATGAACAGTGTATTTATAGGATACAGATACAGGGGTGATTGTAGAGAAACCTCTGCAAGTCACAGCTACCATGTACACCATGGGCTATTGCAGGTGCCCAGTGAGCGCATGCAGATTCACAGTATTAGCAGTGAGCTGCCGGATGAGTGTGCTGAGCCCTCCCCAGGCTCTGCAGAGACCGGTTTTTGTCACCAGAGAAGAGTCAGTGCAGACCCTGCCTGACAGCTGACCAGGAGGGCAAGAAAGCACCAGACATCTGAGTGCAGGCCCTGGAGCCTGCAGCACCGCTCGTGTAGAAGTCTTGGCCAGACTGATGTGGTTTAGGATGCGAGTTCAAGTCCCAGAATCCCCTTCCTGTGCGTGCTCAGAACACCAGCACACGGCCCCTGCTTTGTGATGAAGCCAGCGGTCGGTCAGTGGCTCCAGAGCGCGAAGAGGGCGGGCGCGGTGGCCGGGGACAGCCAGCAGTGCTCCACCACGCCGTACAGTGCATAGCCCAGCAGCAGCCCGAAGAGCACGTCCGTCATGTTGTGCCTGCCCAGCATGACCCGGGAGATGCTGACGATGAGAGCCCAGAGCACCACGAGCACACGCAGCGGGACGGCCAGGACCAGGTGGCGCAGGATGAAGCGGCAGATGAGAGCGGCCCTGGTGGCGTGGCCCGAGGGGAAAGAGTACTTGTCCACAGAGATGGTGACGAACATGTCCATCTTGTTGTGGGTGGGCCGCGGCCGCTTGACGAGCCCCTTCACCACTGCCACCATCACCAGGTCCAGCAGCAACGCTGGGAGAGACAGGAACGGGGTTACTTAAAGCAGAGCGATGGGTTAAGGGAGCACTTGGCTGCTCAAAGCTGCCAGAGGGCAGCGTTATTCCCCACAGCTGCAATACCCAGGAACGGAGAGCACAGCACCCAGCTGCTCCTGGTCTTCTGCAGCAGCATGAGCACATCCTCCACCTCTACTCCTCTGCACACATCCCTCCTGCCCCGCCAGACCCTTGGCCTGCCACAGCCAACAGGGCTCTGCCGAGCCTGCACCCCAGGGCTTTTCTCTCTGCGCAAAATCTGATCTTGCCATGACTTGGGGCTCAATCTGCTCCATAATCTGAAGGCAGCACAGGCATTAAGTCCCCACAGCTCCCTTCCTGGTAGTGCTGACTCTGCATTGCTCTGTCTACCCTGGTGACTGGGGTCAAAACAGCTGGGTGAATGATCAACCCTCTCTACTAAGGCACAGGTCAGTGGGAAAGGCTCAGAGTTGGTGTGGTGCCAGGGTTCCTGGGATGTGGCTTCTCCCTGCTGCTGGGGAAAAAGTTAACCATGCTTTGGTTTCCAAGAGATGATTGAAGGACAATTTATGGTGGCTTGCCTCCTGAGAGCCAAAGGCTGTTGTAATAGAAAAGGCAAAGTACCTGTGGTAAGTGTTCAGCCAGTACTTGGCAAGAGCAGCTTCTCATGTAGGGCAGAGGGTGCTTTCTCCATCCCTGTTAGCTCATCTTAGCACAGCACTCACAGCCAAGGCTACTTCTTCCAGGGAAGTTGTGTAAGAGACCAACTTCTGTTTGTTCTAAGACTTGTTTCTGGACACTAAATCTTTTGGTCACTTCAGTTCATTTCCTTTGGTTAATCATTTAAGAACAAATTTCCTTTTTTTTCACATGTAAGTCTAGATCGATTGCTTCTTCTCTTTCTACACAGGATTTGGGAGATTCAAGTTGGACATGAGGGAATCCTCCTTCCCCACATGGGTGCTGCAGCCCTGGGACAGTTTCCCAAAGAGGTGGGTGGCTCTGGCCCAGAGCACTGAGGTCTGGACAAGGCCCTGGTGCTGGGACAGATCTCCATGGAGCAGAAGTTAGGCTGGAGGCCCCCACAGCCCTTCCCACAGCTCTGCTGTGGGGCTGTAATTTAACCGTGTGCTGCTAGATGAGAAAGATGCACAAACCTACATTTCCCACCAAGCAAATTTCAATTCAAATTCTAAGTGTGAGATCCTAATTATTTGCAACTTAATACAAGAGTAACAACAAGGAATCTGAGAAAGTCTGGTGCTCTGGAGGTACTACAGTTTCTAAATAAGCAAAAAGGAGTACTCTTAAACATGCCTAGGCTACTCTGTGTGTGTGTGTCTAATACTACACCACACCAGATTAACATTCATGCTTTAAATCAAGTTTTCTCACTGGCTGGTACAGAACAATCCACCAAGGCCCTGCCTGCAGGGATCCAAGGGTGAACGTCTGTGTGCCAGAGCAGCTTTCCAGGGAAAGGGCTGGTGTCTCAACACTAGGAAGCTGCACCAAGAATGTGCTGTTCTGACAAGCTTGAAGAGCTAAACAAGGCTTCATCCCTGAGAGTTTTTTATAACTGCAGGAGCAGTTAAGCTGTCGAGAGTTTTGCAGTGCGTGGTTGCAGTGGTGAGAGATGAGTTGTACCGGTGCCACCACGCCCTTAAGATGTAGGGTCACTCCCTTTGCTACCAGGCATCCCAGATGAGCCTGCACAGGTTGCTCAAAATCAGCTGCTGTCCTCGGGGCTTAGGTTTACCCAGCTCTGCCCCACCCCTCGGGCCCCCTCCCCAGCCCCTGCCTGCAGAACCCCGGGGCGAGCCCCCCGCCTCACCAAAGAGCAGGTTGAGCAGCACCTCCCTGGCTGCCGAGCTGTCACTCTGGCAGAGCCCGTAGAAGGTGCCGAGCAGCCAGGGGATGCCATGCCCCGACACCTCCACGACCTTCATGAGGGGGCGGGCGCTGCCCCAGGCCGAGCCCTCTCCAGCGCACACGCCCAGGCGCTTGGAGGCCCAGAGGTCGATGGCGAGCAGGGAGCTGAGGGCGATGCCCACGAAGGACGGGTTCAGCTTCATGCAGTCCTCCTCGGGGAGCGGGGCGGCCGCGGCGCCGCTGGACTCCTTGCGGCGGGAGGGGCTGTCGGGGGCGGCGGGCCCGCGCTGGCTCAGGGACAGGAACTCCAGGCGGCCGCCGCTGCCGCCGGCGCGTCGCTCGCGGCTGCTCCGGGGGCTCGGCATGGCGACGGGAGGCGGCCTGCGGGAGGCCGGCGCCGGTCACCCGCTGCCGGGCCCGCTCGGGACCCAGCATGTCACCCTGCCCGGGGCCGCCTCCCTCTCCCCCTCCCCGCGCCCTGGCCGGTACCCCCCGCCCCGCGCTACCGCACCGCCGGGGCGCGGTTCCCCCCCTCTCGGTGCGTCCCCGGCGTGTCCCCAAGGACGCGGCGGGTGCGGTGCGCCCGCGCTTCCCCGGTACCGGGTGGCCCCGGCGCCGCTTCCGCTTCCTGTTCCGCTTCCGCCCGTGACGCACGTGGTCGCCGCGGAGCCCTCGGCGCGCCCCGCCCACCGGCGTGCACGTGCCCGCCTCGGCCGGCATACGGCGGCCGGCGAGGGCCGCAAGAGGCGCGGCGGCAGCGGCGCCTTCGCCCTGCCGGCGCCGGTGCGGGCGCCGTGCAGCGGGCGGCGATGCGCGGCGGGCGGGCGGCGGCGGGACCGGCCGCCCCCCCGGGCCCGCGGTGACGGCGGCTCGGCCGCGGCCATGGGGTGCCTGCAGAGCGTGGCCTGCAAGGCGCGGGTGCGCCGGGAGCAGATCGTGGTGTCGGACGTGTCGGCCACCATCGAGCCGGCGGCCACGGCCATCGAGGAGAGCTCGCCGGTGGTGCTGCGGTACCGCACGCCCTACTTCCGCGCCTCCGCCCGCGTCCTCATGCCGCCCATCGCCCGGCGGCACACCTGGGTGGTGGGCTGGATCCAGGCCTGCAACCACATGGAGTTCTACAACACCTACAGCGACCTCGGCGTGTAAGCACCGCGGGCGGGCACGGGGCCGGGCACGGCACCGGGGATGGGGGCACGGGGGCCTGGGCGGGCTCCGGGCTGCGTACGGCGTTGGCTCCCCGGTGCGGGCACCTGCCCTGCTTCGCCCGCAGGCACCCTTGTGCTGCACCCCCGGCGCCCCGTGCTGCACCCCCGGCGCCACGTGCTGCACCTCTACCCCACCTCCGCTGCCGCAGCCACGCACGGGCAACGCCTTCACCCCAGCACCCTCTCCTCGCCGCCACAATTCCTGCTCCTCGCGCCCCACAGCGGCTCCTGCACCATGCTGGTGGCCTGGAGATCGCCCTTCCGAGGGCTTTGCGGCCGCTGTCTCCCACCAAGCATCGTTTTTTCTTTGGGACTTGGACGTGAGCGCGGGCAGTGCTGGGGGAGTTGCCCCCTTCGCTTGTGTTAGAAGAAGGAAAGGTTGCGGTGCTTGGCAGAAGTGGTGGCTGGAAAACAGCCTTTCCCAAGGCTGAATGTACGGGTGACTTGTGGGGATGCTGGGAGGCTCTGTGTCCGTGTCTCATGCCTTTTGAAAGAGGTGGTGCAAGAGGGGGAGATGTCCAGAGGGGTCTGTTCTGTAGCTCGTTGGTGGGCTCCTGCTGCTGGTGCCACAGATGTGGGTGCTGGGGGAGCAGCAGGCTCTTATGCTGCCTGCTTGCATCCTTGTATCATGTCAGATTGGTGTGTGTGGGGCACTGGAGCACTTGGGGACATTGGAGTGAGTGGAGGTCATCATTTGGGGGGGAGGCAGAAGTGTGGCGCCAGCCCCTCTGCTCCAACACTACTCCCTTGTAATTGCCATGCAGGCCTTGCCATAGCCACACAGTGTTGGTAACATGGTCAGCAGCAAAGATTTGGGCTGAATTCCACCCCCCAGCCATATTGCAGGGATTTTGTTGTGCCAGTGGCAAGGCATAATTGTGGGATTTAATTGTTGTTCATGTCTCTGTATTTAAGGTATAAAAATTGCAGACCTCTTGGTTGGGGTTGCAGACAGGCTGGGCCATTGCCCTGGTCAGGGTGCTGCAGCTGGTGGATTGGGAAGGCTGTGCTCCAGTGCAGGAGCCGATTAAAGAGAGAGTGACCCCAAGGAGCCTCAGCAGTGGGTTTTGGCCCAGTCAGTTTAATTGCAGGTTAATTAAAATGGTATTGTGTTGGCAGAGCAAAGGCTTGAGCTGGACATGTGGGTCTCAGTAAAGGAACAGAAGCTGAATTTGTTCTTCAGGTTGTCCCTGAGAGTTTGCTGCTGGCAGGGAGAGGGTCCCTGTGTTGCTGGCTTCCCCATCCCTCACTGGGCACTGTTTCTGACATTTCCCTGCTCACCTTTCTTTTCCCATTCTCTAGGTCAAGCTGGGAGCTGCCCGACCTGCGAGAAGGAAGAGTAAAAGCCATCAGTGACTCGGATGGTGTGAGCTACCCCTGGTATGGAAACACCACAGAAACCGTGACCCTGGTCGGGCCCACTAACAAGATCTCCAGGTTCTCGGTGAGCATGAATGACAATTTCTACCCTAGTGTGACGTGGGCTGTCCCTGTGAGCAACAGTAACGTGCCATTGCTGACCAGGATTAAAAGGGACCAGAGCTTTACCACGTGGCTCGTGGCCATGAACACAACCACCAAGGAGAAGATCATCTTGCAGACTATAAAGTGGAGGATGCGAGTGGACATTGAGGTCGATCCCATGCAGCTGCTGGGGCAGCGGGCACGGCTGGTGGGAAGGACTCAGCAGGAGCAGCCGCGGATCCTCAGCAGGATGGAGCCCATCCCACCAAACGCACTAGTGAAGCCCAACGCCAACGACGCCCAGGTCCTCATGTGGAGACCCAAGCGAGGGCAGCCCATAGTCGTGATACCTCCCAAGTAGGGTAGTGCCAGGCATGCACGTGAGGACTTGGGTGTCCCCAGCCTGCTGCAGACGAACAGGGTTTCCGAGCCAAAGCAGACCTCTTGGGTTCTCCTGCCTTTGTTGTTGTGGTTGGAAACGTGGCTCCTCCTCTGTCAGAAATAGAGCCTGGCTGGCACAAGGGCGCAGAAGAGGGTTTGCTGAGCTGGAGGGTTTCCCAGGAAGTGGAATCGAGTACTTGCAGCTGGCGCAGAGGCTGTCTGACCTAAAGGACTCGTCTTTCCTTGCAGGGCAGTGCAAGGAGCATGAGTGTGGTTGAACTGTGCCCGTGGCAAATGCTGCTTTCCACCCAGATGGAGCGAGGAGCACGGCTGTGCCTGCTGGCAGCGGGGGCCGCTGCGGTGACCCTTCCCGCCGGGATGCTGTGTCCCTGCCGTGTCCATACCTATGCATTTCGGATCGATAATCCACCCCTCGCCCGCCTGCTGGGATCGGGCGGGAGGGCCGGGAGTGGGGTGGGAACGGGCAGAGCTGGGGGGCTGATCAGAGCCTGGTGCTGGCTGGTGCCACTGCCAGGAGGGTTTTCTGCAGCCCAGGGGGAGCAGGACACGTTTTGCATGCGTCTGGGTGTGTTTGGAGTAGTTGTGAGTGTAGGACATGCCATAGCTCTTTTCTGTCTTGGAGTGAGATCTAAGGGCAGGTTAGATGTCCTTTTGTTTTAAGGTGCACTAAGTCTGCAGTTCCTCTGCCTCCCTTCCTAAGTCCCGCTGACCTTTCTCTTATGGAAGCAAAACCGATTCTCAGCCGAGTGAGAAATGGGGAGCAGTGCCCCTTCTCCCAGCCCAGGTGCTCTCTGGCTCTGTGTGTATGGGGTACCCAAACTGGCTCAGAGGTACCCCTGGACTCACTTGCTTCACTGCAGACCCCAATCCCTTGCTAGAAGTCAGGTGCTTGCTCATTTTCCACGCAAATACTGGCTCACATGGAGACCTCCTCTTCCTCAGTCACCCACAGCAGGGTGGCTACTGGCTGGGCCACCAGTGGAGGGGACAGCACGCCTTGTGGTAACTTTCCAGGCTCTGCAGGGATGGGCTCTCCTCCTGGTGGGTGGAAGGCAGGGATGTGAGTGGTGGCTGTTCAGGGCAGGCCTGGGTTTGCCTGGGAAGGAGGAGGTGAATGTGCTGCTTGGGCGCTGCCTCCTGCTGCTGCAGTGCTTGGGAGGGGTAACAAGGGGATTTATTTGCCTTTCTCCTCACCCCTTGCTGCCTGGATGGCTGACATTGGCTGGTCCATGGGGCAGCATGGTGCTGTGGGATGCAGCTGGCAATTCCCAGGACCTCACCCTGGAGTTGCAGCAGAGGCATAAACCATGGCTGTGCTGCTGCTGCTCTGGGTGCTCCATCACTCCTGGGCAGGTAGTTACAGCTTTTGCTGCTTTCTCTGCTCTGTCCTCCCCGGCACGAGCCCTGCAGCTCCTCCAGCTCGCAGCCCTGCCTTCATACTGCAGGGGTTTGTGCTGCCCTGGGGATGCAGGTCATTCCTGCTGGGAGGGTCCTATGTGCTGTCCCGCTGGCAGGAGAGCCTGGGGAGGATCGCTGGGTGACGCTTCCATGCAAGGCCTTTCCTGAGGTGCTGGCAGTGCTGCCCTCAGCCTGGCACTGGGACGCCCAGCCTGGCGCTGCCCAGCTCCCTGTGCCAGCACATCCCCGCGGCTCCGCTCCCGCAAAGCTTCCAGTGCGGCTCCTGTTTTCCAGGGCGGGGTGTGCACCCCGGGCCCCGCCAGCACAGGGGCTCCTGAGGCAACTTAGACCAAAAATCCCTGTAAAATCCCCGTGCTATTTATTGTCCTCAGTAGTGTTTGCTGCTGATGCAATTCTTTATTTTTCCTCTGGGAGTGTTGCATTTTGACGCCTTGACGCAACATTTCCCTGTGCCGGGGCCGGCACTCCTGCTCCTCCTGCCCAGCCTCACACTGGGCTGGAACCTGCTGCTTTTGGTGCCTATGTCAGGGTTTTGCAGGGGGCTACAGCCTTGCTGTGGGACAGGTCTGGAGGGAGAGAGGGCTTTGAGCTTTGGTTTGCTGTGTTTTCTGAAGCAGAGCTCCCACAGGGAGCTTGCTGGCATGGGAAGATGTCCTGCTCTTGTGAGACTCTGGTTTTGTCCTGGTGTGGGACTGATGGCAGCTTTTGCAATGACTGATGTTTTGTTTCTCAAAAAGTGTGTGTGGAGATGGGTTAGAAACTTGAAACACAATTTTCCTTAAGGATTGGGGGAGGAGGGGTAAGTACCTTTTGGTTTGAAGTAAAGCAGGTGTATACTTTTGAGCCAGCGGGACAGACGTATCTCTGGCAGCATTAGAGCTAAAATGCCAGAGGAAGGGGTTCCACTATAAACAGGTAGCTCCAAGGTGGGCTTCCTGTTGGGAGAGGATGCTGTGTCCAGAGGCTGTGTGAGCCAGCTCCCCAAAACCCCTGGGAAAGGGCTGCATGCTGGCTGTCAGCCCAAGGAGCTGCTGTGGCACCAACGTGGCATCCAGAGTGGGGATGCTGCTGAACTCATTGCCATCTTTTGGCATTTGCTGGCCAGTCTGAGCCTTGGCACATTGTTTGCCATGACACTGAGACAGCAGTAGCTGGATTTCTGTCCGTGAATGTCTGCAACATCCTGGTGCCAGTGTCAGGCTCTGTGCCTGGCTGTAGCCCTGTGCCTGAGCCCCCGGGGCTGCCCCAGCCTGCAGGCAGGTGGTGGCTGAGCCCCGGGGCCATGCCTGAGTTCACCTCTCCAGGCTTCTGCCAGGCTTCCATTCCCGCTCCTCTGATGGCTGGATTTGATGCACTTAACTCGGTTTGATGTGTGGGTTGTCTTTGTGGGCATTTCCCCGTTAAAAAAAGAAGAAAAAAAAATGGTTTGCAAGAATTGTTTGCAAAGAAACCCGTGCAAACAGTGTTTACAGAAATGTGCAGGCATTTTGCATGTTGGCAAAAGGTGTGTGTTCATACCTGGGTGGAGGTGTGGGGCGAGCCCAGCTGTGGGGCTGGTGCTGCTCAAAGTAAAAAGGGGGAGGTGGTGGGCAAGAGCTCCCACATGAGTCTGGGTTTGGCTCATTCCCCGTGGCTGGATGAGCACTCAGACCCCTGGGCTTGGTGTTCAACCACCCCATGGGGATGCCTGCCCTGCACTCCACTTCCCCACCAGTACCCCCTCATCTCAGGGAGGGGCAGCTCATGGAAATGCCCACCCTTACGCTCCCTGTGCCCTGAGCCTTGGGGTGCCCCTTCCCTTCTTCCCATCCTCCGGTCACTTATTTATTTATTTATTTATTTATTTAAGTTATTTATTGGTATTTATTGACAACTGGAAGTCGGGGGGGGGGAATCATTTCTGCTGCACAGCAGGGGCAGCTGGGTCTCCCCCCCCACCCAGCCCCCTGCATTTTGGGGTGCTGCTGGGAGCACCTCTGGGGAGGGATGCTTGTGGGTCCCCACGCTCCCATCCCCTTTTTGTGAGGGAGAGGAGTCACACCGGTGCCTGCAGGGAGGGCACCCGGTGCTTGCCCCCTTCCTGCAGAAGCTCAGAGCCCCCGCGCTCCCTCCTGTGCCCATCCCTATTTATTGACCCGGCCTCCTGGCACTTCTCTGTCTAGCTCCCACTGGATTTGCTGTTTCCAGTTCCTGGAGATGGTGGGAGGAGCCAGGACGTATGAATGTCACTATGGAGAAAAGACCAAACCAGGTATTCTGCTGCCGTGTGGGGAAAATCGGAATGAGAGGAAAGCTGGTTTTGCAGAGTGCCTTAAACACAAATGACTTTACTGAGTAGGGGGCTTGGACTTCTGTCTCTGGATGTTATTACCAACTCGAAAAATGTTGCATTTCACTTCTCTGGGATTAAAAGAAAACTACTCGAGCTGTACTGGAACCAAACCTTGTGTTTGCTTGAGTCTCTCTGGCTGGTTTGTAACTCTGGGCCCACGGCAGCACTGTGAAGCAGGCAGGAATTAATGGAATTTCAATCATCAGCCCCTGCCTGCCTCAGCAGTGGGACCAGTGGCTGTCCCTGCTGGCTGTAGAGCCCTTGGGTCTGCTGAAAGGATTTGTTCCACTTTGTCCTGACTTGCAGGTAGCTTCAGTGGTATCCCAGAGTGGTTGTGCTTCCCCAGTGCCCTTCCCCAGGGGATGCTCAGAGCAGGCTCTTTGCACTAAGGTTGCAGTGGGGCTGTGTCCTTCTAGAAAATTTGGGCAGTTGGTTGAAAAGCTTGGAGGAGGCAGATATTCCTTTTTTTCCTTAGGAAACCAGATCAAAGTGAGGGAACAGCAAGAAACTTAGGAGTTCGGGCAGACCAGCCAAGGGGAACTAGGAAAGCTGCCCTTCCCCCTCCCCTTCTTGCGGAGTGGAAGAGTGAGAACAAAAGTCAGCCCAGAGACCAACTGTTCCTATCTTCTAGTCAAAATAATACATGGGAATAATACAGAGTTTCATAACAAAGGTTCATTTAAAAGCCATTTGGGGAAATATGCCAATATTCACTGCATAGTTCCTGAAGGCAATTAAAAATTAATAAAACCTTTTTATTTTGGGGGGGTGGGTGGATAATGAAAGAGGGTTGTGGGTGCTGCCCCAGGATTAGTCTGTGGGGTTCTGAAGGGGGATATTTATTGGTATTTATTGACAACTTGGGGAGTGGAAGAGTGAGAACAAAAGTCGGCCCAGAGACCAACTGTTCCTATCTTCTAGTCAAAATAATACATGGGAATAATACAGAGTTTCATAACAAAGGTTCATTTAAAAGCCATTTGGGGAAATATGCCAATATTCACTGCATAGTTCCTGAAGGCAATTAAAAATTAATAAAACCTTTTTATTTTGGGGGGGTGGGTGGATAATGAAAGAGGGTTGTGGGTGCTGCCCCAGGATTAGTCTGTGGGGTTCTGAAGGGGGATCTCATTGCATCTGGTGCATTGTTCACCTTGAACATCAAACCTGCCAGTCCCCACTTGTGCCCCAAGACAGCTGGTTTCTTTAACAGCTGCTCCTTTTGAGCGCTGCTGATTGTGCTGGGCACTGAGGGATGCTGGCAGCCAGCCTACGAGCTATTCGGCAAGCAGGTTTCTTTCCTACTGTTACATTAAAACATTGTCCATCTCTTGAGAAATCCCTGAGATGGCGGTGTGGGAGAGCAGGCAGGAGTTTGCACAGCTCATGTTGTGCCTGCTCATGCCCTGGGAGCAGGGACGGGCCCCCTACCCAGCAGCTAAGGGCAGGCCAGGCTGAGACACATTCTTCCTTCCCAGTAGGGGCAGTGCAACAGCCTTGTCTGAGACCGTGTGCCCCAGGACAACCTATCTTTCCAAAATGCCTTCCTTACAGAGCAAGAACAAGAGCAGTCTATGCTGCTGCTACCCCCCTCGGGAGCTTGGGCACAAATCCCAGCTGCAAGGCCACGGGGAACAAAGTAAATGGTGCAGGGTGCCATGGGGGCCAGCACAGGCACACAAGGGACACTGCAGGTACTACTGAAGGTCAGTTTATTTGCTTGATTCCCTCTTCCATAAAACTTGGAAACAATCACCTTCCAGCAAGAGATGAGAAAGCAGTAAGAAGTGAGAGATTTGGCTCTGCAGCTCCTCCCCTACTCATGAGACCAAAGGTGTGTTAGACAGCTGCTCTGAAAGGCATGCAGCAGTTTGGAGCTCCCAAAGCTCCCTGTCCCAGCAGGACACCCCTTCTCACCATGCCTCTGGAAAAAGCATGGCTGCTACCAAACAGGAGAGACGCCACAGCACGGGCCCTGGAGTCCCCACTGGTCTGCTCATCTCATCCCTGCAGGGCTGGCTCAAGGCAGGAAAACACCCAGGGTTTAGTTCTGAGGGGATGTAGGGGGTGAAGGGGACAGGAGGGTTGGTTTAGTACTGCAGTGCACCACCAGTGTGACGGTACGAGGCTGTGGATTGTGCGGTGTCGGAGGGGCAGGAGCTGGGCCTGGGAAGGCTCCTGGCATCCCGGCGGGATGGACGGACAGACAGACACTCACTCTGGCTGCGGGGTGTAGCGCAGGTACTTCTTGCCCGACGGGAGCTCCTTCGTGAAGACCCCTTTGGGGAAGAGCTTCTTGGCTTCCTCGTCAGGCAAGGTGGGCACGACCATGACACTGTCACCGGGCTGGGGAGCAAATGGGAACGGTGAGGAGCTGGCAGGGTTTGACACAGGTGGCACTACCTCCCTGTGAATGCTCAGCCCCAGGCACGCCCTGTGCAGCTCTGCCTGGAGCCAGCAGTGAGGGCTGACTGGGAGCTACACCAGGAGACATGGGTGATGTCCAAAGGGAGAGCTGTGCCATCTGCCAGCCCTGCCAATGGGTTCCCACAGCCCAGCTCCTCCTCATGGCACTTCCATGGGAACAGGGAGTAAGGATGGGAGAGTTTGAGCATCTCTGCGATGCTGGATGGACCACAGCTTGCCTGAGTCTGCTCATCCATTCCTATTGCTTAGGCACCCCTGGACAGGTGGTGCTGGCTCCCCCTTGATTCCAAGCCCTGGAGAAAGGTGTGCTTTCCCAGGAGGTGGGTGAGCTGGCCCAACTCACTGGGAGCTTATGCTGCAAGAAACAGGAGCCTTTAAAGGTAAGGCTGCCTCCACCTGCTGCTTCCCCCACCCTGTGGGTGTCCCTCCAAGGGAGGCTGGCTGCCATTTCAGTGCCTGTTTCCAGTGCCTGGCTCTGAGCTTTGCTCTGCTTCTCACCTTCCAGTCCACAGGGGTAGCAACCTTCTTGTATGCTGTGAGCTGCAGGGAGTCCACCACTCTCAGGATCTCATCAAAGTTTCTCCCAGTGGTGGCTGGGTACAGGATAGAGAGCTTCAGCTTCTTATCCGGGCCAAAAACGAACACCTGAGCACAGGGAGACAGGGTCAGGGGCTGGGCAGATTTGTCTGAGTGCTCTGCTGGATCTGCTCAGCCCTGATGTTCCCTCCTTTCCTGGGAGGTGGCCTGCTTGATCACAGGTGTTGGGACAGGGGGATGCCATGGTAGGGATCTGGAGAACAAGTGATGCCCAGGGAATGTGGTTTTGCTCTGGGAGCTCCTGTGTCCAATGTCAGCTTGTTTTGCTACATGTGCCCTTCCAATGCAAGCACATGAGGGGAGAGGGAAAGTCCAGTAGATCAAGGACTGGCAAAAATAAGTCTAGGACAGGCACAACCAGGATGGGTGGGTCACCAGAAGGCCAGCGCTGCGCTGCCTCTCTCTGTGAGGCAACCCATGGTTCCAGCCCAAGGAAGTCATCCCAGCTCCTGAGGATGGCTATGTCCATCCAGGTAAGCTGCCCCACAGACACAGGGCAGGATAGCAGGGCATGGTTCTGTACTTCTGGGAAGGCACTGTGGGGACAGGCACTCACCACGCGAGCGGTCAGGGGCATCCCATCCTTGTCCAGCTCATCTGGGTCCAGCATGCCCAGCTTGACAGCCAGCTCCCGGTTCTTGTCAGCAATGATGGGGAAGGGGAGCTTCTCTGCAGGCTGTTCCCCGTTGTAGGCATTGATGTCCTGCAAAGACAAAGCCATGGGATGTTCCTGCTCCTGGCTGTGGCACCATCACAGAGACAGAGGCCAGGCAGAAACGTTCAGCAGCTGTGCTGCAGGAGCTCGTGACTCGCCTGGCCCCAAGGTCTCAGGCTGGCATAGCACAGCCAGGGGCTCATGGCCTTCCATGAAGTTGCCAGAAACCAGGTGACAAACCAGAAACCTTTGTGCCAGGCTGGACTGTGCCTTGTTCTTGGAGGTCAGTTCTTAGGCTGTCTGCACTCACACCCTGTGGACCAGCTGCTTTGCCCAGGCAGTGGGTATGGAGCAACAGGGAATTCCTGCCCGTGTTAGTGACACAGAGAGGTTTAACCACCTTTCACTGAGAACAGTGTCCCTCTTCCAACTCTCTCCAAGTACGGGATCTAGCACTGCTGACAGATGTGCTGGTGTCACACCTCAACTGAACTGCGCTCTTAAGGAATTGTTGTCTCTAGTGGCAGAGCAAACCAGCAACTCTACAGCTAACAAAGGTCCAACACTTCACAGGTCTTGTGCAAGGGACCAATTCCATTTAGTGAGTCACTCACAGCTTACTTAACTAAAGACTCTCAAAAAATAAGAGTGGAAGCCTGAGTGCAGGTGCTGGGACACTGCTCACTCCCTTCTGAACCATGTCTGGGACAGAAGAGAAAACCATCCCCCTCCACAGCCCTGCAAGCTCTTCCTTGTGACCCTGGTTTATGAGGTTCCTCCCTGTACTAGTTCAAACTTGAGCGGCCTCACAAATACAGGGAAACTGTATTTTGAGCATCTCCAAGCCTGGTCTGGACTTGAGCAAGGCATTTAAGTTACCCCTGGACTTTGCAGTACCACCCTCACAGGTCACACTGAGCCCCAGCAGTGCTGGGAGGAGCCTGCTCGAGGCAGCACAGGCAGAGCAGCTGCCAGCATCAAAGCAAGTGTAATTCAAGGTTCCTGCCCCAGAACAGGGCAGACTGTTCCTTACACCCTTGTCATGCTACAAGGGGACAGAACTAACTGCAATGCTGGTGTGAGCCTCCCTCACACTGCTGTGCTGCATTATCAGCTCAGCTGATAACTTCAATGTACAAATCTCTCTGCCTTCTCCAGGCTTTGAATGTGGGGGAGGAGCAGGGTGGGCCCAGCTCAGAGGGAACTCAGGGAGGGCAGGGTCGGAAATGCTGCACCTTGGCACTGCTCAGAGCACACCAACAGCAATAAGAGCAGGCAGGCCCTGCACCCCTCCTCAGCCCTCCTAGGCTGATGGTGCTGACAAAAGGGGCTGTAGCCCTGACCCAGCTGCTCAGGATGCTGCAAGCAGGTCAAGTGGTGCACACGTGGCCAGATGTTTCCTTTCCAGCTTTTCTCTTTGCTTGTTTTCTCCCCAGGCCTTTCTGAGTCACCACTGCTCTGCTCAAAGGGGCAGTTTGTCTCGGCTGGGTTGTGGTCAGGCCTGCCTAGGAAGCAAGCAAGGAATCAGTTCTGTTGTCCTGCAAACCTGCCTTGTCAGAGCAGAGCAGGGAAGGAAAGCAGAGCTGGAGAGTTCAGCTGAGGAGAAATGCTGCTGAATGCCCCACAGAGTCACAAGAGGCTGCAGATGGACATCAGCAAATGAGACCCACCCATCCCTCTCTTCAGAGCAGGGGTTGGAGGACGGAGAGAGTTTCTGAGAAGTAATACCTGAATCCTATGGACTGTAACTCGCTCCAAACTGCACGTAACTTCATGACCTAGGGAGCTCTAGAAAACAGCCTCACGAACCACACCCTGTTTTGCAATAAAACACCCATGACTCGCTTCCCTATTAACTAATTTTCTTCCAGAGTCCAAGCTGAAACCAGGCATCACTGGAGTGATTTATTCACCACCGACTCACCAAGGTGCAGGTATCAGTGGCCAAAGAGAGCACTGAAACCTCTGATATGCACAGCATGTGCCAGCCAGGCCTGCTTCGGGAGCTCAGGCATTCATTCAGCCCTTGGAGAAGCAGCACACCAACTGGGGAGGTCGGAGAGTGGGAATCAATCCCTGGCTGAGCTACAGGCTTGTTCCAGTTCCTGGAGCAAGGCTATTTTTTGTCTAGGAATGGATAAGAATAGCTGTGACATCTCTGGTTGGAAAGCACAGCTGCACAAAGTGGCACAAGGATTATTGGCTACACTCTGGCCCCACCTTTCCAGGCTGCCCACAGAAATTTGGCAGCAAAGCAAACAGAAGTTTCTTTATTGTTTCATGCAGGATTTCAGCCACCCCTCCTGCCCACTTGCTTCCTTGCAGGCTAGGCTCCAGGGAAAAACAGCTTCATCCTCCCACTACTGCTAGGAGCTTCATCCAAAGAGAAAGCAGAGGTGTGTTTAGGAATGCTGCACAGAGGGTTCTGCCCAAAGGTTTGCTCACTCCTAGGATTTGTTAAGTTTAATCTAGTGAAACACAGACTGCATGGAACACTCCAGTCTTCTGTGGATTTGTCCTCATCAGTTGGATCTTTTTTTCTGGAGGACTTTCACCTGTTTCTTTCTGACAGGTGCCGAGCTGACACTTCCAAACCTCTGTCTCCAAGGCTTCTCTCAGCCTGACAGAAAGCTCACCACAGCTTGAATCACTGCATTTTCTGTGGTTTTTCTGGAAGGCTCCCCTCAGCCAGCATCGAGAGGCTGATCTGCAACTTCTCCTGGTTTTACCTGAGGTTGTGCTGAATAATTTCATGGCATCAGCAAAGTCAGCTCGTTGTTCATCTCTTTTTCAGATCACCTGAGTCTGCTGAACCCCACATATCCCTGCAGGCCCTGGAGAGAGCTCAGCACTTCCCTCCCTTGACACAACTTAATGCCTTCCTGCAAGAAAGAGCCTGCCCTTCACAAAGCTGATTTCATTGAAGAGCTTCTTGCAAATTCAAAGCCTTTGCAGAAGTCAGCAATACCCTAACACAAAGGGCTTTAGCCAACCACAAGATGAGACTCCCTAACAAACGCACAACCCAAATTCTCTGTTATGTTTAATGACATGTTATTTGCTAATTTGACTGCTGGCTTCAGCCAGTTTGACTAGCACAGAAACCTCATTTACTGGGATTTGTACATTGCTTTCCCCAGGCCCTTCTGAGGGCAATGTCCCTTGCTCGGACATTGGCCATGCACTACTCAGGTACAAAGGTCAATTTAGCAATAAGGCAATTAGCTAATTTCTAAAGCCAGTCAGTCATGAAATAATGTTCAAGTGTACACATTTCTCACCTTTAATGCCTCTTATTGCACACATCTCTCACCCCTGGAAAATATGTGAGAACATTCCCAATATTAAGAGTTAAGAGAGTGGCAGGTAATTCACCCAGGGACTTTTACACTCCGGCCATTTCTGTCTGAAATACTCATTTTAGACCCCTACTGCCTCTAGCCCTGGAACCATTCTCCCTGGCAGCACACACAGGCTCCCTTCAGAAGTTTGTCTTTAGTTCCTTTCAAGTTCCTTCACCAAGTTACTCCACTCCTATCTTTTTTTAATACTCCCTCATGTTCGTTCTACATTTAACATTCTCCTATTTGTGGTTTTATGTTTAACATGTCCCTGTTTGTCCTCTGTTTTCCCTACCCAAGCATGAACCACAACTGCCTCCTCACTTCTGATGTCTCTTTTCCTTTCCTGTTTTATTACAGAAATTTCTGAGGGTCTATGGATAGGTTGCCTTCCTCTGAGGTTTTAGCATCACCTCCACATGATTTAACCCTACCGGCCAGTGGTGGGACAGCAGTAACATTGTTTTCCTCTTGTATCAAAGTGCACAGAGCACCCTGGACTTGGTGGGGTGCTCTGTGAAGATGGAGAAGACCTTCCCATTCCTGCCCTGAATTTTAGCACCCCCATGCGTTGGGATGTGACATATGTAGCTCCAAGCCTGTGTGGGCCTCTCCTGTGGCCTTTGGAGCAGGGCAGCAGCTCAAGCTGCCCCGCCTGCACAGCCCGTACCTTGCACCAGGAGAGATGGTCCTGGACGCTGTCGATGGAGAGCGCGATCATCTTCACGTTGCGCTTGCTGAACTCGGCTGCCAGCTTTGCCGCCCGGCCCAGCTCCGTGGTGCACACAGGGGTGAAGTCCCGCGGGTGGGAGAACAGGATACCCCACCTGGAAGGGGAGGGAAGGAGCTGGTGTGAAGGTGAGATGTCATTCTGGTTTGTGCTGCAGACAAAAAGCTGTGGAGAGTGCATGGCGTGGAGGGCAGGAACAGCTCGTCTCTCTGATAAGGAAATCCTGCCCTGGGAACTCTTCCTTCCCTATCACTAGAAACCTCCATGAGATAAGCCCTGCTCTCAGAAACTCCCTGCACCTCACTCCCCGCTCTCCCTCCAGGATCCTACAGGAGATACTGGAACAGCCCGTGGTTCTTGACATGGAGGTGGACACTGTGCCATGTGAGGAAGTTTGGGGGAGCCCTGTGTACACTGTACCCAGAGACCCCATGCGTGAGGGGATGCAGATGCCAACCTGCCAGCCAGGTTATTGCAGAGATGGTCACTGATTCACGAGACTGGCCACTACCCCCTACACCTCATCTCCACGAGGAGATACACATGTATATCATGCAACTCAAAAGAATGGGAGAGGACCAAGCCTCAAACCCAGCTGCAGCTGTGAGCTGCTAGATGCACTTCATGAAAAAGTAAGAATTAATCAACAGGGAAGGCCAGAAGTTAACATCGTATTGTGGCTCTTGTTACAATGACACAGCTACCTTGCTTTTGGCCACAGCTTGGCAGCAATAGATTTTGAGTCTTTAGAGCTGGCAAATACTAATCCTACACTTCACCAGTAAGGTAAGCAGTGCACAGAGAAAGGCAGCAATGCAGCCCAGCAAGCAGCATGATGGGCTGGAGCAAAAAGGCTCTCAGGACTTCCCTGGGACTAAAGCAAAAGCACCCCTAGCACTTCAAATTCCCTGCCAGGGACTCGTTGCACCATTTCTCAGCTCAACACTCACGTATCTTACTGCACCGATCTTCACCTGGCCCCCAGCACCACAGCAGTAGGGGAAAGTTCTATCTGAGACATTTGGGAATGCAGTTGGAAGGATCAAGTGAGGCGCCCTGCAGCTCTGCCAGAGCCGTGTGACTGCCACGGGTCACCAGGACTTAACGGGGCAGCTACCTGGCCACTGGTGCCGAGTCTCTTCATACAATAACTATGCTCCTTGAATAAATAGCAGGAAACAACCGAGGAGAA
This sequence comes from Corvus cornix cornix, assembly GCF_000738735.6. Classification (NCBI taxonomy): domain Eukaryota; kingdom Metazoa; phylum Chordata; class Aves; order Passeriformes; family Corvidae; genus Corvus; species Corvus cornix. Next base: position 24,928,187 of record NC_046338.1, read on the forward strand.
AGGTACCACGTGTGTGACACCAAGCCGGAACAGCCAGTTTCAGAAGGCCTGCAGCTAAGAGGGTTCTTTTTTCTCCGTTTGGTCAAGCTCACAATGCCGACAGAAGGGGACCCAAACGCTGATTCAAGCCTGCCAAGCGTTGCCGGGAGTGAGTCCCAAACACGCTGTGCTTGCGTCAGAAATGGAGCAGCTGGCTGTGCGGGAAGTGGTGCCCGAAGGCACGTGGCTTTCCAGGTCGGGCTCAAGCAGGACCAGAGCCTTTGTCACTGCACCTTCGCACGCCCGGGCTCACACTGCCGGGATGTACGTGACACCCGAGCTGGTCTCCGGGACTGGCCTGGGCTAAGGGCTGCTCTGGCAAGCCTGGCTTTGCCGTGCCCCGGGCTCTGACTCTTCCCTGTCCTCCAGGCCTGGGCTCGCCCTCCAGCCGCGCAGACGACGACGATGGGGACGGGCGGCTCTCGCCACCGCGCTCCCCGGGAATCCCGCCGTGCCCACCCCCCGAGCTCTCCGGCGCGGGGCTGCGGCTCCACGAGAAAACCCCACATTTTTGGAGCAAGCCCGTGGAACTGCGCCGCGTACACGCGGTTCACCCATGTGGAAGGAACGCGGTGAGCGGTTCCGCTCCGTCCCTGCTCCCCGGGCAGCACCGGCGGCGCGCACATCCCACCCCCTGCGCCCACCCCCGGTTGCGGTCCCACAACTCTAAGCACTCACGAGTCTCCCAGGAAGTCGTGGAAGCGGATACGGCCCTGCGTGGTGTCCGCCTCGAAATTAGGCGCCTCGTCCCCCAGCAGCAGTCCCGGCATGACTGCGGCTCCCGCAACAATTCCCGACACGCTTCCCTCTGCTGCTCCTGGAGCCGCCGCCGCCTCCTCTGCGCCTGCGCGCCGGCACCGCCCCCTCCCCGGCCACGTGACCGAAGGGCACGTGACGGCCCTCAGGCAGCGGCGGTCGTGATGGCGACCTACGTGAGCGAGCTGGAGGCGGCCAAGAAGAGCCTCAGTGAGGCGCTGGGCGAGAACGTGAAGCAGTGAGTGCCCTCAGGGAGCGGGGGATGCGGGTCTGGGCCGTCCCGCCCGGCTGGATCGGGGCTGTTGGCTGCGCGATCTGCCCGGCCCCTCTCGGCCTCCCGTGACCCGTCGCGTTTGTGCTGTGCCTGTGCAAAACCTCTGCGCTGCTTCTGGGTGTGGGAACAGTGCTTTTCCTCTGGTGTCTGCACCGTTCCTAGAGGTGCTCAAGGAAAGACTGGGTGCAGCACTCAGTGCCGTGGTCTGGTTGACACGGTGGTGTTGGTAGGTTGGACTCAATGATCTCGGAGGTCTTTTCCAACCGAATTGATTCTGTGATTCCCTGCTCTTCCCTAGGTACTGGGCCAACCTGAAGCTCTGGTTCAAGCAGAAGATCAGTAAGGAGGAGTTTGACCTGGAAGCGCGCAGGCTTCTCACGCAAGACAATGGTAAAAAAACACCGTGTGTGTCATTTCCCTGCCTTGCCCTGCCAGGCGTGGGAAGCTCCTCCCGGCTCCACGGTGCTTCCCGAAAGCGGAAAGTGCTGTGGGGGAAATAGGAGTTAAATAGGTAGCAATGGAGTTAAAATGGTGGGAGGTGCCCTGGCCTCCGTAGGGAAGTCCCTTTGTAACTCGGGCACTGAGAGGCAATTTGGCCTTGTGTAAATGTGGTAAAAATTTAAAATATGCTGTTCCAGCAACCAAAAAGCCATTTTTTAAATATCACTGTGGAGACACAGTCCTTTCTGTATTTTGCGTTTGGTTGTGGCTGAAGTAGGGGAGGGAACCCTGAATTCACCTAGGTGAATTTGCTGCAGGCAGGTCCTTCCTGGCCTTTGGGAATGGCAGGTGGGAGTGCTGAAGGATGAGATTCCTTGATCCTTGCTTCTTTGTGTGTCTGCAAACACTGATGGGCGTTGCTGAGCTCATTGTGAGGACTCCTGGCTTCCATATTCATGATCTCTGTAGGGAAGGGCAGGGAGCATGTTGGTGCTTAGATTCCAAAGAGGATCCTGTAACCCTCTGATCCTGCCTATGAAGTTATTTTCACTTTCTCTAGTGCACGATTACTCTATGTTCCGGTAAACCTCTGCAAGGAAGTTCTGTTTTGTTAGAACCTGTTTGAGTTGACTTCATCTTTGTGGGGCTGATTCTCGTTTTGGTGGATTTTCTAGCAAAACCAAAAGCAGTGCAGTCTGGTGCCTGCATGGCAAGAGGAGACAGCTGCTCCTCCTCTTACTGGCTGAATACACAGAGACAAGTAGCTATAACACTTTGTGTGTGTGTGTGTGTAACACTGCAAAGTGACCTAATTGTTTTCCATGCTGTGTGTAGTGTCTTTTGTATTGTTGTCATAATAGTAGATTCTGGGCCCAGTAGAAGTAAACTCTCAAAAAAACTTAAGTTGAAAACTCTGCCTTTGTAACTGAGCAGCTGGGGAGAACCCAGCTGTGGGAAAGCTTAGGGAGCTGCTTTAGGATGGCTTTGAGGGGGTGTCTGTGGGCACTGATGTGCTGCTAATGAGCTCTCTGTCTCTCCACAGTCCACTCTCACAACGATTTCCTCCTGGCTATTCTCACCCGATGCCAGATCTTGGTTTCTGCCCCAGGTAAGTCCTGAGAAGCCTCATTAAACACTGGGTGTAACACTGTGCAACTTGTGTGTTTGGGGTGTGTCTACACAGTACCCCAATTTTCTGAGCCTTAATATTCATGGAGTTTTTTCCACACAGGCAAAAAGGTAGCAAAATAGTGATTCAGCTGATTTCAGCAGAGATACTTCTGTGACTAAGCTGTGTGTGCTTGGTTAGAGGCTGATGCTGGATTGCTGCCTGTGATAATCTGGTTTGATTTCTGGATTGGGTGTCTGCTGTGAGTTGAAGGGTAAAGGCAGATGCAGCTTTCTCTTTGATCTGCTTTGCTTACCACTTTCTTCCTCCTCTGTACTTTGTTCCTTTCTCTGCTGGGGAGGTCATTTTGGAGAGCTGGGTATTCCTGACTGATCTTGATTTCAAGTACATATCTGATAGAAAAGTGTTTACAGTGGGCCTTAGTTGAGCTATGACCAATTTACCCAATTGTCTGCAGATAACATTTTAATTTTGTGAGCATCTAGAGTAACATCTTAACTTTTTGAGTGTCTAGAATGGCTGTCCTCAGGGTTGCAGGGTGTGTTTTGTTTGGTCTTCAAAAGAGCTCTCAATGCAGAGCTGTGGTAGCAAGGGCAATTGAGGTGCAATTTGCGATACGGAACTGCTGTGTAGAAGGGGAGAGAAAATTGTTGCAGCTCATATGGGACCTGAGAGATGAGTTTCTTGAGAGGACAGAATACCTGTTATGGAGGTGCCTGTTGTAGCTAGAGGAAGTAAAACCTGAAAAACTCATAGATGCCCGCAGGTTTTTGTGTTGGAGCTGGTCCTTAACTGTACCAGCTGTGCTATTTAAATGTTAATCACCCCTACCTGCAAACTTGCTTTGTTTGCTCTTGATTGAACTTCAGAAACACCTTGTGTGTCCCAGACCTGTTCCCTTTAGGGGTCTGGACTCATGTAAATCAGAAGGTTTATGTCTGAATCTGCTGCTCCTTGCTTTCGACTTAGATTAATTAATTACAGATGGATTATAAAAAGAAAGCACAAGAACGGTGATTCCCCTGATTATTACCTGGAGCAGCTGAGTCTAAATGAGGAGGGGGAGGGAGACAGTGTCTGTTCTCTGAGCTCAGCACTGAGCTGCTGTGAGTGTTGGGGTAGAGTTCATAGCTCAGAGGTCCTGTTTCTGAGAGGCAGTGATCAGGTTAGAGCCTCTTGCCATGTGACTGATGTTGGGGTTGTTTATTCCTGTGTGCACACTCTGGGCTTAGCTGTATTGAATGTCATTTGTCTCTTTAGCCAGTCTGTTTATGCCACTTAGTCATGGCAGCTCCTCTGCAGCTGTCTGGTCAGGATTTGTCAGCAAGTTCTCCCAGGTGTCCCTTTTTCAAGGCTGTTTAGGAATGTGTTGAAGGTAGGAGCCCCAGCAGAGCAAGGTCCTGCTCCACAGGTGCCTTCCAAATGCTCATTATTTCCTGCCTGACCTTTAATTTCAAGTCCTTGGAGGAGATTTGCTCTTGTCCTGTTGCAGCTGCTCTCTTCAGAGCCCTTGAAGAACCCTGGTTGTAGTGGTTCAGTAGGTCAGTGATAGCCTGTAGTGGTGAGCCAGCTGGCCATGATCCTTCCCTAGTGCTGGTCACCTCCAGGGCTTTCAGGCAAGCTTTGGCTGGCTATGTGTCCACAGGTTGCATAAGCCAGCTTAGTCACGGGTCTGTGGTCTTAAAGACATGGTTTGGTGCTGTGGAGCTAACAGTGTGTTCTGCTAGTCCCTTCTACAGTCTCAGTTTTGCTGTCCACAGATGAGTGCAGAGTCTCCCAATGATTTGGGAGCTGATCTGTGCTGAGATACCTCTTTCTGGGCCACTGACTGGTAAATCTCACTATCAGCTGTGTGTGGTGTAGGGTTGTACGTGCAAGCCCAGGAAAATGCAGTACAAGTGGAATACTAGCTGTTAACATCTAGATTTCTTTTTCTTCCCCTAGATGCCAGTCTGACACCTGCTAATTTTTTTTTTGTGGTTTGTTTCTTTTTTTTTTTTTCTCCATGTAAGAATGGAAAGCTAACAGGCTTTTGTCTCAGCCACTGTCTTTTGGGTAGAAGGTGTTTACTCCATGATTCATGGAAAGAAGTAACTTTAAAGAAGTGTTTTTGATGCACTTGGCACGCAATCACAAGGGTTACTGATGCATGTACTTTCCACCTTCGTGTGAGAGATAAAGGGAAAGAACCATCCTTAAAATGCTATTTTGTATTAAAAAATAATCTTGTGGTCAGTGGTAAAATTGTACTTGATGTTGTATTGTATTGGAATAAGAACCCTTGGGGAAAGTATTTTTTAGGAGTGATTATAACATATGTTGAACCATGCAAACAAACCCATCTGATCCAAATTTTGCTGCCTCTTGAAGTAGTGGTTCCACCTGGGATTTAGGGGAGCATTGGGTGAATGTGACCCAGTTTGAGAATACTTTGCATTTCCTCCTCTCATCTGCTTAGGCTGTTGGTCACCCAAACTTCAAATCCCAGTTCCACAGCCTCTCTGGCATGGGACATTTAGGGCTTGGCAGTGGAGAGGGAGGGAGTTGTGTTGTCTATTCTGATGTGAAGGATGACCATTTGGGGTCAGCTCTCCTGGCTGTGGCCCCTCCCAAGTCCTTGTGCACTGCCAGGCTCCTCGCTGGTGGGATGGGGTGAGGAGCAAAAAAGCCCTTGACTCTGTGTCAGGGTTGCTCAGCAGGAATGAAAACATGCCTGTGTTACCAACATTACTCTTAGCACAAATCCAAAACACAGTCCCATACAAGCCAGTATGGAAAATATTAACCGTCTTCCACCCCAAACCAGCACACTGGGAATTTTTCTTCCCCAAAAAAATCCATCAAGAGGAGCTCTGGTTTAAATCCTTTCTTAACCTTGCATGGACTTGCTTACTAAGCTTACCCTGTTTGTTGGACAGTTGCAAGCACTCAGGTTAGCAGGGTTTCTTCACTTAATGTGTCTTGCTTGAACTGTTACCGCCTTTCTTAGCTAAATGTTAACAATAAAACTGAGACAATTGCAAACACTTGAGCTAGTGATGTAAGGATTTAATTTATTTAGTAGTAGTCTGGAGGCAATTAAAAGATGGTTCAGTGAATTAGAACTCATGTGGAATAACAGGAGCATTTTATTTTGTCAGGTTTGTCCACAGGCTTTGCTTAGAGGGCTTTCAGCTGTGAGATGAGCTCAGTTGCTTGTGTTTGCTTCTCTCCAGAGTGTTGAGAAGGGACGAAAAGTAAGAAAATGCGAGTGTGAGCAGAATATCAGCCAAATAGCAGCAGAATACCTGACCAAAACCCTTGTTCCTGCAAGAAGATTAAAACAAACAACCCCCCCAACTGAAGATCAAGTAAACGGGAGTGGAAAATGTGTGTTTTCTCTGCCTCTCTGCTTCCTTCTGTGGTGACTTTCTCTGTGTCTTTGTCCTTTCCTCATGTAGCACGTCAGGAAAACCTGACAGGCTCTGTCTGGACTGGCTGGTGCCATCATGATGGTGCTATGCAGACGTGGCAGTTCTTAGAAAAATGTTTTTTATCTGTTGCTGATCTTGGAAGGCAGAGCAGCAGCCCTTGCTGTGGCTTGTTGAGGTCTGATTCCGTTGCTAGCAAGATTAAATAAAAGCCGCTGACATCTTCCACACCTGAGCCAACCCAGCCTTGTCATTTGTAGCCAGGAAGACAAGTACTGGTTTTCTTAGAATGCTAGAGGGAAATTTTGCTTTCTTCATCTAGTGCATTAGGCTTGTTAATATGAAAACCTGGAAAAGGAACCAAAAATTCTGCTATGGGTTCATTATAGTGGAGAATAGGAGATTGTATCTTATCTTTTCCTTGTTTTAAACTGAGTCTGGCTAAGTTCTTGTTAAATGTGCACATTGAGATTCAATTAAGTTGCATCTTTCAGATCTGCTGTCAAAGCCTAAAAATTTAATTGCTATTTAATTTAAAAGCTACTGCATTATTTTTTTAAAAAAGGTATTTTGAAAATTCAGACTTGGCTGTAACATTGTATCTGTAGTACATTGTCAGAGAAAAGAGTGTTTGCAATTTCCATCTCCATCCACTGCACTTTCTCTAGTCACACAGCTGAGGGTACTGTCACAAGTGGAGCTGTGTGAGACTTCTGGCAAGGAAGAAGGGCCTGGAGTGTGGTGACATTGGGAGCTAGAGGTGTGCTTGTATTGAGAGCTCTGGAATAGCACAGGTCATTTCTGTGTCTGTCCTTAGTGCACCTAATCTCCCCTGACTAGAAGGGGTCTGACCTGCTATGGAGGAGAGAAGGAGGAAGAATAAGACCTGTAAAAACTGAAATATCTGAGAGAAGTAGCATTGTTTTGATGATCCTGAGATCCTGATGAAGGGCAAGTGGGGTCTTTGATGTGGTGTTCCACCGTGGTTTCCTATGTCCCATTATTAGGGCCTCTCCTGTGATGTATTGATGAGTAGTGACACCAGCCTTATGAGTTTCGGGGAGGTTTTTTATTATCTTTTAATTTCTTAAACTGACCAGTGGATTTTGACAACAGGGTTTGTAGGCTATGGGTTTCCACCTTTCTAATAGGACGTAGCTAAACTTCATGGTTAACTTTTTTTTATGTAGGAAGAATGTGCCATCTGTGTGTGTGTGGGTTGTTTCTAATACCTTCTTAGCAGCTGATCATTCAAAAACTTCACCTGAATCCTCTAGTTTAGCCTGTTCCTTACAGTCGTGTATTAGAAATTTTTTTCCATGGCAGAGAACACTCCGCTTGTGCTCCAGCTCTGAGTGTGGGAAGCTGCCCATAGCCAAGGTCTTTTTGCCGGCTTCATTCCTTACAAACAGGGCTGTGATATAACTGTATTTATGAATTCCTAACTACAGCAAATTAAACATGGTTAATTCTTGATTACAGCAAATTAAGCATAGCTGGGACAGCCAGAGATCAACAGATTGGTGTGAAGCTGGTGAGAACTGTGGCAGCCTGTTGGGAGCAGGAGAGAACCACAACTGGGTGTTGGTCAGTGCTCAGTGAGCGTGCCTGAGGATAGCCTGGTTGTGAGTGGTGAGATGTGGAAAGGCTGCTGTCACTTCTTGTCCCTGTCTAGAGGAAATGGCAAATTCTGGCTGAGGTGTGGCCAGGGAATGTCTAAGACATTGCTGTCAGAATTGCCTGGCAGCAGAGCTTCAGCCTCTGCTTTGAAGGCAGCTGAAGTCCCTTCAGAGCTGAGCTGTCCAAGCTCCCTGGAGGTGGGCAGGGACCCAGCTCAGGGCATGCTCTGCTCCAAAGGAAAAGGATGCTCACTTGCAGTGCAAAACCAGGGAAGGAGGGTACTGGAGGCACAAAGCAGAGGCTGCCTCTGTAGCCACGAGAGGGCTGTCCAGTCTCTGAGTTGCACTTGTTCCCTGTCAGTGAGTGCACACACATCCAATGCAGTGCTGTCTTAAGCCCCAGTGTTCCTGAAGGAATTAATTGCTCAGAGATGCTATAAACCTGTCAGCAGGAAATTTGCTAGGCTGTACTTTCCAAGTGCTGCGTGATTATCAGGATGTGGTTTGGCCTACTGTAGGTGTAGCTGTCAGACAGCATTCAGTGGACTTTTGAGCTGATGATGTGACCAAATATATTTATTTATTGGTACTAAACAGTAACCACTTTTTCAGCTGTTCACTCACTGGTCACATTAGTGTCATCCTGCTCCTGGGCTCAGTGGCCTCTGCAGTTTTTCTCCCCTCTCCTTCTCTTCAGTGTAACAGAACAATCAGCTGTGGTGTTCAATAAGGATCCATGACAAAGCTTGCTGAAGCAGAAGGAGAACTGGGGAGTCAGACTGCTTAATCCAGATGGTTTAACATTTGACCTGATCCAGTGCTGGAACCCTGGGTTTAGAGAATTTAGGTTTTTGGGATATAATTACATATAAGTGTAACATTATGGAGGATTTTGGGTGTGGATTTATGTCTTCTTCTTTCTCCTTCTTCACAAATCTGAATCCTCTATCATTGGGTCAAAAGTTCTGCATTGCGGGCATGAAAAGTTGGTAATTGGATTGTAAGTAAAAACATATTACTTAGCATGTCATAATTGGTTAATTTAGACTTTAAAAAGCTTGGAAAGTTAAAATCACAGCCATTTTCCACCCTAACAACCTTGGAGGCACACTGTGCAGCTGTGCTAAAGATAAGATATAATAAACAACTAAGTCTGAACAAGAATTCTGGCGTCTCCTGCGTTGTAATCCAAACTCTGAGTAAAAGAACTTGAAAATACAGAAACAGAGAAAAATTAGTAATCCAGGAGTTGGGGGGAGGAGAATCCACCTCTAGGCAAGCTCTCTGCAAATGACTTTTTCCTTCCTTTTGGCTTTCACGACAGGCTATGCTTATCTCTCTCCTTTCACTATGGGTTTTGTTTGGACAGAAATTGCTACATAAGTCATGGGTGATGAGTGAGTCAAACTAGCAAGGGGCTGACAAAGGAAGAGAAGGGCTATCAAAAGTGTTCTCCCCTCGGAAGACCTTTCTTTGGGCTGTGGCTGTTGATTTTGGATTAAGGCTTAGCAGGTGGCCAAATGTTAAGGCTTTCATCCTGGCCCTAAATCAGCAACACAGAGTTACTTTTTTGGTTTTGTTTTATTTTTTCTTTTCCATTTGTAGAAGGTGCTGGATCTCTGCCATGGCCAGGTGGCTCTGCAACTAAACCTGGAAAACCCAAAGGGAAGAAAAAGATTTCTTCAGTTCGCCAAAAGTTTGATGTAAGTGTGTCTGTGGTTCTCGTTACACATCTGCCAGATTCTTAAAGCAAGTGATTTCCTATTTATTCAGGCAGTCAGACAGAATTCTGTGATTACCTCTGCAACCCAAAGTGTTAGAAGCAAGATATTCCTTGGGTGTAATGTTTTTAGAAGGTCCAGTTGTTTGTTCCAGAGCTGAAGATGCCTTTCAAAGGTGCTGTCTTCTGGTAGATGGCATAGAAATGTGCAAGATCCAGTTCACTTTGCAGCAAAGGCTCTGTACCTTCACCCAGCACTGTCACACCCCTGTTCTGCAGTTGTTTCTATGCTGCCAGACCAGTGTGGAAGGGCCTGGTGTGACAGAGATTTGGGATGAGGCATTCTCTTCAACAAGCAGGGTTTGATAAGGTGCATAGAGCCCTTCTAGGGACTATGATTAGGCACTGTGAGTGTGTGCACTTGAGACCAGTGTTCCAGAGGGATGCCCCAGCTGAAAGCTCCTTGTATTTAGAAATTGTTGAAATACTTTGCAGTGCTCACAGCTGCAACCTGAATTGTGATGTTCTGAATTCAGTCTGTGTTGCCTTGTCTGTCTTAAAACTTCACTGTAACTCTTCAGCGGCAAGTAGCTGAGAGTTTGAGAAGCAAGCTGTGGTGTAGTGGAAGGCTTAGAATTTGATTTGCTCAATGCCCCTACAATACACCAGATTTCTAGTGTGTGTTTATACACATGTTCAGGAATGCTTGGCAGTAAGCACTGTATGAAGTGCATGTTATGATTAATGGGCTAGTGGAATTCCTGAGTAGTGTGAACTTGGAAGTGCCTTGGGATTTCGTAATGTTTCCCTCACTGGTCAGAGTAACACTGTGAATGACCACAGGTCCATTCCAGTTGGCTTCTGCTCTCCCAAACCACATTCCCCTTGAAAGTTGCTTACATTTTGAAGGTCTTTTTTTCCAGGCATGTGACTTTCCTGTAATGAAAGCATAAGTCTTTAGAATTATGGGGAGGGAAACCTGCTTTCACATCAGTAGTGGATGGATTGGTTTTTCACTCTGATGCCACACTGTCCTTTCACTAAAGCAGCTCCCCTTTCTCCCTGGAAACTAAGATGTGAGAAATCCACTTTGCTGCATGTTCATTGTTCATATTTATAGTCTGTGTTTGTCCTCGTTCCCCGTAAGAGCCTTGCAGCAATCTCCATTCCAGAGCCGTGGGAGAGTTGTTGGGAGTATGATGAGTCTTGTTCCCTTGTGGGTTAGAGCTGGGCCAAGCACATATCTGGGCTCAAGGATCAGTAATTTACATTTGCTTTGTTACCCCCCGTTTATTTGGGGACTGAGGAGCCACCACAAGCACTGAGAGCTTGAGACATAGTGCAGCAAAGGATTTGTGCTGGAATACATGCGGCCTGGGAAATGCCACCTTCTGGTATGAATTCCTGTTCTGTGATGGGTTTTTTCCCTAAATAACCAAGTCAGTTCTGAAAAAGAGTCATAATCCATCTCAGAATTAGTGGCTGCTCAGTAACACAGCTCTGCTTAGAGTAGTAAAAGTGCACAGGGAGACTGGAGTATGAAATTAGGGCTGGAATTAGTCTAAGTTTAAAGCATTAGAGAGATGTAAGAATCAATCACACAAGTTTAGAATCATGGGTTTTAGTCTAGAGGGAAACTGTACAGAGAGTAAGTAAATAGACACCCTTCTGTACCAGAAATGATTAAATAGATGAGAACTCTTCAGCATGGAAGGAGGTGTCTGAGAGATGTGGAAGTCCAGTCACTGGCCTGGGTAATGTGAAAGGAGATAAAAAGGACAGTGGCTGACCATATTTGGGACTCACAGGAGAATCAAACAAATCTAGCAGGTGGGGAGGTACAGAGCAGACCAGAGCAGGTGAGTCTTCATGTGCTGTGTAGAATTTCTGGCTGCAGTGTGTTGTGGATACCCAACGTTCAGGTGGTTTGGGGTGCTGCTGGACAAGTTCACTGAAAGCATACCAACACTGACTTAGCAATGTCTTCAGCTGCAAGTCATTGGGGGTTGGGAGAGTATCCTGGGGAGGATTTTTTATGTTTTTATAGGTGTATGCTTTCTGCTTGGAGAAGGGATGTCCCCTTGATGAACCAAAGGGTCTGAATGAATATTATCTTATGCTTTAATGTTGTGTTCATGACAGCACCGGTTCCAGCCTCAGAATCCACTGTCAGGAGCCCAGCAGTTTGTGGCAAAGGATCCTCAGGAAGATGATGATTTGAAGCTCTGCTCTCACACCATGATGCTGCCAACACGTGGCCAGCTGGAAGGAAGGATGATTGTAACTGCATATGAGCATGGGCTGGACAATGTCACTGAGGAGGCAGTGACAGCTGTTGTTTACGCTGTGGAGGTGAGGCTGGGCTGGGTGGCAGCAGTGGTCTCATGACACCAGCAGCAAAAGGCTCTTGTGTGCAAGTCTGAGGTGTTGTCCCTCAGCATGGGGAGGAAACCTGCTGCTCTGATTGTTCTCCAATTGCCCTTTTGCCCCAGAGTAATGTGAGAATCGAGAGGCTTCCAGGTTTGTAGTGCCCTAGATGTAAAGTCTTGGACTTCTGCCTGCAAGTGTTAATTGTGAAGTACCTGCACAGTACCCCAGGCATGTTAAGTAGCTGTTGTGGAAAATACTGTTCCTGTCACTTAAAAGCAGGGACAGAATGGGAATGCCAGTTTGACCAGTTCTATGAAAAGCAACCTGTTAAAGGCACAGTGTCTGGCCTGGCCGTGAAGCAACAGGATCAGGTGATATCTGCAGGTGAAGCCCTGGTTTGGCTTTGGCCATTGGTGGTGCCTCACTTTACACATCCCAGGAATGACACAGCCACTGCTTGGAGCATTGATGTGTGGATGGCTTTCTGCACTCAGGATGTGGAGGCCAACCTGAATTCCCCATCTGGCAGTGAGGCCAAATTTAGAAGTTGTCTGCTTGTTTTTTTCATATGATTCCTTCTCCATCGCTTTTCAGGCAAATGAAAAAGATGAGTGAGTGGCTTTTCACTGTCATTTCAGGGCCTGTATTTCAGTTCAAGTGTAACATTTAATGTCAGTTACGAAATCTTAACCTTAATCAGAGGTTGGGAATTTCCTAGCATTGAAGACACCCCTTTGACATTTGAAGCAGGACATCACATACTAAAGTATAGTTGCCAGGCTGATGCTTACAGTACTCAAAAAATGCCATGTTCTCTGTATCCATCTGCTGGATAATGAAAACATCCTGTAGCTTGTCCAGATACTGGTTCCCTTCCATCTTTAGGTCCTTGTGGTCATAGCAGCACTGCTGCTGTCTTGCCAGTTGGTGAGGCCCTTCTCCTAGCCATGAGTGTCCTACACATCACCACACGTCCTAAGATTTGGGTTTTTTTGCAGAACCATCTTAAGGACATTCTGACCTCTGTGATATCCAGGAGGAAAGCCTATCGTCTGAGGGATGGCCATTTCAAGTATGCCTTTGGAAGCAATGTCAACCCTCAGCCATATCTGAAGAACAGTGTTGTTGCTTATAACAATTTAATTGAGTGGTAAGGAGCTCTCAGCACACTGATAATGTAAATGGATTTTGCTAGTCTTGGAATAACTCCATGGTTCAGTGTCTTCTTTTATTATTTTGCTTTCACACACTAGGAAGGCATTGGTATGGAGGATTGTACAGCTAAACAGGGAGTGAGAATATGGGGATTTCCCAGCACTGGACTGTAGGACAGTATTAGACCTCTGTTCCTTACCTCTGCTTGTCCATTAGTTTATTACTGCTTTTTGTAAACTTCAGTAACACAGGAATTCTCTGCCTTTAGGTCTGGCTGTTGTACCATAGGATTGAAATGTCAGTGAGGACCTGCAGGACACTTCCATCCTGTTATTTCTTGCATCCAAATGTGTTTATGGTTCCTTAGCACGTATTTCCAGTTGGCAGAGCTTCCAGGTCCTCTTGTTTGGAGCCTCAGTGTCAAAGAGCTTGTGCAGTGCATCTGCCTGCATGTGTGTATGAGAAGGCAGTTTTGTTTGCCTGTGGCAGCTTCTAGCAGTTGACAGGACGTCGTGGGTGTTTTAAGATTTGATTATAGCACTACAAACAACTCTGCCTAATAGCCAGTGTTTCAGTTTAATGTTGTGTGTGCCTTAATTTTTATGCTGGATAGAAACTATTGGCTGCAAGGAACAGAAGTTGCACAGCCAAGACCATTTAAGCAGTGCTGAGGCATGTTGAGGATCTGTCTGCACTCTTTTTATTAAACTGGAATTTTAAAGAAATTTTTATTAGAGCTGAAATAATTTTATGTACATATGGGCCACATGAGCTGGTGTAGAAAAGCAGGGCCCCTGCTGTGTGACTGCCACAGCTGGTGCTGTTTTTGTGACTGGGATGTCTTCCTGCCTGCTCTGCCCCCAGCCCCCCGAGCAGCGCGACGCCCTCAGCAGGTCAGAGCCTGGCCCCCCCGCCCGCTCCTGATGACGCTGAGCAGCAGGCAGCCCTGCTCCTGGCCTGCTCTGGGGACACTCTGCCAGCATCGCTGCCTCCAGTCAACATGTATGACCTCTTTGAAGCATTGCAGGTAAGCTGGTTGTGTCACACCTTCGTGTCACAGGCAGCGTTGTCCTGGGTGCCAGCTGCCTGTCTTAGACGTGGTTTACATGCATGGAGGGGGATTTGTTTTCTCCTCCTGCAGTCTCTTTCCTTCTTTGCCTGTCAGATTCTTTGGCCTTGATTTGTTCCCAGTGTTAACTCATGGTTTAATGCCTGTTCTGCTCCCCTTGGTCACAGAGCTGATGAGGAAATCCCTGTCTCACAGCTGTGCAAGAAGGGTGAACTCTTCCTCTGCAGCAAGACTGCAGTGATTATGTCAGAACTGAGCTAGACAGGTTTTGACAGTGCTGCAGCAAAATAACTTACCTGGCATGTCCCTTCTTACTTCTCATGTTCCACCTGGGTACTTAGAGGAATACTTGGTCCTGGCATGCAGACCACTGCAGTGGATTAACTATGATCACCCCAACCCTGGGGAGGCATTTAAGGTCAGCTGGGTGAATTTTCATTGGAGATGTATGGCTGTGGTTCCCTCCCTCTCAGGCAGCTGTGGGAACATTGCCTACTTTGAATGTCTAAAATTAGCTGTGAGAAATTCCCCCTTGATGATCTCTGCTTTTGTGAACAGGCCTTGGGATTTTGTTTCACAGCTCTGGATACAGACCACAGAGCTGTAATCAAACAGCCATCTCGTGTTTAGTCAGAATTGTTGTTTCTAAGGTTTTGATGACCAATTATTGATTACCACCCCAAGAGCAAAATGACTATTTCCTTACCATGCCACTCCCTTAGAAAGTGGTGTAAGTTGGCTGCTGTGGCAGTGCTGGCAGGAGCAGCTCTCCCTGTGAAACAGCCTTTATTCCCACTCTGCAGGTCTGGCACCCAGAGCATCCTGGAGTAGAGGGAGGTTATTCCCTGGGCAACGTGGGGAAATGTCTATGGAAGCGTGCAACTTGTTTTCTAACATGCATTTCCAGGTGCACAAAGAAGTTATCCCTGCACACACAGTCTATGCTCTAAACATTGAGAGGATTGTCATGAAACTCTGGCATCCGAACCACGAGGAGCTACAGCAGGACAAGATCCATCGGCAGCGCCTGGCAACAAAGGAGGGCCTCCTGCTCTGCTAGAGCTGGGCCAGCCTTCAGCTGGCTCCAGCCTGTTCCTGGGACTTGTCATTCGGATGCTCCTTACAAACCTGTGTCAGCATCTCCAGGATGATGTAATTTATGAGTCAGCTTTTCCTATGGAAATGTGACTGAGTTGTGGGACACTTCCTCTGCCTCCCCAGAGTCATGTGCCATGGAGTACTTACACCAATGCCACTGAATTGGAAAAGAGAAACAGGACACATTTGCAAGGACTGTTTTTAGGAAAAATAAATGTGAGAGTGGAAAGAGTTTTTTTTAAATAAGGTGTGCTTTTGTCTTCTTTGTGAGCATGGAGAATCTGCCTCCTTGCCCTCCCCTCTCAGGTAGTTTCCCTCCTGAGCTCAGACTTCAGAGGCCTTGTCCAGCTTCTGTTGTGGCTGATGGGATCCTTTTCATTACTTCGTTATGGAGTGGCCTCTTGTGAAAATGAGCGAATTCTGTAAGCTGACCTGAATTGTTCCTCTTTTGCCAGGGGAACTTCTGATTACAAACTGTGAGAAAACAAGGCAAAAAGGGAATTGTCTTGGTGTTGGAGACTCTTTGGATTTGCAGCATTAACAAATCTCTCCTATCACTTCCTTGTAAAAAATATGCAGCCTTGTATTACTTCATTATAAAATTATGTAGGCACACCTCTCCACATGGGAGATGTGCAGATCACTGTTTAAAAGGAGAAATTCCACCTGCTGGGTTTCAGGTGCTCTGCTGTATTCCTGAGTCAGCTGTGGGAACAAGCTTAATATAACATGAGAATTCCATTAAAGTGTCTTAATTACTACATGACCTGGTTTTGACCTCACACATGGAGGTACCTGCTGAAGTATGACTCACTTACTGTGCCTCCAGATTAGTGGAACTGAAACTGCTTGTTGGGGTTTTAGGAGTTCTTCTGTTTTCTTTTTCTCTTAAAGAATTTTCCCCATACATGTTGCTAGGGGGACAAATTACTGGGTGCTTAAGAAAAACAAAAGACCTGGCCACAGAGGGAGGGGTCCATCTGGCTTCTTCTTTCATCTTCTCTTTCACCTGGGTTTGTGGGCTGTTAGTTCCCGGCGTTTGGATGGAGAGAGAGGCTGGAAGGAATTTGTCGGCACTGCAGGCTGCTGTTTTTCAGCTGCCTTCCTTCTACCACAGAAACCCCGGGATTCCCAAGCCTGCCTTCCCCTGCCCCGCTGGGAGCCGGGCTGCAGCCGCCCTGCTCCTGCTGTTGTTTCGAGCCTTCGCTACTCTGTAGCCCCGCACTCCCTGCCTGCCGAGACCTCCGGGGTTCCCGCCGCAGCTCCGGAGTTCAATACCTCTCGTCTGCCACCCGGGATTTGTGCTCGTCCCTGCCATTCCAGCCTGCTGTTCCCGAGGGTCCGGCCAGACACCGGGATCGGCTGCCCAGGGGTTTGTGAAGCCTTTGTCCCATCCCTCCCCGGGATCCCAGGGCACCGGTGCCGCGTGCTCCCCGAGCTCGCTCCGGAGCGCCCCCTGCAGCCGCGGGGGAACCATCGCACCTGCCCTGCTCACCGGGAGCCGCCAGCGCCCCTGCCGGCTGTGAGCGGAACTGCACCCGAGGGGAAAGGGCCTGACAGCCGAGAAGGCTGGGACTGGGTTTGTGATTGTTTGCTGTTACTGCCATAGTTATTGTTGTTTGTTTGCCTTGTTATACACATATAGATATATAATAGTAAAGAACTGTTATTCCTGTTCCTCTATCTTTGCCTGAAAGCCCCTTAATTTCAAAATTACAATAATTTGGAGGGAAGGGGGTTGCTTTTTTTTTTTCATTTCAAGGGAGACTTCTGCCTTCCTTGGCAGACACCTGTCTTTCAAACCAAGACACAGCTTCCCAGGGGGAATGTGAAAGGGGAAGCTCATGGTTCCACTCCATTCTGGTTTTCCTATTTGGAATGTATTTGGATAGGAGACTTGTCATATTTCTTATGGAATTTTCTTCTAAGTTTTCTTCTCTGCTGTATCCCCAGGACTGAAGAGAGTGCAGACCTACGATGTTTCTTCCTGGTTACTGTTCTTGTAACTTCCTTTCCTGACCCCCATGACTGTTCATGTTGGACCAGCATTGTAATATAGAGCTGTGCAGCTGTCATTGTGTTCCTGGCTTTCCTGCATCCCCTTTGGGATGTGTTGTGGAGTTAGGCAGGGCAAGAGGCAGTGTCTGGGCAGGTATTGGTGGCTCTCTTCATGAGAAGATCACTTTAGGATTATGAAGAAACTGGGAAAGGCAACAACAGAGAACTGCAGGAGGGCCTAGCAGGATGGGAGCAGTTGCAGGTAGGTCTGGCAGTGTGTGGTTAAGAGGGGAGTGGGAGAGAAAAGATGGATGATTTCTTTTGGTACTGTTCTTTCAACTGCTTTGTTTTTCTGTATTTAAGCTGGTCAGAGAGGGCCTGAGCTTAAAAGTTGACCTCAGTGGCTTTTAAAAATTTTTTTTTTTAAAACTTAAAAAAGTTTTTAAAGGCAGTATTTAACCTTAGTAACTGTATGGTGGTGACATCATCGAGACACCCGAAATACAGACTGTGGGGTGTGGGAGGGAGATTTCCCAGATAATTGTGATGCTTCTGGTATAAAATGAAAGCATTAAGTTTGTTTGCTAGAAACTCTGGGGCAGCTCGGAGGATCTCAGATCTGAAGAAAGCACCCAGCCTCCGACAGCATCACAGGCGGGTTCTGAAACAAAATGCTGAGTATGGCACTAGAATCTCACTCCTGTTTGCCTGTGTTCTGAAGAGCCAAGTCATCTATTCCACACTGAAAAAGTGGGTTATTTGGTATGCCTGCTAGACAACAAAGGCTCGAACAAGGAACTCAGGTCAGCTGCATTTCAGAGATCTGAAAACTGAAAGGCACATATTCTCAAAGCACTTTCCCATGAAGTGTGAGTTTTTGTGAGAAACAATGCTTTACAGGCTTCTTGGGTCATGGAGCTGCAAGGGATCACAGAATATTCTGAGCTGGAAGGGAGCCACAAGGATCACAAGTCCATCTCTTAAGTGGATGGCCCATGTGGGGATTAGAACCATTATAAGCACCATGCTCTAACCAACGGAGCTAATTAATCCCTGTGGCTGCTTTGTCCACCCCTGGCTGAAAGAAGGGCCAAGTTCAAAATTAGAGCAGGTTCTTTATTTCCAGAGATGAGACCAGAGAAGTTGTCATTTCCAGTTCAGTGTGTGACCACGTGGCCAGTGAAGGTTTTCCTTGGAGACCTACCCTGAGAGCAGGGTGATGGTACTGACAGGTATCACTGGTAGGCTGTGACATATGTCTTTCTTCACTGCAGTAGCCAGCCCTCTAAAATGAATAACACTGCTGAACTTCAAAGCAGCACAGAGATTAATTTGGCAGGGTCTGTCTTGTGCCCCAAGATCCACCCAGCACCTGCCAGGTGTGTGGCAAGCTGAGCTTGAGCAAAACTGTTCTTGACAGATGCTACCTGATAAACCTACAGTGGAACTTCAGAGTTATCTTGGGCAACCTGGTGTGCTTTTAGTGGCCTTCACCTCTGGCAGCTTTTTTCTCTGACCTGTGCCTCTTGCTGCAGGCCTGGAATTTGTTGTAGTCATCCCAGAAAATGGAAAGACAGAAGGGAAGGAATAAGAGATCACTTGCCTTGTCCTCAAGAGTGAGAATTGCATCTTACGCTCTTAACCCAGCAGGAACTGTGCAGTGTACTGAAAGTTACCACTTTTGGAATTTCTATTGCTTATGCTTCCACTTCTATATCTGTAGTGAAAGACCACTGGCCACCTCATGAAGAGGGGGAAAGAGTGCTCAAGAGCTTCACCGGGCTTGCTTCATGGCCTGAGCTAGGGTGAAGTTGTTCATCTCATTGCAGATGTGATCAGTGTGATCTGCATCCCTTGAGTGTAGGAGACAGAAAGAAAATCTGTTACTTTTCAGACAGTTTCAGCTGCAATACCTGGCTTAAGTCTGACCAAGCCTTTCCAGTTGCATGCCAAGCAGGATCCCAGGGGTGTGAATGCAGCCCTCCTCAACACTCCCAAACAGCCAAACCCTCGCTCCCCAGACTGGTGAGCAAGAAAGATGTTTTTTGTTGCTGTTTCACAGCCTGTGAGCCACGTCTCCAGCCCTTGCCCTGTGAGTCATCTGCTGGGAGCTGTGCCCAGGAGCAGGGCTGGATGCCTGGCTGGGAGGGTGCTTGGCAGCTTGCTCTGCTCCATCCAGATCTGGTGCCCAGGTAAACAGAGGAATCATCTCTGAGGACAGCTCCCTCAGAAAGAGGATCAGCTTCAGCTTTGCCTCACTGGGGCTTTGTTGGTTATCATGAAAAAATATTGTTTCTATTTGAATTTCTGAATGCAGTTTCCCAGTGGTGGGTTGGGTTGTTAATTAAAGGCCCCCACAATCAGATATCTGCTTCTGTGCAATGACAGCCCCTTCTGAAATGCCACTGCGATAAGAACAACGAGCAGGAGCTGGGGCTGCTTTCATCCCACAGGAAGGGCTGCTGGCCTTTCCATGGAGCACCCTGTAACCTCTATGAATCCTTTGAAGGCTTTTAAACCCTGTTTTGGACTGCACCAGCAGAGCTCCTGCCCAAGTCCTGGCAGATGGGTGTGTTTCCCTTCTCCTTCCCTGCTGCTCTCTCCACGTGCACAGCTGGCCAGCTCTGCATGCCAGGAGGTGATTTGGCCCTGGCTGAGCAATCTTCCCTGTGCTTCTATTTATATCTCACAGAGATGCTCCAGCTGGATTTGGCAGAGGAGCAGCAGGTGCTTGTCTGTGCAGTGTAGTCTTTCTGTGAAATGTAGGCTTGATTTTCAGATATTTGTAGTTTGTTGGTGTATTGTTGATGGGAGCAGCTACTCTGTTTTTCCCTAGAGCAACATAAATATTTCAGGCTTCTTTTTTCCACTGAAACTTTAATTTCTCACTAAAATACTGTTTTCCCACCAAAAAAAAAAAAGAAGCACAAAGCACCTCAGCCTGCTTTATTTTTGCCTCTGTCTCCAACCTCTCCAAAATACTCACCAGAAGTTTGTTCCAAGTTTTCAAATGTGGTTTTTAACTCTGTAATAAATACAGTATTGAATAGCTCCGTAATAAATGGCTTCAGAATGATTCTTATCCACTCTCTGCATTCCTTAAAGACAGGAAAAGGGGGAACAAGAACCTGGCTCTGCACCTGCGCCCTGGGAGTGCCTGGTGCAGGTGCAGCCGTGCTGTTTTTCTGATGGCTGATGGCTCACACCTGAGGATTGGTGCTGCAGGCTCATTAGCAGGTTTTCTCCTTCCTCACATGTTAGAGATTAATCTCTGAATTCCTCCAGCTATGCAAAGTACCTCAACTGGACTTCATGGTTTCCCCTGGAAGCTGTGAGCAGGGGGTGTGTGAGAGCTGGGCTGGACCTCCATTGCAGGCAGTAGATGCCACAGTGTGTGGTGGCCCTTATTCTGCCAGTACATCCCCAGGAGTGGAGGGACGCAAGACAGAGAGGTGTCTCTGTCCCTGAGCCAGGGACACAGAGCAGAGCTTTGCCTTTGGTGGCCCTTTTGGAGCCATTGCAGGCACTGCACAGAGCCCTGGGGAGTCATCCTGGAGAACAGCAGCAGCTGCAGATGACAACTCTTTGTGTTGGTGGTGCTAAAAAATGGGGGGGGAGGGGCGGGAAGCCATTGGGGCAAAAAAATCAAGTATTTACTCTACTGCCCCAAACCAGCTTGTACACACTGATGCAGCAAGTCCTAAATCCTGTTAGAAGAGAGCCAAACCATGTGTCCTTACCCCTGGGACAGCAGGGTCCTGTGCAGCACATCCCAGTGTGGTGAGGCTTCCCATTTTATAAATTAGAAATGTTGAAAAAGCTAATATGGGAAACAGATAGGAAGGAAGGATAGAACCTGCCCTCCAAACCCCAGGAGGCGTTAAGGGCAGCCAGCTGGGTGCAGGGGGCAGTGGGCAGTGTGGGGTTGTGCAGCGGCTCCTGTGGTTTTCTGACCCTGTGACCTCCCCTGCAAAGGACATGGGGATGGCTGGGAAGCCCATCACCATTGCCAAAACAGTTCTCTTGCAATTTCCTGGAGCTTCCCAGCAAAACACAGCATGGAGGGCTTGATTTAGGGTATTCTCTCAGATGAGACACCTCGAGCCACAGGTGCAGTCTCTGCCAGAGGGACACGTCAGTGCCTGTCAGGGCAGCTGCTCCTCTGACCTCGTGGTTTTGTGAGTTCCAGCTCCCCTCACCCTGCTTGGACAGTGTCATTTGAGTCTTCAGGACACCCACGAGTGGAAAAACAAAGAGGGGCAAAGACAGAGACCCCGTAGCACACACAGACACGAAAAACCACCTGAGCACAGCCCAGCTGTGGCTGGTCAACAGCTGTGGGTGACAGACACCCACCGTGTTTGTGCTGGAGGTGCCACTCTGAAAGTGCTGCGTTTTGAAGGCTGTTGCTCAGCCTGGCTGTTCCCTGCTGCGGGGAGGGGGGGGCAGTGTTACAGCTCATCTCAGTCTCCTATTTCCAGCTCCCGAGGACTTGGTGTGCAAGCAGTGAATGTATTTGCAGCTTTGGCATTGTAGAGAGAAAATCTGTGCTCTGGGTCTATGTAAACTGGCCTCTTCCACATCAGTGCTCGAGGGAGAAGCTGACCCTGCACACTGCTGATCCCATAAAAATTACACCTATGCATCCAGAGCCAAGAAATAAAGGAATAAAACAAACAAAGTCTGAAGAGTATTGTTAATACAGAGCAGCCATAGCTATTTGGAAATCACACTTTGAAATACTGGTATCAAGTCCCTCAAGATTTGAACCATCTTTGCTATTTCTTTTTTTAGTCATTAATCAGTGGCTCTAGCTAGACAGTTATGATTAAGCAATTGCACTGTGAACGTTTTAGGCTTGGCTAATCTTTTGTTTTAAGGAAAAGACAAGACAATGCCAAGACAAATGGGCTGTCTGGAGGAGAGACACCAGCAGTGAGGCCAGCAGGACTGAGAAGTATCTTCTGGAAAGGTAAATTCTGACCACTGACCCCTGTCCCAACTTGCAGAAATGACACAAAGGTGTGAGCAGAGGAAGGAGCAGCCTCCCCCGTGCCTGAAGAGGCTCAAGTGCCCTCCCAACCTGTGGCCCCCACCCAAACCCTCACTGGCTCTTGGGAAGGCAGTGATGGACAAATGGGGCCATGTCCCCTGTGTGCCACTCTCCTGCTGGCTCAGCTGGCCACAGTGGGAACAGGGAGGGAGCAGGGATGTGGCTGCAGCCAGCCAGGCTGCCTGGATGGCAGTGATCAGT
Source organism: Corvus cornix cornix (assembly GCF_000738735.6). NCBI lineage: Eukaryota > Metazoa > Chordata > Aves > Passeriformes > Corvidae > Corvus > Corvus cornix. The sequence goes on from NC_046338.1 coordinate 24,950,519, forward strand.
TCACCAGAGAGCAGGCTGTGCTCCTGCAGCAAAGAGGAGCTCTGGGCACCCCGACTCAGAACCTCACGTGCGTCATCAAAGCGGCTGAGGAAGGCGCACGATGCAAATGAGCTGCACCTCAGAGCCGGTGCTTAACCACAGCTGTGCCTCTGCCTGTGCTGTGTGAATAACCTGATGAGTCCCCTTCTGCAGCTTCTTGCTCAGCCTTAAAGGTGCTCAAGGTCCACACCAGGGCTTTGGTTGCACTATTGGGGCAGAGGTGTCAGGCCAGGCCAGCTTTGTAGAAGCACATCCTGCATAGTCCTGAGGTGCTGATGGGGACTGGGAGAGGAGCACGCAGAGCATGGCTCCCATGGGTGCCTTGGTTGGCATTGTGGTGAGGACACACATGTGCTTCCTTGAGCACTTCATGGCTCTTACTTTTGCTACTGCTAGAAGGGAATATGTGACAAATAAAAGCATGGGCCTGACTGCCTAAATACCAGATTGTCCAGGTAATGGTGGAGCATCTTGGCACTCCCAGCAACCTCACTGCCTGGTCTTATTCCTATTCCTGTAATTGTTTTTCCTTCTGATATTAAACTTGGAGGAAACTCAAAGACCATTAGTCATAGCTTTTGCTTTCTGGGGCTTTAGTTATTTATTTGTTAATGTTTTCTGAAAATGGTAACCACAGGGGAAACTGTGGTCCTTAGCCAGAGGCTGGGCTGAACTGGCTGGGATGATTTCGACCATCATTTTATGAGAACAAGATTTCCAGTTCCTGCAGAAACATGTCCTTGGTCTCATGTACCCCTCTCTGCTGGGCTGGTATCAGTGTTCTAGGGCCAGGCACAGTGTGTCCTGCACCTGGGATCCCAGTGCCCTCAGGCATGAGAATGCCCTGGGCATGGGTCTGTGTTCCCTGTCAGTGTCACAGGTGAGGGAGGAGCTGGAGCTGCTTTTCAAACTGAAACTCAGGAGGAAGAGAAGCACTAAGGATTTTTTTCAAAGAGCAGAGCATGAAGGCATGTCTGGAGCATGCCTGAGGCACATTTTTTCCCCTGGGTAGGATAACAGTGCTGCCGCCTTGTGCTGCTATAGCGGAGCAGGTGCTGGCTGCCCAGCTTGTTTAGAGCCTGGAGAAGTCCAGAGGCTGAGTGAGCAGGAAGAAGTGCAGCTGCTGGCAGCCACACAGGACAAGGTTGTGGGCAGTGTCCATGCCTTTTGGGAGATTCACAGGGAGCTGGGGATCTGGGAGGCTGCACAGAATGGGGTTCCAAAAGCCCCCTTTTGCTGCTCCAGGTGGGAGGTAGGGCTCAGCCTGTACCTCTGAAACAGGTGTCTTGTCTGAGCCCCAGGTGTCCTTGCTCCCAGCAGCAGTCCCAGGGCTTGTCACAGCTGGGCAGTGCCTCACAGCTGCATTGACCCAAAAAACCCAGGGACAGATGTGGCAGCCCTACTTGGCATCACTACCAAATCCAGAGCTGCCACTCCAGGGGCCAGAGAACTGGGCACACAGGACAGCTGGGCACAAGGGGACAGGGAGGGAGCAGCCACCCTATCACCATCACTGAACAGCTGGGGAAGTACTGGGCTGCACAGCCTGAGCATGACTGCCAAGAAGCAGCTGTCTGGATGCTGATGCCACATCACCTCTCCTCCCAGCCCCTGTGGATGCCAGGGTATGGCCAATGTCTCCTCTCCACTGTGCACAGCTTGCTGAGCGGGCACTGGGGGGCCATCACCAATTGTGCAAATGAATGCCCACAGTGCTGTGGGACCAGCCCATGGCGTGCTGCTGCGGGAGGCTCCGTGTCTGTGCTTGGGTCTTCTGGAAATCCCCTGGCACCGTGGTGGGAGGCTGGCAGAGGCTGAGGCGGGGGGATAAGGGAGATCAGGGAGAGCTGCAGCTGCCACCACATCTCGCTTTGTTGGGGAAATTCCTTGCCAGTTTAACAATATCTTTACATCATCCTTATCTATGATTTTCTACTCACTTCAGGAGTGAGTTTTCTGTTTAAAGCACATTATCTAAAGTCTAATTCCTAGGGCCACCAGGCAGAAGCCCATCACCCTTCAAGCACAAAGGCTGATATCCCAGTCCCCACTGTTCCCCAGATAAGAGCTTGCCTGGGGAGGGAGTCTGGCATCTCACTTGGCGCAAGGATGCTGCTTTCCCCCTTGTTGGGCTGGGCACAGTCAGTTACATGTCCGTGGAATAACAGAGAGGATTCGGTGGTGTCTGGGTAAACAAGATCCTTATGTGCCTCCCCCTGTAGTGTTTGTCACTGTAATCAGTTCAGTTGGGAAAGACTTTTGAGACCAGTGAGTCCAAGCTCTGACCCAACACCACCTTGGCAACCAGACCATGGCACTGAGTGCCACATCCAGTCTTTCCTTAAACACCTCCGGGGCAGTGACTCCACCACCTCCCAGGCATCGAATTCCAGCATCTAATCACCCTTTCTGTGAAGGAATTCCTCTGAATGTCCAACCTGAACCTCCCCTGGCACAGCTTAAAACTTTGTTCCCTGGTCCTATCACAAATAGCCTGGGAGAAGAGGCCAATCCCCACCTGCTTACAACCTCTGATCTGGGAGTTGTAGAGAGTGGTAAGGTCACCCCTGAGCTTCCTCCACACGAAACAACACTGGTCCCTGGGGACACCCCTGGTGCCTGGATGCCAGCTGGATGTGGCACCACCACTCTCTGGGCCCATCCAGTTCTTAACTCAGCCAAGAGTGCACCTGTCCAAGCTATGGGCTGCCAGCTTTTCCAGGAGAATGCTGGGGGAGACAGTGTCAAAGGCTTTGCTGAAATCCAGGTAGACAACATCCACAGCCTTCTCTGCACCCCCCAGGCAGGTCACCTGGTCATAAAAGGAGATCAGTTTGGTGAGGCAAGACCTGGCTTTCCTAAGGCTGTGCTGGCTGGGTCTGATCCCTTGGCTGTCCTGTGTGTGCTGTGTGATTGCACACAAGGTGATCTGCTCCATAACCCTGCCAAGCACTGAGGCCAGGCTGACAGGCTTGTAGTTCCCCACATCCTTCTTGTGGGTGGGCCTCACACTGGATAACTTCCAGTCATTTGGGACCTTCCTGGTTATCCAGGATTGATCATAAATGGCGAAGAGCAGCTTAGCAAGCTCTTTCTCCAGCTCCCTCATCACTCCAGCATGAAACCATCCAGTCCACTGAGCACTTGAGCTCAGACTTATCTCGGTGAGTCATGGAACTGCAAGAGTACAGGAGATTCACCACTGTGGGCCCCACTGAGGCTACCCCTTAACAGGTGCTCTCACAGCCCCTGGGCAGTCCCACGTGGTGGGAAATGCTCCTCCAAAAGCGTTAGGAAGCCATGATGCAAATACCAGCATGGGGAATTCCTCCTGGCCCACTCTCACAGCCCATCTCTGGAGTGCAAGGTTTACGTGCAGCCCACCAGGACTTTGCTGCACATGTGTGCAGAGAGCTGGAAGAGACAGCGGCGATGCCTGGAGGGAAGCAGGCTGAAAAGGGGAGACTGCAGTCAGCTAGAAGCTTCTCTGAGGGCTCTGCACCCATGAATAGTGTCCACAGCAGGCCTCATACGGCGGACACGTGACAGAGCAGTTGCCATCCCACTGCTGCCTCTCTGTGAGCTCATTTCCTGCAGTTATCTCCTTTGGGAAACTTGTGTGCTGTAAATCATACTATCATTCAGCTTGGAAAAGATCTTTAAGAACATAAATTCCTGGCATTAGCTTGGCACTGTCTCAGAGAAATTTCACATCTGGTAACTCAAATGAGTTAATTTTGTGGGAATGCACAGGAAACCTAAGAAACGCAAAATTATTTCTCCTGGAGTCAGCACCAACCAGACCATGTGACATGATGCTGTCTGATGGGGTTTGGAAGCTCCAGAGAGCAGATGAAATGCTGCTCCCTCAGGGCCCTTAAGTCATTACTCACTGCAGAGATCTGCTGTCAGTGAGCTGGCTCCCCAAACAGGGAACCCTAACCCTAACCCTGACACACCAGCTTTCCAAATGTCAGTAGTCTGAAATCCATTCCATTAACTTTATTCCCTCCATTCCTCCCACATAACCTCCTGGAGCAAATCATGCTTCATTCACAAGGTGGTCACCAGAAGGCGAGTGAAGCTGATAACACAAGATTTATCAGCTTGTGCTGATTTTGAGCCAGGGGAAGGTGCAGGCCACCAGCCCAGCAAGCCATCCAGCCACTGCCAGGGTGTTGCAACCATGGGTGATGCTTTGCGACACTTAGCAGTCATTAAATTTGTTTAAGCTGATCATTCGCTGGATTAGCTGGCAGACAGCAGATTGCCAAGAGATTTTTTGAGCCCAGGAGGCGTCATTTTGAAAAGATGTCTAAAAGAAGCACAAAAATCTGGACTGGTGGGGAGGAGAGGGGAGAGGCATGGTTGGAGTGGGCTCAGCAGTGCCACACTGTCAGCTTGTGGCGAGATGGACGGAACACAGCTCGCAGGGCTCACTCCAGTGGTTCCCCTGCCACCCTGTTTTGCTGGGGGCATCACTGGGTTATGGCTCCAGGGAAATTTCTCCCTGCTTCCTGCATAGCAAAACTGCTTGTTGTGGAACCCAGCTTGTCATTCTGCCTTCAGCTCTCATGACACCCAGCACAGAGACAGAGGGACTGGGATTTCCTGCAGAGGCAAGAACTGCTCAAAACTAAGATCTTCCCAAGCAACCTGTGGTTTGAGACACCAGGCGCCCGTGGTACCAGAGAGCTGCAGCTCAGATGCCCTTGGCTCTCTGATCCTCCAAGGCAGCTCTGTCTGGGCACGGACACACAACTCCCTTGGCTGCTGGACTCCTTTCTGAGGCCTCAGAGCAGTGCTGGGGTTCCTAACAGGCTTTGAAGCTGACCTCAAGCAGTCCCTGCAGCGAGGGCAGGATGGAGGACAGCACTCCAGGGACAAGGCTGTGTCCCTGCTCCACAGGCAGTGCTCCTCTTAAGGAGCTGGTGTCCAGCACAGAGAAACGTTCTACCCCAGAAGCCTGTCAGTATCTGACTGGTGGGGTTTTGGTTTTTCATCTTGAAAGATTTCAAAAGTCTTGAGGATGCTAGCACTGGATTGCTTTGACTTTGGGAAAATCACAGCCTTAAGTAGTGCTTTTTTACCCCAGATTTGACTACATTCACACTGTTTTATTAAAAGCATACAAAGGACTCTTCATGGGAAGAAGAAAGGACAACAACCCACAACTCCCAGCATCAAACCCCCCTGCTCAGCTTGAGGGACACGGTGCTGAGACAGCAGGGACCAGTTGGCACCCACTGTCTCTGGGGTGTCTGTCTTAGAATCATACAGTGGTTTGGGTTGAGACCTTAAAGACCATTCAGTTCCAACCCTCCTGCTATAGTCAGGGACACCTTCCACTAGACCAGGTTCCTCCAAACCCTGTCCAGCCTAGAATAGGGCATTCACATATCCTCTGGGCAACCTTTGCTAGTGCCTCTCCACCCTCACAGTAAATAATTTTTTCCTAATATCTAGTCCAAATCCACTTTCTTTCAGTTAGAAGCCATTCCCCCTTGTCCTTGCAAAAAGTCTCTCTCTGTCTTTCTTGTAGGCTCATTTCAGGTCACCCCAAAGCCTTCTCTTTTCCAGGCTGAACAATCCCAATTCTCTCAGCCTTAGGGGAGCAGTGCTGCCCCAGGTTTGGGATGTTGGGTGAAGGGGCTCCCAGGCTCCTGCTCTGTGTCTACGCCTCTGTCAGTACTTGCAGTGCAAAGGTACGGGGAGCTCTGCTCAGGAGTGCACATTTATGTACTTGCAGCCAGAGCTAGCCAGAGACTGACAAAGCTCCTGGCCTGCATCTGCCTCTCTGGCAGCCCACAACCCCTTGGCTTTCATTTCAGCAGGATGTATGGCTGAAGGAGAACCAGCCATCTCCATTTTAGAGGCTGGAATTTTTCCTCCACCTCTGCTTTCTCCACCCCAGGGTCTCTTTGTTGGGCTTGGGCTCTCTCTGGCTGCTGGGGTGCTGCCACACACTTGGGTGCGGCTCTGGGGCAGGGATAGTTGTGCAGCTGGGGCTGCCCATTGTGGTGGGCTCCTGGGAGGCAGCAGACACACTCTCCACCTAAAAATTTCCAGCTGACTTGAGCAGTTTCAGTTTTTCCATCCTATCTTCTGCCCAAGTCATAGCAGTATTGATGATATCGCAGGGTGGGGAGACATGACTTCACTGCTCCTAGCACTGTGTACATGATGCTGCCACATTATCAGCTGAACTTCTCCAGGATTTTTTTTTCTTTTCTCTTTTTTTCCCCTTTGCTCAGCCACTGAATACCAGAAGTCTTTTTCCAAAAAAACACCAAAACCAAAAACAATCAAACCAAAAACACAACAAAAAAACCCCCAAACTGATTTCTTTGCAGTTAAGCCTAAACCTAACCCTAAACCCATATCAAACTAATGCTAGAAAGCAAAAGGACCAAAAGGAAGATCTTCAGACACTCCTGTTGGCATGATAAGATGCCAGGGAGACAGTGGCTTTAAAAGTCTTCCCTTCATTCCAGTGAGGAGGTATGGGAGGCAGGGTGGGATGTGAGACAGGGCTGCGTATATCACAACCTTGGGGCTTTATTTTCCAGCACTAACCCACATCTCCACCCAGATCTACGAGGACTGTGCACATGGCAAGTGTGCAACTCCCAATGAGTCATAACCACAAACATTTTTATCCATTAGCAAAATTAGCCTGCCAGGATTAATGTAACCACAGAAAAATCAGTGGAGGAAGTAGAAAATTGACTGGGAGAATCTTTGCCTGAAAGATGGGCATGAAACCTGACAAAGCACAGCCCAAACCATTTGAGATTTGATGGTACCTCACAGCTAGGTCTCCTACCATAATCTACCATCGAGGCAGATGGGACACCAGCTTGGAGGCAGTGTCCTGCTTTCCCCTCTGTCCCAGAGCCAGTGAGCTCTCTCCCATTGGGACTCACACAGCTTTCAGTGTCCATGAGGAGCTGCCAAGGGTATGTGCAAGAGTGAGCCTAAGCGTAGACAGATTTTCCACCACTTCCGTCTTCAAATCAGGACTGGAAAATGTCACAGGTCGGCGAGAGCCTGTGGCACTCAGAGCAGAGAAACCCCCGCTTGCAGCACTGCTGCCTCCCTGCTCAGTCGCTGTCTGCCTCGGTGACCTAGTTGAGTCATGGGGGGATGGCAGCCGGAGACATCTTGCGCTGTGGTTGGCACTGACACTCTGGGGAGAGCGAGGGGCTTCTGCACAGGGCCACTGCCCGCCCCACGGAGGTGGGGGAGCAGGGCAAGAGGGCACCCGAGGCAGGGCCAGCTCTTGCTTGCACCCATGTCCTGCCAGCCTGCTCCCCATGCTGCAGTCCAAGAGGTTTTTGTGATTTATCTTCCTCTGGCCAGAGTGAAGGATGTGGCTGGCAGCTCCCTCTCAGGTGATGTGTGGGAGAGATGGCACAAGCTGAAGGCATGGGTTGGGTGGTGAGGAAAGGAGCCAGGCTCTGCGTGAGCTCCTGCAGGGCCTGGCTGGGTGTTAACCTCTGGTTCAAACACCCTAAGTGTATTCAGATATGTGTTCACTGCTTGCAAGTGCTTTTCTTGCTCAAGTTTCAAAGAAAATATATCCACGTGTTGAGTCATTGCTTGGTGTTTTGTCTGATCATTGTCACTCCATGGAACCCATCCCATTCCCACATGGAACACCATCCTCCTGGGGGCAGGACACATGTTTGAGCTCCTCCAAGGCTGCTTGAACTCGGGGCAGCGGAAGGCAGGCGCTGCTGCCACTGGCTGTGGCCCTCTCAGCACCCCCCACAGTCAGAAAGCATTTCCTGGGAAAAAGCACAGATTTATTGATGTTATTGGCACTAAAGATTGCTCAGAATTGCGAAAGAAAGGCTGAGATAGACCTTTTTATGTGTTTTTCCTTTTTTTCCTCTGAAATGTCTTTTTTTTATGTGCACAAAATTTTTTTTTTGCAGGCTGAAGGCCTCTCCAGCTATAAAGGGAGCAGGGCTGGGGCTGAGGCACTTTCTGCCTGGGGGTTTATCTGAAGCAGAGTCAGGACAGCAAAGCTTCACCTCACCTCTGAGGTGCCACGGGTGGGGTGCGGGTGACCCCCTGCAGCCATGCCCCAATGCTGACGTGCTCCCACAGGAGCTGGTGGGTCTGGCCACCACTGCTCCCTCCCTGCCTGGGACAGACACCATGGAAGGAGAAGAGATGCTGTGAAAAACAAGGTAATCTGGGGATCTTTCTCCCATGCCCAGCCTTGAAGGGAACTGAGGACATTGGCAAGGAAAAGTTGTCTTAGGGGAATAAACTGTCTTGCTCAGATCTGAATTACCTGTTCTGTCTGTACTGAAGATGCAAGTGAAGTCCTTTTAGGTTCTATGAAGCTGCAGACACTGAAAAAGCAAAGAATCCTAAAACACGAGACGAGGAAGAGATAAATGATCAAGATGGAGATGTTGTCAAATTCTTGCGTTATAACTTACTGATTTTGCAGTCAAGCAATGAAAATATTTAAGAGTCGTTTGATGTCAGCATGGGTGTCTGCCCAGAGGATCTGTCTGAAGGAAAACGAAAGGCATCAAATGCTCCAATAATCTGTTTCACATGTGAGCTCTGGTGGACTGGGAGGGAGAGGACACTGCCTGGGTTACTGCATCTGCCTTGGTGAGGAACTGGGAAACCCTTCCCATCTGCCAAGCAAGGAGGGTGATCAGCCAAAGGCACATGGAGCTCATTACAGGATGCTGGGAAGAGCCTTCTGAGACTGCACAGGACTCGCTGTGGGATGCCTGGGGAAAGGGATGAATCAAGGTGGGAGGAACCAGGAGGAACCAGGAAAACAGAGGGAAAGGGGGACAAAAGGGGATCCTCAAGTGCCTGTCTGGCCATGCCCTGTGCCTGGTGGTTCCAGCATGTCCTATCTGCTTTCCAAACTCTTTTTAGCTGTTTCCCTGCTGAGAGTCTCTGCTCTGTGTGCACAGGCACGTGAGGGGGTTGGAGTACCTGTGATCGGAGGGGACACCATGGGGAAAAGCAGTCTGTGTGCCAGGATGGCAGCAGCCAGAGAGACCGGGGTGTGGTTGGGTATGTTGGCTAGCAAACAGTGAGCCAGGCCAGCTGGAAACTAGGATAAAAGGCTCAGGAGTCAGGAGGATAGACTGCAGAGACTGTATATCTAACACCAGCAGCTGAAGGAATTTATACTGTGTGTATGTTCTGGGCTTTCATCCTGGCAAGCCAGAGAGGGAAACAGGATGAGGCCACTGGTGTTGCTTGTGTGAGGAATGTGCATTTTCTGCCTGTGCTGCCAGTGGCACACTGGTAGGAACTCACACCTGCTTGCCTGCCTGCAGAGAAACGTCCCCTCTCATGCTCCCCCAGAGGATGCAGGCAAGGGAGCCCCAGACATATCCCTGAAGCCCAGATTTGTCTGTGTGTCTAGGGGAGAAACAAGGCTGGGCTGTTCATTTTTCACCTAAGGACTAGTGAAAGTGGCAGATGGAGAAGAGAACAAACTCCGATCAACTGCAAACATCAGCGATGAGGGGCCGACTGCTCAGCCTGCCTGGATTTCACACTGTTGGCACCCCTTGCACTCCAGCCCGTGTCCCTCGGGGCTGGCAGCGTGGCACAGGCAGGCAGAGCCTCTGGGGGCTCTGGTGGCAGCCACAGCCCGGGTGCTGTGCCCCTGCTGTGAAGGCTGCCGAGCGAGTGCTGCGGTGTGTAAAACAGAGAAAGCCTCCGGCTGGGGTTACTCATCTGGGGCTCTCGGTGCTGCCTGGCTGCCCCCCGAGCGGGCGCTGCCAGGGGCCGGGCGCACTCATCCCTGGAGCCCCTGCGTGTGCACGAACGCAGCCACGGCTCCGGTGCCCTTCCTTCCACAGCACCCACGGGCTGCTCCCGCACGGCCCTGGGCAAACCGGGCCTGCCTGCTGGGCTGTAGAATGATACAGCAGCCGGGAAACGTCTCCTGCCCCTGCTGTGCTGCTGATAAATGTCATGCAGGCACTGAAGTTTGAAGACTGAAGGTCTCAAGGACTATCTGCCAGGGGCACCCTTGGGTAAGGGGCCAAGGACTGCCTGATTTCTGGAGATATGGGCCTTTCCTCATCTCGCCCAAAAAGTAAAAGTGTAAGCCTATGTAAACCCTGTTGTGATAACAACTTTTCAGTCAGTCATTAAAGCTGCATCTAGATAATTCAGTGTTTTGCAAATAAAAGGATTAAAAAGAGAAAACTGTTTTTTCCATGCGCTGTGTTAAAACAGAGATTGGCACCAGGTCCCAGCAACCTTCCCCCTGCAGGGTCCAGAGAAGGGAACGGTGATGCTGCTGGGAAAATCTCCATCAGGACTTGTGTGAGACCAAGGAGAATGTCGGGAGAGTTTACAGTGGTTTGAGATGGACATTTCCTAATATTGAAATGGTTATACTGGAACTACTGTACTGGATGCAAGCGCTATATTTTGTGGGTTTCAAGTGCTGAAGTTTTTTAATTGCTGAAGAAGTGGTCGGGGCTTAAGGTCACTAGTCAGTGACCATGATCTGACTATAGTCAGTATGAGTGAAAGGAGGGCAACCCCAGCCAGTAATACAGCTACTAGGTATTGCAAAAGAGTTAATATAAGTTAGGGGAAATTATGAGCCAAACTGACCAGGTGGAAAAAACAATAGCTAAATGACTGTGAATGGAAAGTTAAAGAACCCCTTAACATGTATTTGAGAGACAGTGAAGGAAACAATTTAGCCAGAAGCTTAACCTGACAGCCGTTAGAAGTGAGAAAACAATATTGAGAAAACAGAAAAGGAAAGGGTTCATAGAGGGAAAGGCTGTGAAGCATCACTCTAATCAGTGTGTTTTTATTGACACCAGATCCTGATTCAGTCTCTGAAGTTCCACGGTGAGTGGATTAACCTTTGCTGATGAAGCTGATGGTGAGAGGCAGGTGAAGAGGTATTGCATGCATCCTGATCAGCAAAGGATGCTAAAATATCATCCCAATACAACACTGGCAAAGGGGTGAAGTGGCTTAAGCAGGAAATGGCACTGTACATGGATCTTTCTTGCTGGGCTTGGCTGGGGCAGTAATAACATCTAACCCTTCTCCACCTCTGTATTGCAACAGTTTGAAGTAAATGCAGGGCCATCGCCACTGATTAAAAAGCACAAGTCACCCTAAAACAGAGGCTGGGATTTGCAGACAGAGCTGTTGCAACTCCAGCCTGTGTCTGTCCTAGAAAGGTCACCAGCTCTTAACTCCATTTCTTTCTACTGTAGTCTCTACTTGCTTACCACCCAATTGCTCATGCTTCAGCTATTTAAGGGAAATAATAAGGCTAAGAAAAGGAAGTACCTCCGCCTGCAAATCTTTCCCCAAAATCTGCTTGCAATTCCCATGAAGGTTAAAAGAAGCAAACAGGTTAGAAACACATAGGAAGACTCAAAAGCTGCAAAAACCCCTCCTTTTCAGAAGGAATAAATTTGGGACCATCTTTGCTGGCCAAAAAACTCCCACAGGGGTGATTAGGGGAAGCAGTCAGGTCAATGATGGCAGGACTAGATAGGAAGAGAAACCACTTCCTTAACCCAGAGCAGAGCTGTATCTGGGGCATCATGATCTTCATGTCCCTCTCGGGGGTTTCTAACACCACAGGAATGAGTGGGAATGGAGCTGGGCTATCCAGCAAGCTCTGCAAGAGCTCCATTTCTGAGTGTCAGTTGTAGAATTCTTTCTCTTTTTTAAACAACATGTTGTTTATTCTCTGTACCAGGAAAATGTCAAAAGATGTATCTGATTTTTCTCTCCTGATATCTTACTGTAAGATGGTGTGTTACGGTGGGATTTCTGACTGAAGCAGCTGTAAGACATAGGAAGGAAGATGTGTGTGACTAAGTTCACCTCGACCTTTCAAAGGTGTCACAGTGAATGCTTAGCCCCAACCCACTCAGCTGATAGCTGATAAGAGAAGTCCACTCCAAGGAACAGAACAGCACAGTCCACAGCGGCCCACTGTGAGACAGAGAGACAATGCTCAGGGCAAACCACAATCAGCAATGGAAGATCTCCTGTCACATCCAAAAAGGGGCAGCAGCTGATCTTTGGAACCTGACAAGTCTGGTGTGAATTGTGGTGGCTGCCAGCTGAGGCAAGGCTGACTTTGGCTTGCTGGGAAGGCTGCTCTGCTACCCATCGGGGTTGTGCTGGAAACCACAGCACTGACATGGGAAACCACCACTAAGCACTGGGCTCTGCCCCAGTCACTTATAGATCCCACCTGGCCGGGCACCAGAACAGCTGCCAGCACTGCCAGGGGGGCAGGTCCTAGTCCTGCCTAGATTTGCTGTGCCCAATGCAGCCGGTGCTCGGCACTGTGTCCTCTTGGAAAACAGCCTTCTCTTGGCCCAGGGTCTGTGACAACCAGGAAAAAGGACTCTGCACACTGCAGTGAGGCACCAGCAGCTGCTGGAGGAGTGTGCTGGGGAATCCATCCACTGCTCATCTCCTTGCTCCCATAAAGCAGCTTCCTAGGAAAAATACCAGTGCAGCACTGTGGGATGAGGCACAGTGAGATTTAACTCAGTGAAGTGATCATGCTCCTCTTTGGTGATCTCTCCACAGAATCCTGGCTCTGCCTAAATATCAATATTTTTCTTTGTGACTTCACAGCATTTTCGCCATTTCTGTCTCTAATTTACACTGCCAAAAGTAGCCTGACTAACATGAATTCCTCCTTACTGGCTCAGTGCCTTTGCTGTCAGAAATCCTTGACACACACACACATCAGCCAAAAAGTAGCTGTACACAATGAGCACGAAAAAGCCACATGGAAGTGAAATTAATCACAGAATCATAGAATATCCTGAGTTGGAAGGGATCCACAAGGATCATTTAGTCCAACTCCTGAATTTTTAGAGGGCTTCTCTGCCTGTCACCTCCAAGAATAACCTTTCAGCTCAGATTCATAATCTATTTTAGCAATGGAAAAATAGATAATATTTTTCCAGTTTAGGATGAACTGAGCAACTAAAATCAATCCGGAATCAACAGATTCTTGATGTGCTGCATGTGAAAGACATTGGTGTCTTTTGCTCTGATGACCAAGGGAGAAAAATAGTTAATGTGGTTCAGAGACACTGGAGCAGGACTCCACAAACCTTTTAGGCAGACGTCCTTGACTTTGATAAATAAACCTATCTTAATTATAAAATACTTTATTTCTGGAGTGAACAGAGACATTAAACAGCGGCAGCAGGGGCAAACAAAACATCTTGCCTTTGTAACGCTTTGCTTTTCTCCCCCTCAACGGCTTCCTTTGCTATTCTCTACTGTTTCACTAACTCAAGCCATGCCACCAGTCATTCCTGAGGCAAGGACAGCCTTGGTGGAAGACAGGCAAACACACAAGAAGACAACCCAGCATCAGGTATAAGTTGTGTTACTTGACTGCAGCAATGAGAGCAACAGCATTGCTCTCCTGGTAATTAATTTCAGGTGCAGGCCAAACCCTTAAATTATAGGTAAAAGCTACCAGCAAGAGCTGAGAGGCCAGATCTCACCTGTGAGCACATCCCCCTTCCTGCTTGGCTTGCCAGAAGATCCCCAAGGAAAAGGGCACACTGCAGAAGGGCAGGAGGACAAGGTGCTTCCTTCCATTTGGTTAACAAACCATCAACAATCACTCAATCAGCTCCCCACCTGCTGAGCAGCAGTTTCACACAGACCATGCTTCACAGGTATTATGAAAAAAAGAAACAAGACTATTGCTGAAGGTACAGTGCATGCCCACAGCTACTCCTCTGCCCAAGAGTTTTCCTTGCCCCACAGACAACATCCGGTTTTGTTCTTGGAAACTCATACTGCTTGCTACTTGTTTCCTTTTTCCTTGTAGCTGTTTACAAACAGTTTAACTGGTTCTTCCACTGTTCTTCTGAGAAGTTAAATTCTCCTATATAACTCCCCAGTTCCTCCTTTTGAGGGGATGAGAGCACTTTCCCTGAGAAATGGGAGCTAAATAAAGGTGGGTGCCAGTAAGCGCTGCCAGGTCTTGGTTAAAGGCTTCTGCTCTGTGGCTCTCACACACAGAGTGCTCCCCACGGGCCAGGGGCTGTGGTCTGCACCCCTTCCCACTGATCTAGAGCACTGGCAGGCTGGGGGCTCCAGCTGAGTTCTGGTACAGCCATGACACTTTAGCAGGATTTAGCCTTGACTGTAACCAACACACTTTAGCCAAAGTTTTAAACCACTCAGCTCCCCAGTCTGGGAAAGCTCATAAATGACAGACTAATGTAAGAGATACTGGATTGTCATCAAAACCAAACAAACTAGCATGCCTTATTACCAACTCACTCTGGTTTCCTTCAGTCCTTGCTGGATTAAAGTGTCACTGAGAGGTGTTTCTTTGGAAAACTAACAAGATGACCAGAGCACCAGCATGCCCAAAGCCATCCCAGCCTGCCTGCTCACTGGATGACTTGATGACTGCAAAGGGTTGAGGCAAACCCCAAGAGACTCCAGCTTTAGGGTCCCTGTGGAAGAGAGACCAAAATAATTTTGATAAACACAGGAGATTTTGGCAAATGCTGGGTGTGTGCAGCAGGTCTGCGATGTGTCAGGATTCCAAAGGCCTGGAAGGTTTCCTTCAGAGGGAGAGCAGGGCCTCTGAAAGCCACCAAGTAGCATGCACTTATGGGTTTCCATAAGCAAGGCAGGAGGAGAAGCTGAAAGCAATCAAAACCACTGAAGAGACTATGCATGGGTGTTTCTGATGCCCCTGAATGAGTTGTCCTCTTTCCTGTTTCGGATACAATGCCGGGGACATTACTTGAAATGCAGCTTTTGATCCTCTGTTCTGCCAGTGCTGCTAACTCAGGCTGAGAGACACTTGCACTGGGGGAGCACAGAAATGACAAGGCCATTTCAGAAATAGAGAAGCACAACCTTCACCAACAGGATTTTTTAGAGTTTTAGAAACAAAACCAGTACAAAATCTAGAGTCGGGGAGAGAGGAGATAGAGACAGGTAAGAGCTTGCATCTGGTTCAAAGGCATGTGTGGAAAATGTGAGAATTACAGGCTTGCAAGGATTTGGGATGTCTTAGCTCAGCATTCTGGCATTATTGCAGAAACTAAGCAGTGAGCAGCAAGCCCAAATTTCTTTTCCTGGAGGGAGCAGGTTGGGACCACTCAGAGCAGCTTTCCTGGGGACCTCATAAGCCCTAGACATGACATTGCAGATCCATAGAAGCAAACAACCTTCTTCACATCCCTCCAGCCCCAACAGGCCTCTGCAGCACCTCAAGGCATCACTTCACTCCTCTGCAGGACTTGGCCAAGCCTGGGTCCCATCCCAGCTGGTGTTCCCAGGTGCTGTGTGACTGCTAAGTGTCACAAACCACCAAACTCACACTGCCTCCAAACTCACACTCTGCATTCGAGGGAGCTGCTCTGGGGCAGCACAAACCCTCCTTGCTGCAGCTGCAGTCATATTTCTGGTTGAGGAAGGAGGGTTAGGCCTGTTCCCGGGGCCTCTTTGTTGGGCTGGGGCTCAGTCAGGAGCTCCAGCACACCCAGGAGAGTGACCACTGGTGGGAGGGGAAAAAGAATTTCCATGCACTCAAAAGCCAGTGGAAGACATGAAAGCTGAACCTTCTTCACTAAGTTTCCATGACCTGTGGTGTGTTCTCCAACAAACACCAGAGTGTATTCCTGACTCAATCCATCAACTCAAGAGCAAGAGCAGCGTGCATGGGGTGTCCTCATGGCAGGTTGCCTACCCAGTTGCTACACTATCCTCTACATTTGGTTTATGTTCACAGGAAATATCCTTGCCTAGATGGGAAAACACATGAAAGAACATTACTCCTGCTTCCTCTGCATGCAAGTTACATGTCAGGACATGTGCCTTGTGACAGGCTAAGAGGGCACATTTTGAGGAAGGGAAACTTTCTGACAACTCATCCCTAGAAGGCAGGCAGGTAAGAATACTCCCAATGGGGTCCATCCTCAGCAGGAGAAGGCAGCACCTGACTTCAGTCACGATATGGTAATTTACAGCAGCAAAAAGTCCAGCAAAAAGAGCAGTGGAAAGACTAGTGCTGGACTGCCCCCAAAAAGTGAAGCAAAGTCTGTCACCCAAAACAAGCACAGGAGATGGTCCCTGCTGCAGTCAACTGACACTTGGCAGCTCTGAGTGTCACAAGCAAAAATCACAAATAGACCA